>NC_046161.1:95109812-95437937 GCF_011064425.1 Rattus rattus
TCCTTTAAAGTATTCACGACTGGGTCAAAAATAAATGTTAGGTAGTGGGCACCATCAGAAGGCCCAGGGTGCTGCTGCTGAGACCTCAGAAATGTTAGGTAGTGGGCACCATCAGAAGGCCCAGGGTGCTGCTGCTGAGACCTCAGATGTGAAAGGCAGTTCCCTCTCTCACAGCAAAGGGCAGCGATGAAGCTGCAAAGGTGGGCTGGGCAGAGAGGAGCTAGTCGAGGGGAGCCTGATGGAGGAGTCAGAAGAGAGCCTGATGGAGGAGAGCGGGTGAAGCTAATGTGCCCGTTCTACTGACAAGCAGAATGGCTGGCAGAGGAGAGGGAGGAAATCTCCCCTGGCTTTGAATTCTGAAAGGTAGCTTTCCCTCATCAAAGCAGTGATGTGACGCAGACGATACAGGCAGCTATAATAGGGCTCAGGGGACTTTAACAGAGCTAAACAGAGCCCTGGATTTGAGGGCAGCTGGAGTTTACCTAATCTACCTTACTTCTTTCAGAATTTGGAAGAACAAAAATAATGTGTACTACTTTTCAACAACACCATCAGAAAAAATGTAACATTCGACACATTACCATTTATCCGAAGGCTCCTGGACCACACACTGAGCTCAACAATTTATATATACTATTGCCAGCTATTTGCTACATCCTCTCCAGTGTGCTGTTGTCTTACATGCTGGCTTCTTAGACAGCTTTCTCTTTAAAAGAGCATCCTGTCTTAGGCCAGAGAACCACCCGATGTGGCCAGAGCAAGTTCATCTGGTCTCAAGGGTCTCTGTCAGCCTGAGAACTGATCAGCCTCTCCTAATGATGAGAATGGTAGGAATGTAAACACCCTGGAGACAGAATCTTCCACCTTCCTCTGCCTCTGTGATGTTGCTACATTCTTCTTGGAAGAAACCCTGTGTGGTTGAGGTAAAGTCTCTCCCCAGGCTTTATGGCTCACTCCTCTTTGTCTTCCTGTCTCTGCCTGCTTTGGTTTCTGAAACAGGCCTTCTTTTTTTCAATCGTGAAATAGCCTGACAGTTTCCACAGTCCGTTGATTTCAGAGTTTGATCTAGTGGGTTAGCCTAAAACAGGGTCTTACACAGTCTCCACTCTCACCCCCAATCAGCAGGTAGGATCAATCCCACTTCAGAGACTTGGAAACTTAGGCTTTGAGTGGACATCAGCAGTTAAGACAGGCCTTGTCTTTGAAACTTGATCTTTCTGGTTTAGAGATTTCTGTCTTAGACTAATCCCCAAATCCCTTGGCATGTTGACTGCTCTCACATGGGCTCATACCAACAGTGAAGGAAAAGTGGTCTTCATCACCCAAGCTATAATGCAGTAGAGTAAACGTAACCCAGGTTCTTTGACGTTCTTCTCACTGAGGGCTGGAGTCCAGCTCCTCGTTCCTTGAATGGTAGCTGGTCTACAGCATCCGTGATATATAGACTTGGGAGGTGTGATCTGAAACTGGCTTTTGCCTTCGTGTTTTGGAACCCTGGATACCCATGTTATCCTGCAGGAAGCCCCTGAAGAGTTCGTGAGGAGACAAAGGTGCCTAACGGCAGCTTTGAGTCATCCGGGCTAGGGCCTCCACATTACAGAAGAGAGATGAGCCATTTCCACCAGGCCACACTCCATGATCAGAAACCTCAGCAGTTGTTTAAATGGCACTGGATTTTGGATAGTTTATGTATCAATGGATGATTGTTAATACCCTGACACAGATTGGTGCCAAAAGTCCTGGGCTGCATATAACCACCAGCACTGAGCATGCTAGAACTCCTGGACTGTCTATAATCCCCAGCACTGAGCATGCCCAGCATCTCCATGCTGCCCTTCTATCCACCTGTTTCCCAAGCTTCTTCACCCTGGCCTTGAACTTGGGAATAGATGAGCTCTTTTGAGTATTGTCTGCTCCCATCTGACTTCTATCAGGAAAGTTTACCTGGTACAGGGGACTGCTATCTGGGATCAACTAGTCCTGTATAAACTTGTTCTGAAGACCATGTCCTCTAAGCGACATAAGTCTTTCTCCTTTTCTTTCTAATTACCCTACAGATTGTGTAGCCACTAGCACCATGTTACCAAGAGACTTGCTCTCATTTTTGCAAAAGGCACTATGGAAGCATGTCTTTCCTTCCTAATGACTATGGAAACACGACTTTCCTTCCCAACGTTGCCATTCCTTTATCTTGGACAAGACACCGCCTCTCCAAGCTTCCTAGCCTAGCTTCTGAAATGAGATGGCTGACTCTTTTTTATGGTCTCCCCAGGATAATGACTTGCTTGGCGGGTTGACTTCTGTGGCCCCCTGTACATACCCATGCTATAAATCACTCCACACACACCACACATGTTATAGTTCTCTTCCGGAGCACAGGCATAGGCAGAAAGCACAGTGTAGACTGTAGGCCGGGAGTGAGGCACATCTATGTTTACCACTTACTACCTGGGTGACCTTGGACCAAATATCTACTTCTCAACTTTTATCTCCACACAAAACGAAGACTTCCATGTTCACCTTGGGCAGTTTGTGCTGAGGATCAAGCTGAATAAAGAAGTAAGTGCTAAGATTCTCGGCCTGAAAACTTTTCCTCTGTAAATAATTCATGTTATTTACTTCTGCTTAAATTTAATTGGTCTGAGGCAAAAAAGAAATGTGACTCTATAAACAGACAGAAAATAGAATGCTATCAATCACTACACCCAAAGTAAAAGATTGCATTCATTTTGAGCTCACAGGAGAGTGAGCACTTTGCAAACCACCAACTAAAGCATACAGCACACACCTTCTCTTGTTGAGTCCCAGCCTGCCAAGGGGGCAAGTCTATTTCACGCAGGCCCGGCAGGCGGCCTACAGCCTTAGTCTGAGGTCATCTTCTTCACCTTCAGAAGCTTTTGAAGATATGTCGGCAAAGCAGCAGGTCCTCCCCATTTCCACAGTCCACCAGCAAGCTGGGCAAGATAAGCCTCTTTAATCTTAAGATCCCCGGGACAGTCAGCAAAACCAGGCTCCTGGTTCATCGCCAGGTAAGAGAGGCCTTAGTAACCCAGTCCTACTTGAACTGCTTAGCTCTCAGCCCCCGAGTTTACTTTATCTCATTGCTAAAAACTAACTCCCCCCCCGACTTTATCTAGGGGCATCAGAGTCCAAGTATTCATCTCTAGCCCCCATCTCTATTAATCACTTTTCTCATTGTTCTAATAAAAAAACAATGAAGGAAGAAGAAGGGAGGAAAGGAAGGAAGGAAGGGAGAGAGGGAGAGAGGGAGGGAGGAAGAGGGAAGGAAGAAATGGAGAGAGGGAGAGAGGGAGATATGGAGGGGTAGAGGGAGAAAAGGAAGGAAGGAGGGAAGAGAGGGAGGGAGAGAGGAAGGAAGGAAGGGAAGGAACAGAAGGGAAGGGAAGAGAAGAGAAGGAGGGGGCAGGGAGAAGAGAAGGTGGATTTGTATGGGTTTCTAGTTCCAGGAGATACGCTCTGTCATGGAAGGTATGGGAATGAGAACTGAAGTTGGTCACATCTCATCAGGAGGCAGAGGGAGATGAGCACTGGATCTCAACACCGTTATCCCTTTTCCATTTTATTCAGTCCGACTTCATAGGAAAGTGAACACTCTGGATGGCCCCGCCCACAGGCACCTCTTCTCTGCTCAGTTAAACCTGTCTAGAGACGCCTCCACAGACACACTCAGACATGTATCTCCTACGTGACTCCAAATCCCGTCAAGTTGACAGCGAAGCTTAACTGTCACATCATCTCAAAGCACAAAACCAAGACAGCTGACCAGGTGTGTTGAATGGATGAATGTGTGTGAAGTGCACAGGCTAGCTCTTGTTTATGAAATGAATGGGTGTGTGAAGTGCACAGGCTAGCTCTTGTTTATGAAATGATTGGGTATGTGGAGTGCACAGGCTAGCTCTTGTTTATGAAATGAATGGGTGTGTGAAGTGCACAGGCTAGCTCTTGTTTATAAAATGAATGGGTATGTGGAGTGCACAGGCTAGCTCTTGTTTATGAAATGATTGGGTATGTGGAGTGTACAGGCTAGCTCTTGTTTATGAAATGATTGGGTATGTGGAGTGCACAGGCTAGCTCTTGTGTATTGCCCCTGACACTGACATTGCCTCCATCTAATGTTGTCTTGAACTTGGCCTGAATCGTTGGGGAGAAAACACAGGTTTTAAAGCCCTTGCTATCTATATTCTGTACCGGACACCATCTATTTTATGAGGAAGAAGGAAAGGGAGAAAGCAGTCGGCCAGCCGACCTCCCAGACAGTGAGGTGATAATGGCAGGATTCAAACACCTCCAAAGCTGACCAAAGTCTTTTCTGCTCTGTGGTAGCATTGCTCAGAATTAGAACTCTGCCAGTTGGGAATGGGGTGTGTGGCCCTTAGTCAAACTCTGTATCTGTTGAATGGCACTTCAGATAGCTGGAGACTCACTTTCTGCTCTGGATGTTCTGGAATACAGACAAGCAGTCACTCCACAGAGCTCGCCAGGGCAGCCTCTAAGCTCCTGGCATTCAAGACAGATAAATCAGTCCTCAAGCTGGCCCTGAAGGAACTGTTAACAGAAGCTTCCTTGGCCTCTCTTTTCAGGGAATTGTTAAAAATGAATCTGCAGAATTTGTATTTGCTTCAGAAGCATGGAGAAATACAAAACAATGACCACTAGTGGATACTGGTGAGGAGGGGTCTGGAAAGGCCCAGATTGCTGGCCACAGGACAGCCTGGGCATTTCTCTCGGTCACCTTCCTCCACCAGGTCAAACCATCCCAGAGCAGAACCTAGCAGCTTTCTGCCTAGAGGGAGTTTCAAGGTCCTAAGTTGAAGGACAACTGCATGTTTGGTCTTGGTACAGAGCAAGGCTTGAACGTCCTGAATCTGTTACTGGCCCCATATCCCTTCTCACCCGAGGTTCAACAATGTCTAAAGAAATACTTGATTCAATCTGAAGGGATGGGGTTGGAGCTCTTTATCCTGAGGACACCCTCTGGGAGATCTTATTCTGGAAAGGAGACAGTAAAATGTGCAGCTTCCAACACTAATGAAGACAGTGTGGAACAGAAAAAATAGGAACTGGTTTTTTATCCATTGTGAACATGTCACTGTCCCTCTGCTTCTGTGACTCATGCCTGGCTTCATACACTTTACCTTCTAACACCTGGGGAGGGGGCCGACATTTTACCCAGACTACCTGAGATTCTCAGAGGGAAAGGAAGTGGATGACTGAGAGGGGGGGGGGAGGACAGGCGTCCAGAGATTGCTTATTTTTTTGAGGCAGAGTTTCATGTATAGCAAGCTATCCTTGAACACTCAATGTGACAAAAGATAACCTTGAACTCATGATCTTCCTGTTTCTACCTCCCAAGTGCTGGGGTTATGGGTTGTGATGGTTTCTAAAGCTTTGGCTCAGGGAGTGCCATGATCAAGGTGTGGCCCTGTTGGAGTAGGTGTGTCACTGTGGATGTGAGCTATAAAACCCTCATCCTAGCTGCCTGGATGAAGGCAGATGAAGATGTAGAACTCTCAGCTCCTCCTACACCAGGCCTGCCTGGATGCTGCCATGTTCCCACCTTGATGATAATGGATTGAACCACTGAACCTGTAAGCCAGCGCCAATTAAATGTTGTCCTTATAAGAGTTGCCTTGGTCATGGTGTCTGTTCACAGCAGTAAACACTAACTAAGACATAGGCCTGTGCTACCACTCCCAGCCACTGCTTCCTTTTAAAACAACCAGACAGAAAATGTCCTAGAAATGTTTAAGGGCAAAGAATCATAAAACCTTTCCATCCCAACCTTACCGCCCCCCCCCCAGAAGTTCAGACCATCTGCATTGCTAGTATTGCCTTTTAGAGATTGGATCAGACCTTGTAGTTCAGCCTGACCTGGAACTATTATATAGCTGGCCCCAAACTCACGATCTCTGTACCTCACATCTCTGAACAACCAGACAAAGATGCCATGACATAGAAGGACCTATGTTCCCTCCTGGGACATCAGGATAGCACAGGCTCCATTCCTACACCTGTACCCATTTCCTCAAGACCTAGTGAGAGGAATGGTGACAAGGAACCACAGGACCATCTCCTGAATGCTCGCTGGTGGGGAAACATGACTTCCTTGGATTTTTCAGAATGAAGTGCTTCAGATTCTGTGTGCTGACGCTCAGGTGCGACTGGCCGTTGTCCTTACCTGTGCACCCTGTGAAGATGAGGGGTGTGTGTGTGTGTGTGTGTGTTCATCCAAGAATGATGATCATGCAGAGTGAGGGAGAAGCGTAACAGACTTCACCCGATTCTCGTTGTCTATCACTGCTGAAACTGTATTTCTCATGTTTGCAGAAGCAGCATGGAGAGATACACAGGACAAAGCTTCCTATGGAGGACCCACACCAAGGGACAAATGGGAAAAAATACTCACAAATGGCATATAAATATTGGTCTCAAATGTTGAGAACTGGAGGTTACAGATATGACTTGGTCAAGAAAGTGTTTGTCATGCAAAGATAGGGGCCTTTACTCAGATCCCAGCACTCAGGTAAAAAGCCAGGTCCGGCTTCATGAGTCTGCAATCCCTACCCTGGGAAGGCAGGCACTAAAGCATCCCTGCCGCTCATTGGCCTTGATGAATCAAATAAGGTCTAGATTAAATGAGAGATCCAGCCTTGAAAGCACGTAGGAGAGCAGTAGAGGAAAAAGAACATTCAGTGTTCACCACTTGCCTGCATACACACGTGTATACATATGCAGGTGTCTCTGAGCATATGCACAACACACACACACACACACACACACACACTTCATCCAGCACATCGACGATCTCGAGGCCTGACTAGGTATAGTGGGAAAGGAATTAAAAAACAGATACATAGGTACACAGACACCCAGTTACACGTACACAGAAAAGCTGGGCGCCGGTGGGTTGTGCCTCTCTGATGGAGCACACTTACCATGGGCACAGGCCCTGGGAAGTTGTTCCTTCAATTCTGTACAGCACAGAGGGGAGGAGCTACATAGTTTCAGCACGACGACACGTCTGTAGGCAAGGAGTCTCAGCTGCAAGCATCCAGGAGGAGCAAACTGCAGCTGTAGGTTTTGCGCAGATGCCAGCATTCACACTGAGATCAGAGGAAGGCCAAATTCACACGGGTCTGTGGCATTGATCCTTTACATAGCTTGTGCCGATCTCAACAACACACGTTCGCTCAAGACTTCTCGGTCACACACGCAGACACGCACACAAGGAGAATTGTAGTCCCACTAAGCTTCGGTATGAGCCAAGCTATCTGTTAACGCTACACTGAAAGGTAAGTAATTTCAAAATAGCTCTTAAAAAGGTAAAAGGAGGCACTAGTTTTTCTGGGTAGCTCCAGAGGTAGAGTATTTGAGTTTGTTTGAAGGCTGGGCTAATCTTGAGCTGTTCATTGTCTATTTTCATGAGGTGGTGATGGTGGGTGGATCCTAGAGAATGAAGAAGGGGCAGAGAAGGAGAAAATGCTGATGCTTATGAGACCTGAATAATCTGAGTGAAATTGAGACTTAATAAGAAAAATGAGAGCCTGTCTCTCCCAAGGAACTCTGAGGCACAGGAGTCTGTGTTTGGGTCAGGAAGCGCCAAGGCCTTACGCATCTTTCTGAAGATAACCCGGAAGTAAGGCTTTGAGCCTCTGAACAGCCTTCATACCTCCTATCACCTCCCCAAATATTCTGTCAGGGGTGGTGGGTCTACCGGGGGGAACAACTGCAGAGGATAGGCCAGCATTGCACCCGAGTCCAAGCCCTTCCTGGTCACAGGGATAGATTTGCAATGGTCTGACAGATTCCAGGCAAGGTAAGAGAAAAGACAAAGCCCACCCTTGTTCTGCCATGGTTAATATGCTGCTTCTCTTCCTACTCCTTCTCCTCTTCCTCTTCCTCCTCCTTTCCTCCTCCCTCTCCTCTTCTTCATCCCCTCCCCCTTTTCCTCCTCCTCTCTTCCTTCTTCTCGCTCAAACATTCTAGTTACAAAAAGTTCAAAATAAAAAAAAAAAGTTCAAAATATATAAAAATAGAAATTTTAGCACATTGACCACCAACTGCCCATCCCCGAATCCAACAGTATCAACATTTTAACCCAAGCATCCTCTCCACCTCTCTCATCATTCAGTTTTTAGAGAAATCATTTCAAACCTGTCCAGAATAAACCACAGACCCCTGACTACTTGGCACACATATTTAAGAAATACAGGTATTCTCTTAGAAAACCGGGAGCTCCTCAGCACCGTCCTTACCCGTTTCTAGATGAGGAAATTGCTCGGTGCCTGGAGAGCTCGTAGAGGTTGGCAAGGAGGTTGAGCCTTACTGCAGGTAGCCGTTGGGTATCAGCAGCAGAGGGTGAGGAGCGCTGTCTAGCACGACTGACCATCAACTGCGCGGCCGCTCTTAGAGAAACCACTGACGCATGAGAAATACATAATATTTCACTTTCCATTTAAGAAAAACTAAAGAAGCAAAAAGGCAACCAAGGCTTTTAAAAGTCCATACGACTCAGACATAAAGTCTTCATCAGTGAAGAGCGCTTCCAGGTCAACACAAAGACAAGCATCTCTTTATGGAATGGGGTATCTTCAAGTCACCCAGTGTTTTACCAGCCTGGTGCCCCCTTCCTCTTCTTTTGCCTAATTTTCCTTTGGTAACCATACCTGCTACCACCTGACAGAGCCGTGGCTGTGCCTTACCTCCCACGGGAACAGGCAGGCAACCAGAAGGTCTCAGGCCTGGACACACCTATCAACCAGACATTAGAATCATCTTAAGGTGCTGGAGCTGCTGCATATCCATGAGATTAAAATGACACTGTCCTTTCCGAAATGTCTGAAATAGTTCCTTTGTGGCAATGAGAGAGAGAGAGAGAGAGAGAGAGAGAGAGAGAGAGAGAGAGAGAGAGCTCGCAAACAGCTAGCAATAGAAGACTGACTTTGACTTTACAAAATAAATCTTATGTAGCCTTTAAATTAAACACTACTCAGATTTAGTCGCTGTGATCCCCAGTCTTAACTCACTGGCTTCTTGCTAGAAAGAATTCTCATCATGGGCTATGGCCAAGCATCCTGGGGTTAGAATCTGTTCTGCAGAAAATAGCTGACAAGCCAAGCTTCAGCTTGTCCCCTTTAGTCTACCCCAACACCACAGCCAAGGTGCAGGGAGGCACACACATAGTTACACCTCGATGCTGTTGTAAGCGGGGACTGTCAGGGTTTGAACTTGGCTCTGGAGCTTCATGGATGTGACATAACCCCTGTGAGGGGGGGGGGCTCAATCTCTTTATCTTGGAAATAAGAATAGAAATGTCTGTCTCGTTGTTTGAGGGGCAAACGGTACAGGTGCCAAGCCTTCAGTGAAGCGCTTACAGCCTGTTCACCCTCTGAACGTGCTGGCCCGTTACTTCATGGACACATGCCCTATAGAAGTCTGAGAGACTCGTGCCCTTATGAAAAAGATAGTCAGCACAGTGAAAAAGCACATGTCAAAATGTCTTGAGTAAGGCAGTCAAATGGAGTTCACCTGGTTAAACTCAAAGTCCAAAATGATATGAAATGAGGCTGCCTGCCTGAAGCATCAGGCCAGGGAGTTTTGTAATTGTAGCTTGTGCGTGTATGAGAGATAAATTTGAGACTAAGAAGTTTGCAGCTGGGCACAGTGGTGCACACTTGTAAGGGTGGCTCTCAGGAGGCTGGGGCAGTTTGATCGTGATTTGAAGCCACTATATGGGCTATGTGATGGGCTCTAGACTGGCTTAGGCTACAAAGTGAGAATCAAAGAGAAATAAAACTCAAATCCCAACTTTATTGTATGTCGTTATGTAGATCCAAGGCACTCGATACCTATCACACACGAGAGCCGCCATGGAGAGCCCCGTTATCATATAATTGTCTCTTCCCTCACTTAGAAGCTAGAGGTGATGTTTCTCTAGAATAGACATGGTCAGACAATGCCTCTCCCAGGGGAGAGAACATACATGTTCTACAACACCCACCATCCCAAGCCATGTACTTTCTGTCAGCAAAACCACAAACCATCTCTCGAACACCTTCATCACTTAGAAATCATGTCCCCTGCTTTTATGTTTCTGTAAAAGAACCTGTTCTTTAGTGACGGAAGGAATGCAGAAAATGGCAGTTGAATGTCGTGGGGGCCCTGACGCGCTTGATCCTAATTAAAAATGAAACAGTCTTTTGCCCCTTGCAGAAGTGTGGGAGGATCATGCAGGGAACAGCTCCAGGGTCCTCCCAAGCATTGTGCTTGGAGATTCAGAAGAAGAAATGTAGGCCTGCCCTTGGAAACCCTTCAGAGAATGTGCTCCTCCCCAGACAGAACTGGCAGCAATGTAAGTGAGCCCTGGCGGTGTGCTAGGAGAAAGCTTTGGATCAGTCTCCAGAGCGGATGGTTCCGTGTCCTGAATTTCATGTTGTCATCATAAAGCATCCAGATGAAGGTGCACCAATCCTGGTTGACCTTGAAATAACTGCTCTGCTATTTGGTTTCCAGTCTACAAGTTATATAGATTTGATATAGATGTGTCAGAACACATTATATGCACAGGAACTTTGCACACTGCTTAATTAAGACCATGTTGCCGTTGTGCTGGGTTAAGAGACATTGTACCACAGTGTGAGGTTTCGTTTTCAAATGAGTAGCTTCCAATACATCGATGGACAATAAACTAGGAATATGCGTGACTAGCCTAAGAACTTATAGCTTATTTTTCAGGAATGTGTATTTTGTAATCACTCGATTTCCACGGTAGAAGGATATGCCGATTTGGAGTTGTGTGAACTCTCCTATGAACTTTATTTCAAAAGCATCGAGTCTCCCAATATTGTATACAAACTACATAATGGACAGAATATGGACTGTCTCCCCTAGAATCATGTGTTGCAACACTTGGTTCCCACCTACTGGAGCTGTTTGCGAATTCTGCAGAAACTGTAGGAGGTGGAGCCTTGCTGGAGGAAGTGGGTCACGGGGAGTGGGAGGAGGAGCACCTTGAGTTGCTATAGCACCGCCCCACTTCCTGTTTACTCTGGGCTTCTTGACTGCTGATATAAGCTCTGGGCGGCCTTCTTCCCGCTTTCGCGTTCTTCCCAGCTATGGTGGGATGATCCCCTTGGACTGTGACCCAGAGTAACGTTGCTTCAGTTGCTGTCGTCACGTTGTTTTATCCCAGCAACAGGCAAAGTGACAAATGCTCAGAGCCTTGCATAGAAGTCCACCAAGCATGCCGAGAATTAATTTGGAAAGATATGCAGGAAGGCACACGGGGGGGGGGGGGGGGGGAGGAAAGTGCACGTTTGTATGAGCCAGGGTTCTGTAGCGAAGCAGCACCAGTGGGAGGAATGTGTCTGTATTAAAGAATTCATTAAGTCAGCTTACGCTAAAATAGCAACCACTGCTGAGTCACACCTGAGACTGGGAACCTGGAAGTTGCTCGGTCCTCCCTGCCTCCCGTGGTAGCTGTCTCTCGCTAAGAAGGAAAAAGTGGGAGGGGGGGGGACACAACACAAAACAAAAACAGTATTTACTTAGTCCACAGCCTAACCCAGTGCAGAAAACCCGAGAGGTGATGACTGTTACTAGTGATTGAAGTATGGGATTGCTGGTTCTGAGATTAATGAGGGGATCAGGGATCAGCAGCATCGGCAGCAGCAGCAACACCACCGTGGTAAATCAACAACATGGCTACCAGAAGGTGCCAATATGGGTCTTCCCAGGTCCGTTCAGACAATTTGGGCAGTCCTTGGATGAGGGTGACTATTCAGGTGATACTCATTTGTGACAAACCGCCATTAAAACCAACCATAATTCGTGGATACATCAGGACTATCATCACCAATAGACCTCTGCTCCGGAGCTGACCCTGCTGTTACGCGTGTGCATGTGCGTGTGTGCATGTGCGAGCGTGTGTGAGCATGTGTGTGTGTGTGTGTGTGTGTGTGCGCGCGTGCGAGTGTGTGTGTGTGTGTGTGTGTGTGTGTGTGTGTATGATGTGCTCACATGTGTGTTGCAAGAGCTCACTGAAAAGCAGTGTTTTCACTTCCTACCAGCGCCCATCCACTGTTTTGTCCTGGCCAGGCACAATGGAGACAAATCCTGGGAAGACAGGCATCAAAAGTCCCCACATCATAGGACTTCGACGTCTGGAGGGATGTGTGCACATGTGGCTTCCAAAGCATGACTTTCTTCACAAAAGAGTTTCACGTAAAGCCTTCCACACCTTCAGTACATAAGGCATCTGGGTCAAAGCTGCATGGCTGGGAAGGTGAGCCTTACTATTACCTGGCTAATCAGTATGTAAACTTGGGAGATGGTTTTCACATGGTTGTAGTAGAAAATCCTCCAAAGACTTCTGGTCCAACTCCCCCATTTTAAAGAGAGAGAAGCCCGAGTGTGCAAAGTCCCACAGACAGTTAGTGGACATTAGCAGAACCAGAGGCTTCTATCCGTTGAATTATTTGCCGTAGGGCAGCACGTCTGGTCACCCATCAGCTAGATAGAAGCGCCCCACTCTGTATCTCCCGCCTTCCTGCCTTTCTCTGCTGGATTCTGAGGCCCTGCATTACCATCCCCAGCATCCCTCTGGCTGTAGGACCACAATGTCCTGCTGACCATCCTTCAGAGAAGGGAGTTCATTTTAATACAAACACAAGCACACGTAGTAGCTTTAAAAACAGATTTGGCTAATCCCCGCCATCGTTCCACCTCATTAAAGTGAATCACTGGGGGCAAACTTGTGTACACTGATTGTGAAGAAATCGTCCGGGAAGCTGCTGTCTGACTCTGAGTCGAGAGAACACATCCACAGCGCCATAGCTAGTCCCAGCCTCACGCTGTTGGTCCGCTCCACACTTAGTTAAATCTCTATCCTGGTTTACGTCTTTCTAGAGGTTATGTCCTATACTTTAATCTTTAGGTCTCCTGGATATTTTCCATGAGACGACCACCAAAACAACTGCTATTATTCAGCAAGTCAAGGGAACTGATGTGGAAGGTATGCAAAAGGAGAGACTTGGTACAAAAAAGAGAGAGCTATTTCTAGGACAGAAGCTAAGGTGTGTGGCTCAGTTTATGAATGGTCTTGTTCTGTTATCTACCTGAAGGCGTCTGCTGTGCACACAAGAGAGGCACGGATTCATTGTGTTAGAGCCAAAGAAGGAAATGAAATGAATCGGCAGGAATGGAGCCCTTACCGCAGAGCTCACCTCTGTTCTGCAGGCCTGGTGCACTTGAGGTCAAATCTGGTCATTGGCTCTCAGTGACTCAGAAGCAGCATTTCCAAGGCATCTCCTCTCGACCGGGCCAAGTTGTATATTTTCCCTACTCTCTGGTGGGTTCCCCTTTGTGCTTTTAGCCTCTACATTTCGGAATGACCTAAGAGTCAATGCTTGATCCTCTGTTACTGAGTACATGTGTGAATGTAATGTGTGTGTGTGTGTGTGTGTGTGTGTTGCATGTGTGTGTGTTATATGAGTGTGTATACATGTGTTCATGTTGCATGTGAGTGTGTGTTGCATGTGAGTGTATGAGTGTTTGTGTTGCATGTAACTGTGTATATGTGTTGCATGTGAGTGTATGTGTACTGTGTTGCATGTAAGTGTGTGTGTGTGTGTGTGTGTGTGTGTGTGTGTGTGTGTGTGTGGTGTAGGTATGGCCATACTTAGCTATATGAAGGCCAGAGCAGGACACTGGAACACTGTGCAGTCTTCTATTGCTCTCCATGGCTTTAAGATAGGATCTCTAAACCAGAAGAGTGCCTTTCTGGATAGGCTATTGTTCAAGGTTCACCTGTCTTCACACCACAATAATGGGGTTTTTCGCATATGCAAACAATTCTGTGACCCTTGCTGCCCCTGGGATTGTCAGCCAATATTGGCCCAGGAGTGCAAATGGAGCTGAGACAATAGGCTCTCGGGATCAAAAAGCCCTGTGAACGCATGGTAATGATGTCACTGGGACCAGCTTCAGGAGAAAGATCAACCTACCTGAGGTAATTCAAGGCTTATATGGTTTGGGGGATGGGGGCCAGGATATCCAGGAGGGATGAGGTCGTTGGCTGAAGGTGTACGGTGTGAAATGCTTCATTAGCATGGGGAAGCGTTCCAGGAATCTCAGGTGGTAGCTGAACAGGTTCTAACTAAGGCTGCATGACATTCCTCAGGTAGAGGTGCTTGTGGGTTAAGGGCAGAAAAGGGGAAGCCCTGCTAGTGAAAGGTGCGAAGCCTAGAAGGCTACCTGGACAATGGGAGGCTTTGCCTTTAATTAGCAGGGCAACAAAGTCTGGCCTTTGACATGAATGTAGATTTGAACTCAGATCCTCATGGTTGCATAGCAACTTGGGATTACTGCATGTTCTAGAATGTTGCCCACCTCATGGTCCTCATGACTACGTAACAAGAACTCTTAGCCACTGAGAGTTCCCCAGCCCCAGCCCCATCCTGTTCTACATTTTTGTACACCCCTGTTTCCCTGCTGATCTCAGCAAGTCACTGACTCCTCACATCATGTCTGGAGCTGGTCCTCCCTTTGAACTCCCAACTGCGGATTCGGTGACCTACTTTGATTTCCACGTGGGCATATAATGGCCTCAACTCAACACGAATAAAAGTGAGCTCTTCCTCGCTCCCCTGCCCCTTTGAGCTCTGTTCTTTCAGCCATCCAGGTCACATCCATGGGAGACAGCTCTGTTTACCATCACTCAGTGGTGGATAACATTCTAGGACATACAGGAGCCCCAGTATAAAAGGAACCAGAATTCCTGAATAGACGGCAGCCACCCAGCAAAGGTGGACCATGAACTACCAACTGCTAATAAGAAAGGTTCTATACTGCAGAAGCCACTGTGTTTGTGGACTTCCTTGTCTCAACCAGCTTGTGTACTGGGTGCCCTAACTAACACAGGAAATAGAAGCCGTGAATATAGACACCGTTCCTTTAATAAGTCTGAGTATGTGGGAAGGAGAGAAATAAATAAGACGTTTGCAGGAATGTTCTATTGCAAAGGTGAGAAGAAGCCTGGCTCCAGGGGACACTGTCAAACTGTGGTCAGCTCCCTTTGCTCTGACACAATCAATTTGCTGGATGTCCACCAGGAAATCCATGCCTCCCAGAACCTTGAGGCAGAGGCTAAACCTAGCTGGGCTTGGCTAACTGAGTTCCGTTTTCCATATGCCTTCTCTTTTTGGAAGTAATAGATGCTGCAAATTTTAAAATAGTGGATGGGTAACCTAGTTGTAGGAAGTACAGGTTGAATTTTTAAAAATTTTTTTTTACATTTAATTTTCAAGGAAAAGTCTCCCCCTCTGTCTGTATCTGTCTGTCTCTGTATGTCTCTGTGTATGTGTCTGCTACTCTGGTTGTCTCTCTGTGTGAGTGATATGTCTCTCTGTCTGTCTGTCTGACTGTGTGTCTATCTGAATTCATGTGTTTCATTGCACACATGGACACATGTGTATGCATGTGCAATAGATGTGTGATGATCAGAGGACAACCTTGAGTGTAGGATCTGATGCTTTCTACCTTTTGCAGGAGACGGTCTCTCAGTGACCTAGAACTTTGCTATCATGATAAGCTGGCTGGCTGGGGAGCTTCCAGGAATCCTCTTGTCTCTGCTTCCAATATCACAGACCTTCCATGACTGGAAGGCTTCTTATGTGGCCTCTGGGGAGAACTTCAGGCCCTTATGCTTGTCAAGGCCAGAGCTTTATTGACTGAGCCTTCCCCTAGCTCTGAATATTTAATGCTTAAACAAGATTCTATACTGAACCACCGATGCTCAGAATTCCCTCTGATAGCAAAGGGGCATGACTGTACTATGCCATTAAAGGGTGCGGAGAAAGCAGGGGATAATTTAAAAGACCAACAGCTCTCAGTTATTAAGTTCTTAAAATAATTCTGTTCTATGCAAGGATTGTCTTCAATTCTTTCCTGAATTGCCCCTTGGTGGCCTCAACTGAACTTCTATGGCATAGTCTCATCTAAGATTAACCTTGACGGTTTGCCCTTGACTGGCTGGTTACTTCTATTAAGACCCATTTATAAAGATTGAAGTCGGTAGGAACTGTTGAGTTGCACGTCAAAAACTGAAAATGGCTGAAGCTTAAAAAATGGATCCGCATTTATAAACTACTGAAATTAATCTTTCATACATACCTTTTAATCAAATGGTTGGACCCTCGAAAAAGGTTAGAATACCTAGGAAGCTTGACAAAGTTGTGAAAATCTATAAGCTTTATATTCAAAGGAAAGGTTGTTGGGGTTTAAATCTTGGCCCACACCCAGACGGAACAAACCAAACCAACGTGGTTGCACGTGGAGAGGTTTCATGAGAGAAGAGTTTCATGAGTAGCAGAGGGGAGAAGTAAAGGAGGCTGGCCATGGGCATGTGAAGGGAAGGGGAAGATGGGGAGAGAAGGGAAAGAGACAGAGAGGGCATGAAAGCAGAGAAGAGGAAGAGGAAGGGGGGCAAGGAGCTCCCTTTATAGTCAGACACAGCTGACGGTTGCCAGGCAACTGTGGGACAGAGCATACCTGGCTGTTGCCAGGTAGCTGTGGGGGTGGAGCTTAGAATACCAACAAAGGTTACACTGGATTTTGGAGCACACTAAATATTTTAAATGGACACTTTACAGGCCCCATTAAAGAATTCTGTTTGCTGAAATGGCAGGTGGAAGTCATATTGAGAGCCCAAGAGCCTTGGAAATGATGGGCTGGGTACTTCACAGAGTTGCAGAGTCATGGGCATAGGATCAAGTTCAGAGATTACATCCATGATCCTCAGAAAGCAGATGCCTCAGCCTGTCTTTCAGGAGAGAGAAGGAGGGTGAAGGGATAAAGGAAAGTATAGAACCAGGGTTGGAAGAGACAAGGCAGATGACTCTGAAGTGCAGAGCTTCTCCCATGGGGAGGGCATGACAAATATTTGCAAATGCTTGGAGCCTTTCTTTTCTTCTCACCAGGTTTAAATGCACCTGCCATTAGCCTAGAAGAGAGGTTTCTTGAGGTTTGCATTAGTCAGGGTTCCCCAGACAAACAGAATCAATAAGGAATCTATTTCTCTAGCTTGCATCTTTCTAACCTTTTATTTCTAACTAGAGACTGAACTCAGGTTCTTGCAGATGCTAAACAAGTGCTCTACCACTGAACTACATCCCCAGCCCTTCTCTGGTTATTTCTGGAGGCTCATTCTGAAGAGCTGGCCCACAGGATTATGGCTGCTGAGCAGTCCTGTGATCTATTATCTACGAGTGGGAGGCTCAGGAAAGCTGACGATGTAATTCAGTCTCAGGCCGAGTGCCTGAGAACTGGAGAAGCTAATGTTGTAAATCACAGCCCTAGGGCTGGCAATGGTGAGAAATGTCCCGGCTGACAAAGTAGAGCAGGAAATGAAGACCCAGTTCCTCCTCCTATTGTCTGTCCTAGTACTTGGTGATGTCCAACGATCTCCTACCAGAAAGTTCTAGAGAGGGGAATTGTATGGAAAGAGAGAAAGAAGAAGACATCAGGGAGAGCCTGTTACCTTTTCCCCACTCCTCTGTTTACCCTTCAATTCTGCCAGCCTGGCTGACTGGGCCACACCTCTCTGTCCTATTTCAGCCCTTCTAGAACTTTCCTGGGAAATTTGATTTCTGGATCTCCATATCTCTATCTATCACAGGGATATTGCAAAGACCATTCCCTTTCTGTCTAGACTCTCCCTCTTGGCAAGCCTAGCATCTTCATCACCAAAAAGAATATCTTTATAGACCAGAGAAAGTTCCTCAACTCTGTGATGCTCTTGCCACACAGGAAAGAGAACATGACCCTTAAAAAGCATGCGTCATCAGCTGTCTGGCTTCTCAGAACTCATCATTACAAAAGCAGAACATCAGACAGCAGATGCTGCGCACAGATACTGCAAAAGTTGACCCTCAGTAATCACAAGGAAGAGTCATTAGTTACTGATATGTTTGTGTGAACAAAACTCTTAATAACAACAAATTAATGGAGGTGGGTTCATGGTTTCAAAAGATTTCAGTTCACTCAGGAGGAGAAGACGCAGCCATGGGATCATGACTGTTGTAGCATGGGGCAAAGGTTTGTTGATATGGTAACAAGTCAGGAACCGGAGAATTCCAACACAGGCCAGAACCGGAGGCAGGTGTAACTCTCAAAGATGTGTCAGTAGTGACTGCTTCTACAAGCCTCGCTCTACCCACCTACAGACTCCACAGCCTTCAAAATGGCATTCCACACTGGGACCAGAACATTTAAGCCATGAGCCAGTGGGGTATACGCCATATTCAACCCATATCAGAAGCTTGGGG
The DNA here is from genome assembly GCF_011064425.1 of Rattus rattus. Classification (NCBI taxonomy): domain Eukaryota; kingdom Metazoa; phylum Chordata; class Mammalia; order Rodentia; family Muridae; genus Rattus; species Rattus rattus. The sequence goes on from NC_046161.1 coordinate 95,128,157, forward strand.
TACATTTAGCTCTGGGAGAATTCAAACAACCATGATCCACACTCTTCAGTAGTTCTGGAACAAGAAAAAATGTTAAGATGAAAAGTCTCAAACAGGAGGTTCGACTTCCATAATACAGAAACCCCACATCTCTATAAAATACCCAATCAACAACGGAAAGGAATTAGAGAGTTGGATCTCCTTGGACAACTACTCAGATAATTTGTTCATCTTTGGTGAACTTTCTGTGGTTTTCAACCTGTGGGTTATGACCCCTTGAGTAGGGAGTCAAACAACATTTCACATGTTTAGAGAAGAGATTGAAGAGGAAACCAGACATCCATCCATCCAATCCTATCATACACACACACACACACACACACACACACACACACACACACACACACACCCCAGCAGTAATGGAACTCCCTGCTGGTGCCATTAACTACATCTGTAAGGGCTGCCCACCCTAAGCCTACCACTGGTACTGTGCAGGCAGCCCTAGATAGATGGGGTATTCTATCAAGGACTGAGGGAGCAGTGAACCAACAGCTACTGCTGTGAAGCCAGTCACATGATAACAATAACCCACAATGCACTGTTGATGGGAGGGCAGGCTCTGTGCTTGTGGCTGCCAGGCCTTTATTACCGCGACCAACACCCAGAAAGAACAATTTCAAAGAGGACAGACTGGTTTTGTTTTTAGCCTATGGTTTCAGAGGTTTTAATCCATGATTAGCTTCTTCATGGCTTTTAGCCCGTGGCAAGGCAAAAGCATGAAGAAAGGGCACAGAAGAGGCAAGCTGTTTACCTCACAATGCCCAAAAAAGAAGAGGAGAAAGCAGAAGGGGCAGAAGACAAGAGACATCCAGGGCAAACCCATGTGATCTACTTCCTCCAATGCCATCAGATTATGAATTGATCAAGGGACAAGTCCACTGACTAGGCTGCTTACTTCTCAAAATACCCTCAGCTAGCAACCACGCCCTTAGTATGTGAGCTTGTGGGAAAACATCAGATCTGCACCATAACATGTACACTAGGTCCTTTGGGGCTCATAAAATTCTTGTGGACGATACCACTTTACATCATTCTTTATAGAAGGTACAGCTGCCAGCCATGATGGCGTAGGGATGTGATTGACAGTCTCAGCTCCGAGACCCACACTCTTTCATCTAAACCACACTCGAATTAATAGTTAAGTAAAGAAGATGTCACAGAGTTAATTGGAGGCATGGATCTTTTCAGCTATATATAGTTCATGGTGTAAATGAACTGGCACCAACTCCCTCCACAGGTCCTATCAGTGAGGCCCATGTGAAGGAAGATGGCACAGCATCTCTTAGTCCAGTGAGGGGACAGAGGACGGCTGAAGGCTGGGGCGTTCGGAGAGGTGACACCATCTGAAAAGGCTCATACTCACAGGGTGGAGTGGAAAGGTGATAAGTGAGGGTGAACACTGGAGAGCTAAAAACACAGAGCATATGAGAGCCAGTCAAAGGTGCAACAAGGCTGGGATGGTTTGTATATGCTGGGCCCAGGGAGTGGCCCTATGAGAAGGTGTGGCCTGTTGGAGGAGGTGTGTCACTGTGAGCATGGCTTTAAGACCCTCATCCTAGCTGTCTGGGAGCCAGTATTTTGCTAGCAGCCTTCAGATGAAGATGTAGAACTCTCAGCTCCTCCTGTACCATGCCTGCCTGGAGGATGCCGTGCTCCCACCTTGATGATACTGGACTGAACCTCTGAACCTGTAAGCCAGCCCCAATTAAATGTTGTCCTCATAAGAGTTGCCTTGGTCATGGTGTCTGTTCACAGCAGTAAAACCCTAACTAAGACAGAGGCCAAACTAAAAACAAAATAGACAACTAGCAAAATCCCCTAAAACTAAGACTATTTTGTCTCTAAGTTAAAAATCATAGTCGTCTTTTTCTTTAGGGTCTTACTATAAGCCCCCATCTCTCCAGGCTGACCTGGAACATGAGACGGGATGGCTTCAAGATCATAGTAATGATTCTGCTTCTGCCTGATGAGTGCTGTAATTACAGGTATGTGCCACCAACCCTGGCCCTAAAGTCATACTTTTTTAAACCACCAATTTTCATTGATTCAAAAAGAAAAAAAAACCCAGAGATGCTATGCACTCCCAGCAAGGAGCAGAGGGGTTTTCTAGGAGTTTTCTAACTATTTCTCCTCTCTGGGGACCTTTGTATTCTCTAAATCTGAAGTGGACACACAAGATTTTATTTGGTTTAAGATGCTTAGGGGCCTCTAGAGGGCTGCCCCTCAGAAGTCCATAGTTGTGGTCACAGCGAATTGAGTTGCATAGATCTTACATTTCAAGGGAATAGAGAATGTACTTAATGTCATGTTGCTTTTTATCACAATGTTTGGCCAGCAGTCAACTGAGAGGAACAGCAAAGAACCAAAATGAAGACAGTATTCTGTAGAGGAGTCCTAGTAAAAATGGCCAACATCCGCCTCACCAAGGAATAGGCACAGCAGGAGTTATGAGTGCAAGAGCACTACACTCCTGTCACACACACACATACACAAGTATGCACACACACGCACAGAGAGAGAGAGAGAGAAAGAGAGAGAGAGAGAGAGAGAGAGAGAGAGAGAGAGAGAGAGAAAGAGGTGCACATATGCCCCACACACATACATGCACACTCATGGACACATATGCACACATGCACACAAACATACACACACGTACACACACATGCATGGACATGCATACATGCCCCTGCACACACATGCACAGGCACACAGAGATGTGCACATATGTCCCCCACACACATGCACACCCATTGACATGTGTGCACATGCACAGGCACACATGCACACACGCATACACAGACAAGCACACACACATGCATGGACATGCACACATGCCCCTGCACACACATGCACAGGCACACAGAGATGTGCACATATGTCCCCCACACACATGCACTCCCATTGACATGTGTGCACATGCACAGGCACACATGCACACACGCATACACAGACAAGCACACACACATGCATGGACATGCATACATGCCCCTGCACACACATGCACAGGCACACAGAGATGTGCACATATGTCCCCCACACACATGCACACCCATTGACATGTGTGCACATGCACAGGCACACATGCACACACACATACACAGACAAGCACACACACATGCATGGACATGCACACATGCCCCCATGCACGCACATGCACAGGCACATGTGCACACACACGCACATACACACGCACACACGCATGCACAGGCACACCACATGCTTGCACCCACAACTGTTTCCTGGGCATTTTCCTGGCCATTGAGGAACAGCTCTGATGACCCCTATACTTTGTTGCTGCTGACATGTACACAGCCCCATCTTAACTCCTGGTGACAACGGCCATCTAACGTCTGCCTCCAGCCTCTTAAAATGCTCCAGCAGAGAGCACGAGCCAGGAAAAGAGGACGGGAAGGACATATGTGGATACTGACTTCATTTCTCTTTGGAGTAAAAGAACTTTGGGCAACATCCAGAGCCCCTTATGTTATTTTGATTCACTTTTCCAACACACTTTCAGAGTGGAAATTCACATTAGCACCCTTCCCTGCGGATGATTCAGTCTCCTCCGTAGCTCTCCCTCAACTTGGCACTGACATAAAAGACTCCAGTCAAAGGAGGTGTACGTGGATGAGATATAGAACTAAATGCTAACGGCAACCGTTAGCCAGGATGGAGGGATTAGCAGGAAGGATGTGGCAAGCCTTGACAATGTGAGGTCAGGTTCATGGTCCATCTTATGAGGCCGGTGCTGCTGGTGGAGAAAATGCTGAACGCCGCTGGTTGGACACAGACATTGGATATGCGGTACATTTTTTGCAATGATATTATCATGTGCTAAAAGGAAAAATTTTTTAAAAAGAAAAAAAAAAACCTTTTGGGACTCAACAATCCTTTGCCAATTACTCAAGTATCGTGGCTGGCACAACTTCAGCTGTCAAGCTTGTGTCCTTACAGAACATGGATGTTAGGAGAAAAAAAAGATAAAAGTGAAATTAATATGCATTTTTTAAAATTCAAAATGGAGATGTTCTAGAAAGTACCCGCATTCCAAATCTTGTGTTCTGATCCCTTTGTCACTGCTTTGAGGATATCGCCGGGGCTCTGTGACCTGGAGGGACAGGGGCTCTCACGCACTTAAGTTCTGTGGACTCAACATTTCTGGAGGGTTTTAATATCAGCCCTTCTGGACTTCAATTTAATACCACTATGCTCGCATTCTTCCTACTTTCCAGTTCTGAAAGTGTCAGCAAAATGCTTGCATAATCCTCAGAAATAGTCACAAATTCTGAATTTGAAAAAAAAATATATTTTCTGGGCTTTCCCTCCTGCCCCTAAGTTGGGGGATGGAACACAAAGAGGCCTCATCATGCAGAGATCCTTTTGTGTCACTTACAGAAGGGTGACAGACAATACATTTCATCTCATTTGGGAACTGAGGGACTAGCACAAATGCTAGCCTGGTCTTTGTGCTATGGAAACCACAGGCTTTTCCAATGGAGGCCAGAAGGCCTGTCACTGTACCCTAAATGCTCCCCCAGACACTGCATTTTCAATGCCAGACTGATGGGCAAAGGCTGCCCAGAGCTTCCACAGAGACGCCACACCAAAACTCTTCAGGGGAGAGCTGTAGGTGACCACGGTGATTTATTCTGGTGGCGCGATGGGACCTGCACCACAGAAATGGAGTGCGTTTGCTATCCCCAAACACAGTCTTCTCTAGAATAACTTCAGTAAAGTCTCCCCAAAGAACTATAAACCTATGACTCACACCATAGAAATTACAACAGTTTAGTTACAATAAGTTGCCTACTAGACATTTCAAGTTTATAGTATCTGCCATGCACGGGTCCAGTTAACTCTCACCCACCCTGAAGACTCGGGTGTCCTGATCGTTTTTAGGTCTTTTCCTATCGCACCTGCTCCTTGTGATGTTTCTTCCTTTCTCTCCTATCAGTCTAAAACAGTTATTCATTAGTTTCTTTTTGTTTTGTTTTTTTTTCTTTTTTCTTTTTTTCAGAGCTGGGGACCGAACCCAGGGCCTTGCACTTGCTAGGCAAGCGCTCTACCTCTGAGCTAAATCCCCAACCCCCATTAGTTTTGATTATTAGATTAACACGCCAGCCTTCCGTGTAGCTCACTTACGGCACCAAGGACCCTGCCCTGTTCACATTACACTGCTCACCAGACACACACACACACACACACACACACACACACACACACACACACACACACACACATGCACACACACACACACCCCTGCTCATCATGGTTCCTGGCACTCTACATATATTCACCGAGAATTTGCCAAATGCCCTGAAGAGCAAGGATTCATCTGTCCTTTTCAGGGAAAATCTCATCATCCCATCCCCTTCTAGGATAGCAAGAGCCAACAGATCTAAGTCCGTGGCCTGCCACGTATTGGTTTAGTGACCTTGAGAAATAGAATACGCATCTCCTCATTACTAAAACAAAGGGGATGAGGCTAGGTTTTCAAAGCCGCTTTCGTAATGGCATCACCGTTTCACATAAAATTCTACAAAGCTCATGGAGAGGCACGGCATGGTAAAGGGAGGAGATGAGTCCCTCTTGCAATGAAGGTGTGTGATGAAGGGCCTCCAGCAACTGTTCCTGCATAGCTCATCCTGGGCCTGCATGTAAGCAAGCCAGCAAAGAACACACAGAAACCCCATTTAAAAAAATCTCAATGTTTAAACAACCGCGTGTTTTACTGAGAGCCGTTACAAAGGAGTCCAAAGAAAGACGTCTCGGGTCCTTTCGCCCACCTTTCTGCATTGGGTCCATAAAACAGAACAAGATCCCGTGGAGAGGGAATGAGAAGGTACTGAAGGTTTCTGAACTGCATGCTTCAAAATTATTAAGATGAGCTGGGTGTGGCAGCCAGCACTCAAGACGCAGGGGCAGGCAGATCTAGGTGGATTTGAGGATAGTCAGGCTGTGTGGTGAGTTCCAGGCTAGCAAGGGCTACATAGGAAGATCCTGTCTCAAAAGCAAACATTATTAAGGTGGTAAATTGTATTGTAAAACTCCAATCAAATGGCACAAAGGAAAACCCTTAAAGATTTGAATCTACTAGAAGATGTTCCCCAATGGCTAACTATAAAATTCATGCCATAGCATGAATAATTTACGGTTGAAGCGGGGCATGGCGGAACGTGCACGCCCCAGAGCTGAAGTAGATATGAGAGTTTCAATCCAGTCACGACTCATAGGGAAACGTAGTCGATAGACAAGTAACAAGCAAGCACACAGGAGGCACCTTGTCCATCTAGACTCTAGGCTCTGGCACTGGACAAGCCTCCAGCACAAGTCAGTGTAAAATGCTACCCAAGTTTTACACGTCCCTTCCTTGTGAAGTTTAAGGAGCTCGAATCTTGCCTCTAACAAACGTGCTCCCCAGTGTTTTTATTATTTTCTGTTCTCATTTTTTTTTTCTACTAGTAATTCCCCGGTGACTTTTTACGATCTCCGGGAGTCGGTTCCTCGGGTTTACCTAACTCACTTTGATTTATCGGACAGTGGAGATCCATCCGTTTCCCTCCGCCTACAGAATGGTCTTGGTGTTCTTGCCTTATTATACTTTCCATTTGTAATGTCACATCGGAGTGTTTATGGCCACACCGTGTGACATGTTGGCTGTGCCGGAATGATTGTGGCCCACTGAGACTCTCTGTCCCCCTTCTGCTTGTTATTTCTTCCTCCTAAAATATTTATACATAAAAAGCACATATAACGTTACACAAATTCAGTAGCTGTGATCATATCGTGGGTTCTGATTGGAAGATGCAGTATTTCATTTTGGCTTAGCTTTCCCTTCCCATGTATCTCCCTCTCAGTTTACCTTATCTCCCCAGATGACAGCACATTACTCATATTAGCAGCCTACGCTACCTACGATGATGTCGTCTTTTACGCTCACGTGTTCCTAAATGAATGGCTATGTATAATATACAAGTGTCTACACTGCACGAATGAATATAAATATATCCACAGAGAGGTTTGGTCACTCCCTTGCAGACATTGGAACCGACTCATATTTTCAAGTCTTGATTTTTCTTCATAATAACACTCAAGGCACTGCATAACATTTTATTCTGTGATGTATTCAACTGTCGCTTTGATGATGAGCAAACCCACTGTTTCTATTTATTCTATTTAGTTCCTCTGAGATGATGCTGTGATGAACATACATGTGTGTGTGTGTGTGTGTGTGTGTGTGTGTAGGGGCCGTGCTTTCCTTCCTATGGACACAGACACCTAGAAGAAGCATGTCAGTGAAAAATACACACACACACACACACATACACACACACACACACACACACACACACACACACACACACACACACACACCATTGAATAGGTGGTATCAAAAGACATCCTAACCAGTGATAGAGTCCTTGCCTTTCATGCATGAGGCCCTGGGCTCAAGTTCCCTTCTCTCTTTCTTTCTCTCTCTCTCTTCTCTCTTTTGTCTCCTTCCTCCCTAATCCCCCCTCATACACACAGTCTTGCTGTGTGTGTGTGTGTTTGTGTGTGTATGTGAGACAGACAGACAGACAGACAGACAGACAGACAGACAGAGGCAGAGGCAGAGATAGAGACAGAGACAGGGAGACAGAGAGACAGAGAGAAAATTACCCGAAGCAATCCATCTTCTCACCAGCCATGTACAGAGTAACACAGTTCCTCTTTCAAGTTGTCCCTACTCAACAGTACAGGCTGTCCCTGTGCTTAGCTCCTGCCAGTCTGAAGTGAGTCTTGCATGTATCACTTTGAGACTATTGTCACATATCCCATGGTCCATTTTGACCCTGCACTTCCCCCTTGAGCTTTATGCCCCATCCTTTACATTTCTTTTTCCTGAGAAATCTCTGCTGTTTTGTGGCAAGCATTGGTTCCTTGTCTCTTTTGTTAATTGACTTTGCTTTTAGTTATTTTTAGGGATTATTTATCTGCGGCCGTGACAGACAGATTGGACCGAGGGTGTAACATTGCATGAAATAGACAAAATTCCTTCTTTCTTGGACTGCATGTTTGAGCGGCGAAAGCTCTTCACAAATTAAATAGCTATCATTTATAGTGCTTTAATATGACCTATAAAAGTTTTATGCAGGCAAACAGGCCTGGCTTCTGAAACTCCTGGCTTTCTGGTTTTAGCTAATTGGGGCTCTCCTAGCTCTTGTCAAACGACAAGGTTGATTCCATTGTCTTGTACTCTTCTGCTTTTAAAACACGACAGACATGAATATGAGCCCGGGTTAAAATTAAACAGCCACAGTGCTTCCGGAGAGATGGCTCAGAGGTTAAGAGCATCAGCTGCTCTTTCAGAGGTCCTGGGTTCAAATCCCAGCATCCACATGGTGCCTCACAACCATCTGTAACTCCAGTCCCAGGGGAGCCAATGACCTCTTCTGGTCTCCAAAGGCACTGCACACATTGTGCACATACACACACACATACATACATACATACATACATACATACATACATACATACATACATACATGAGTTCTGAAATTTTTTTGAATTATTTTGTCATAGTGCCATTAACTCTTTCCTTTCCATTGCAGGACAAAGCTATACATTTTTCTTGTAGTCTATCAAGGACATTATAACACAGCATGGTTGAATCATTAATTATGACACCAAATCACATGAACCTGACATTTCTCAGATAAAATGTGGTCGAATGCCAGCAGTTCCACATGGTTTAATCCAGAGATAAGAAATGAAACTGAAATATTTGTTAAAGGCAACTGCACACTTGTTACCGTGGTGTCGTTTTATAGGTAGCATTTCATTTTCTTCTGCTTTGGGGGTACCATGAGCTCCGCTTTAAGAGAGAACATGTTTATGGGTGTGGATGCTCTATTAGTGGCTGAGATGAAGAGCTGGGGTTAACCTCACATGATTGAAAATCAAGTGCATCCTCTGGGGCTTGAGAGAGAATTCAATTCAACACAGATCTTTAAAGCAGTCTGCAGGATTTTGAATAGGGCTAAGGACTTTACAGATAGTGCCCAGGTTCCTCGCCTAAAACAGCCTCTGAGTTAGAGATACCCAGGAAATGGGTGAAATAGAGTCTTTAAATCTGCAAAAATTACATCATAAAAATGAAATAACTCTTGCAGAGTTAATGCAAGAGGGATTCCTGGTGTCTCCTGGCTGATTCAGATAAGATACATTCCATTTTGTTTCATGCTTTCAAACTGTAGTCATCACTTAAGTAAATGCGGACCATAGTCCTCGGCACATAGTAGGTGTGCAATGATTATTAATTTGTTTACTTAATGAGATAAGTCTGTCAGAAATTAGAACTATAAAGAAAAGTTTGACGTAATGTATAATTCCACAATTAACACACAGATTTTAAATTTCCATATTTTAGTTAATTAACATTCTTGGACACTGACCACCCTCTCGGTCCTTCCCTCACAGAGCCCCTCCCTCCATTTCCCTCCCTTTCACCTCTGAGAAGGTGGGCCCTACCCTGGTGTATCAGTTCTCTGCAGGATTAGGCACATCCTCTCCTACTTCTGTGCAGGGGGCGGCGAGGTTCAGTCCAGCCCGTGTACGCTCTTTGGTTGGTTTCTCAGTCTCTGAGAGCTCCCAGGGTCCAGGTTAATTGACACTGTTGGTCTTCCCTGGGGCTCCTGTCCTCTTCAAGGCCCTCAATCCCCACCCCCAACCCTTCCATACATGTCCCTGACCTCTGTCCAATGTTCAGCTGTGGGTATCATCTGTTTCAGTCAGTCACATGCTGGGTGGAGCCTCGCAGAGGACAGTTATGCTGTGCTCTTGTGTGCCAGCCTAACAGAGTATCATGACTAGTGTCAGGGATTGGTGCTTGCCCATGAGATGGGTCTCAGCTCCGGCTGGTTATTGGTTAGCCATTTCTTCAGTCTCTACTCCATTTTTGTCCCTGAATTTCTTTTAGACAGGACAGATTTTGGGTTGAAAGTCTTGTGGGTGGGTTGGTGTCCTCTGCCTGGCTACAGGAGGTGGCCCCTTTGGGTCCCATGTCTTCATGTATATTCTCAAACTACTGCCCTTCAGAAATATGGTACCAATAGATGGTTCTTTTAAAATTGCATTGGGGGCTGACAAGAGGGCTCAGTGGGGAAAGGTGCTTGCCACTAAGACTGAGGACTTGAGTTTGATCATCAGAACCTTCGTGATAGAAGGAGAAAACCAACTCCTTGCTACAGTTGTCCCCTGATCTTACCGAGGTGTGCTGTGTCATGAATATATATACACACACGTATTAATTAATCAATTACTATAAAATGACACTTGGCATAGCTTGTAGCTCAGAGGCAAGACATGTGCTTACTTAGTAGGCGTGGAGCCCTGGGTTTAGTCATCAATGCCAAAAATAACATTAACTTTAAAACTTAACATTTGCATATGGGTATGTTTTGTATTGTGAAAATATAAAGCAAAAACAAAACAAAACAACCACAATATAAACTCAGAACACTGAGACCTGGAAGATCAGAAAGTCATAGACTTCATCAGGTTTCTCCTTTATCTTGACTCTGCAGTGAACTCTCGGTGTCACTTCAAGCTGAGAATGCTTATCCTTTGACTGTCCGGCTGTCAAGTTGGAGTCTAAGGATGTATTTTAAGGAGTCCAGGAACTCCTAGATACTCTATACAAGTTCAGACGGCATCACTTGAGCCCACAACTTCTGGTGTTCCATAATTATCGTGAGGTGGATGGTATGGTTTGGGTTTCAAAGGATGGCTTCCTCGAGACTGCGTAAATGTAAACTAAGCTGCGGAAATGAAAGCAGAGGGCAGAAGAGGTGGTGGTGAAAATGCCCTGTGAAAACCAGAGCGGGGTGGGGGGGGCACTGTGATGCGTGGCTGAGTGGAGTGGACACTGGTTGGTGCGTTTGCTTACTGACAGCCTGAAAGTTGGAACTCATAGGAGGAACAGTGGCATGCGGTGTGACCTTGTAGTCCTCGTTGAACAGCTCCGGTTACTCTCTTTTTTTGTCCAGAACATCACTTTCAAACTACTGTTTCAAAGCTACGGGCCCCCTTTTTTCCCCTCATTTTACCTCTAACTCAGACTAATTACAAAGAAATGAATATTTTATCATCTTTCTTATGATAACCCGAGGCTATTGAATCTCGGAGTTGGAGCCACTGTTTAATTCCATCTTTTAAAAAATGCTATTAAAAATGATTTTCTTCATCCATAAAATACACATGACTCTTTGATAGAATTTCCTGATATTTAAATCAGGAGGTATGATTTTGTTCTCCAGAACCCTCTACTCTGGGACATGATTTAAAAAGATGAATCCCTTGCAGGCACATTGACTGGGATTTCATTCTCCCTTCCTTGTGGTTGCTATTTAATTAGTTTGTTCCGAAGCCTCAACTTGGCCTAAAATTCCCACATCTTCTTTTATTGGAATGAAATCACTCCGACCTGCCTGTTGTATAATCACACTTCTGGCTGTTCTCGATCATGGAGCCCTTAATCAAATGCCAGGGCAATCGTTATCATAGGGTGTCTTCTTCCTGTGTGACTAGGAACCCACTGAGGGTTAGGGTGGTATGTCCCACATAAAGATATCTGCCTCTCTCTACACCTTTACCAGGCAATAGGCAACCCTCAAAAAAAAAAAAAAGTCAGTCAATATCCTATACAAGGGCCAATTAATTAATTAATTAATTGCAAGCATATGAAATTTTTTTGCTCATCCCTCTGCAAATCAAAGAGCTTAGAGGCATTTGTCACTTACAGAGAGTGGGTCTCAGCTCCATCTGCCATGAGAGGAGAAGGTTGTGTGTGTGTGTTGTATGTGTGTGTGTGTGTGTGTGTGTGTGTACATGTGTGTTTGTCTGCATCCATGTGCGTTTGTGTGTGTTTGTATGTGATAGCAGCAGTGAATCCATTTTACTAACTGTACCCATCCTAGAAGTACTTTGTTGAGCTACTCATCTGCTTCGGAGGTCTCACTAGCTATCTCTGTACAGAGCTCACCCTCTGTTTAACGGTTACTTTCTTTTATGTACATAAGTGTTGGCCTATGCATGTCTGTGTGTGGCATGCACATGACCGCTGCCCAAGCCTAAGAAATCATTTCATATTCCTCTATCATTGAGTTCCATATAGTTGTAAGCCACCATGTGGGTGCTGGGAATAGAATAGAGGAGTCTATGGTGGACAACTTAAGCTCTCAACTAGACTGGGGATGAGTTGCCAGGACATTGGGTTAACCGATATTCTAAGTGTGTCTCACGTGGCTGAGGTCAGGTGAGTTCTTCATCTGAATCAACGAACTAAGAAGACCAGATTGCCCACGCAGTCTGGGTGGGCCTCCTCCAAGGCTCTTCCGGATAACTAAATTTATTTGAAAATAACGGAAAATTGTATATGGGCGTTTACAATCTGGGATGAGCTCAACATAGATCACATTCCTCCAAGCTGAGTCAGGAAAAGGGGAGAATTCTTTTTAAAAAAACCAAGAAACTCATAGACACTGCTTTGGAATCAAAGGTTACCAAGGTTAAGGGTCTTGGAGGTTGTTACAGGAGTTGGCGCGGACTTGCTGCGAGGAGAACCCTGACTAAGCATTCCACGCGGTTTATTTGGACTGACAGTTGTGAGCAGGTTCTTGTGACAAGTCCTTAAGTCCTAAAGTATTTTGTCATCATATATGCTGAGTCCACTCTCCTGGACATTGACAGAGGCAGATGGCAACAAAAAGTGGGAGGGAAGAATTAGAATTCCCTCTCTCTACTTGAATGCCTTCAGGCTGAGACATTGATCTTCTGGATTTAGACCAACCCTTGCCACCATTGGCTGCCGTGGTCCTTAGACTTTCAGACTCGAAGCTGATTATGGCTTGAGAGACTGTGGGACTTCTCAGCCCCCACAATCACATGAGATAATTACTTATGCTAAATCTCACGTGTGCGCCATACCGGCTTCGTTTCTCTGAAGGACCCTGGCTGTATCCCCCATTCTTATTGTCTTTATTATGCAAATGACAGAATTCAGTCTCCTGATGGTAAAGGGCCAGGTTCTAGTTCACAGAGAAGGCAGCTAATCTTGGATTTACTGGATCTCCTTGGCGTGTGAGATTACGCTCTTAATTATGAGTTTGATGTACAGTTTTAACAGTCACGAGCTTTGCACTGGTCTCCTGTGAGGGTCCTGGTTGGCAATTAAAGCTTGGTAGGAAGATCAAACAAAACAAAGTCTTTAAATGGTCTTAGGCTCAACGTTATATAAGAATGTAAGTGAGGCCTTGATTTTTTTATTGGTTATTTTTTTATTTACATTTCAAATGTTGTCCCCCTTCCTGGTCTCCCCTTTGCAAACTCTCCATCCCATCCCTCTCCCCTTGGCCTCTAAGAGGGTGCTCCCCCACTCATCCACCCACTCCTGCCTCACCGCTGTAACATCCACATAGAGCATCCACAGGACCAAGGGCCTCCCCTCCCACTTATGCCAGATAAGGCAAATCTCTGCCACATATGTAGCTGGAGCCATGGACCCATCCATGCGTACTCTTTGGTTGGTGGTTTAGTCCCTGGGAGCTCTGGAGTGTCTGGTTAGTTGATATTGTTCTTTGATAGGTCTTGTTTTAAAAAGCAAAATAACTAATAACAACGTGGAATAAACATTTTGGACTCAAGCCATTGCGCTGTCTTATGTGGACTCTATGGAAAGTTTGATGCCCCTGTCTCTAAGAGGCCTGAAGTGGCTGCAGATTGGTGGGACTGATAATGGGGAAGAAGAGCTAGATGTGAAGCGAGAACAGGAAGGGAAATCTAGACTCTACACCCTTCCCTTATTGCTTCCAGTTTGATGACATACGACAATGCCAAAAATGCTTGTGCCTTCGGCTATGCTGCAGCGCATACACTGGACTTGGGAACTGGAGGGAGTGAGAGATGAGATCTGGTAGAGCAGGAAAATTGCAGCGGTGGCTGTGGCCCCTGGCCAACAAGGAGAGCCAGCAAGTTCGGGTCAATGTGCTTGGGCTGAGGTAAGGCACAGTGACCTCTGCTAACCTTGCTCTTTCGTTTCTGCTCTTCACATCTCAAGCAAATTTCTCCTTGGCTAACCCTCCTTCAGAGCCACCCAGGAAAGGGAACATAATGGATAAAATTCCATATTAGTTAACTGGCATGGTACTAAAGCGATACAAGGAAACATGGGTGGGCTTTGATAGTCATAGATCTCTGCGTAGCACACAGCCGCACTGCCAAATTGCCTATCTGTTCAGAATGCCTTTGTCTCCTGCCTTCTGCTAGCAGACTATGTGTCCAACTGACAGGGTGAATGAAATAGGTCACCCTGTCTACATCTGTTACTTTTCTGTTATTATAAAGCACTGTGCCCAAGGTCAACCTGAGGGAGAGACTTTGTGGCTCATGGTTTCGGAGGGATAAGAGTCCACTATGCCAGGGAGACACATCAGCAGGTAACATTCATGGCACTGGGAGCAGGAAGCTGAGATCTCACCACCAATGGCAACCATGAGAGAGAGAGAGAGAGAGAGAGAGAGAGAGAGTTGGATAGAGAGAGAGAGAGAGAAGGAAGTGATATGTTATCTCAAAGCCCACTCATAATAATGTAATTCCTTAAGCCAGACTGTATTTCCTAAGCCTCCCCAAACAGTACACACCATCTAGGGACCAAGTCTTCGATTATCTGAGAAGTGGGGCACAGTTTCTCAATCAAACCACCATATCTGTCTTGATAAACCAGTCTAGAAAGTTCAAGACTCAAGGTATTAAATCTGTAACCATGTGTCACTGTTCGAAGCAGGTTTGACATGGATTAAGTCGTCTTAATTACATAGGAATTTTAAAGACAATGGTGACCTCTGATTCTGCCCACATTTTTTGGAGAATTAACTGTCTAAAGCCATTAGAAATGAACTGCAAACTGCACTCCACTATTTGCCTGAAGTTTGCTTCTATTCCACATAAAAACTTTCTATATAAAATTTGTAAGGAAGTCTATGTGCAGAAAAGTTCGCTCTGGTTCCAACGGAGCTCTTATACGATATTGAAAAAATATAATCAGGAAAGTGATGCACTTATGTTTTTATTTTTTTAAAGACTCATATGTCAAATATAGATAGACTATGAGGCAATTGTTAGACTGGTTGTCAGTACGTCTGGTCATTTGTACAAAAAAGGTCCTGGTGGAGACTGAGCCAGGTAGATGGATTTCAGGAACACTCTAGAAAATAAATTATTAAGTTTGGTGATGAATAAGGGATGAGGTGAGGGAATAAAACCTTTCTAAGAATGATTTGATGGTCCCTAGCTCACATGACGAGATGGATAGAAACTGGATGCTTCGTGGGAGAGAGCACAGGCCAGTCATGGATACTCAAGATGTTAAAATGAAAGGGCTTCAGAGCTCCAAATAGAGATGTCGGTTAAGAAGTTGACTATTTAGCCCTGGACCTTAGAGGGAAACTTTGTGTTAGATGTAAGTAAGTTTAGAAGTTAAGCATATATAAGTGGCAATCAAAGCAAGGAAAGGGAATACATACTCTTTTATAAAGAAAAAATAATGTGAAATACAGATAGGTAGAGGTGTAGATGTAGATAGGTAGAGATAGATATAGATATAGGATATATATCTATATCTATATCTATATCTATATCTATATATATATATATATATATGATAGACAGTTTTTACCTCCCTTCATCTTGAGGGAAATTCTCTGTCATGGGTTAGCTATTTCCCCTACCCACTCATGAATGGTAGAGCATGGCTCTGAGACATTACTGCCATGGTATGTATGTAGGGACTCTTGAGAACTTATCGATTTGGTGGTGACAGTGGCAGCAGCAAATATGAAGCAAAAGAATGTCCCAGTGAATGTATCCCAATGGTGTGGCTGTGATACGCTCTTGGTCACCTCGCATCGACTGGATTCACAGTGGAGTCTGCATGAGTCTGTAACGGGCCTCTGCATACACCTTATGGTTTTGGATCTTGGTGTGCTTGTGGGACTCCTAACAGCATCTCTGACTCTTTTGTCTGATCGTAGGACCCTTTTCATCCTGTGGGTTGCCTCATCCAACCCTGATATGAGGATTTATGTCTAATCTTCTTATAACTTATTATGCCATGTTTTGGTTGATATCCCGGGAGGCCTGCCTTTTTCTGAAGGGTGAGGATACTGTGTTAAGAAGGGCCAAGTGTACTTTCAAACAAAAACTTTATTTTTATTTGACCTAAGGTATTAAATCTGTAACCATGTGTCCCTGTTCGAAGCAGGTTTGACATGGATTAAGTCGTCTTAATTACATAGGAATTTTAAAGACAATGGTGACCGCTGATTCTGCCCACATTTTTTTGGAGAATTAACTGTCTAAAGCCATTAGAAATGAACTGCAAACTGCATTCCACTCTTTGCCTGAAGTTTGCTTATATTCCACATAAAAACTTTCCCTCTGAGGTCCAGGACTAAAATAGTCAACTTCTTAACTTACATCTCTCTTTCGAGCTCTGAAGCCCCTTCAGTGTAACATCTTGGATATCCATGACTGTGTGTTAGTCTGCTGTAGAAATTAACATACTATACTGTGATGATACATGTATATTATCTGCCTCCTTATTACTCTTTTTAAAACTACGGTTAGTCTGAGGCTCAATATAGTAACGTGCATTATCGATTTTATCAATTTCAATGAAATAGAACAGCAAGTCAAAGAAAAGGACAGAATAGAATAGAAGAAGTCAGACGATGTAACTTTTATGCAGCCGCTATGTTTGTTACATGTATTCAGTACTTGCATTGGTAGTGATGTAAAATATAGAAACATAAGCCAGCGAACACTCACCTCCTCTAAAGATACAGAAGGCCTTCTAGCAAGTGTCACTTAATCCTAACAACCAGAAAAATGTATATAATCTACAATTCGCTAACTTCTCTGGAACCCACCACAGAGGTGCGGTTTCCAGGTAGCTAGCTAAGAGGAATGACAAAGGGGAAAATGTCCTCCTGAAGACAGATGGAACCCACCACTGAAGTACCTTGGGCAATATAGAAGGAGAAACCACGATAACTCAATTTGAAATAACAAGCAAAAAAGAGGGGGTATCTCCCAATGACACAGAATGAGAAGAGATACAGACACATTCCCTGCCTATCATTGGAAACTGTGCTGACTTGAGGCAATTAAAGAGTTTACGTTTAACCCCACCCAATGTTATGAAAAGTCTTTTTCTTTTTTTTTTTTTTTTTTTTTTTTCAAGGAAGTATTTAATGTGGCCATCAATCTAGTTAATAATATATAATCTAAGATCAGAAGTGTAATAACTAGAAAGAAAAGATGAAGAAAACAGCGCCCTGTATGTGTTGGCAAAATAAACTGTTACAAGTATAAGGACAGGGACTAGCGTGTGACTGCTCTGCAAGATGATGTCCTGAGTTTGGGTCACCGCACCCATGTGAAAAGCCATAGTGATGACACATTTGTCATCTCAGTGAAAAGTCTTTTTCAATATAACATTCAGAAATAGCCAGGCAAGGAGTATATTGCTACTTATAGTACAGATGTGATCCAGAAAAGATGTGCACTGTTAAAAACACTAGACACTTTGGGGGTTGGAGAGATTGCTCAATGGTTACTGCACTGGCTGCTGTTACAGAGGACCAGGGTTTGGTTCCCAGCACCCACATGGCAGATCACAACCATCTGTAAGTCCAGTTTCAGAGGATCCATTGCCCTCTTCTGGCCTCTGAGGGCACTACACACAGGAGATCTGATGCCTGAGTCTCCATAGGCACTGCACACATATGGTGTACACACACAGGTGAACACCCATACATATAAAATAAAAATAAACAACCCTTTAAAAATTAGCCCCTAAATCATTCCCTTTAATCAAATCACTAACAATGTTGGACAGAAATTTCTAAATAATCTTCAGGTGACCCTTCAGCTTCAAGTTTCTCCACCCTCTTCTTCCAAATTAATTATGATTAAAGTATTAAAACATTTTAAATTGAAGGCATCTTTTCTAGTAATATGAAGTCATTTCTAAAGTTAAAGTCTCTAAAATTCTTATGGAAGTCATTGATTCTCCCATTTAACAAACTGTAAGGGAAATGATGTTGGGTAGTAATGGTGTTATTCAAAATATAAATATTTATGTTCTATCAGAGTTGTTCAAATTGTCAGCTAGGGCTTTTAAAGATATTGATTTTATTAGAAAGCAAAGTAATTATTACAAGAACATAAACAAGTCTCTTGTCGTTTTTCCACTTAAGTTCCTGGAAAAGTAAAATATTATTATGTGGAGATATTGACTATGTGTTATTATCAACGACTTTCTTTGATGGTTGTATCGGTTACTTTTATGTCATTATGATCAAAATACCTGACAGAAAATTACTTCAGGAGGGGAAGATTTATTTATCAGTTCATCGCTGTGGGGAAAGCGTGGTGGCAGAAGAGCTCAGTTCGTCACGGTGGGAGCATATGGTGAATGCTGTTCATACCACGGTGGACAGGGTATCAGAGAGTGTGATAGGAATATACACATCTCTATCATTCTCAGAGGCCTGCCACAAATGACTGACTTTCTTCCCACTGGTCAGCGATTTTCAAACTTATGGTCGCAGCCCCCTTGCCAAATCTCTATCTCTAGAAATATTCACATTAAAATCTTTAGCAATAGCAAACCACAGGTATGAAGTCATAGCAAAAATAATTCCATGGCTGGGGAAGGGGGATGTCACCACAACATGAGAAACTATATTAAAGGGTAGCAGTGTTGGGAAGGTTGAATAGAACTGTGTAAGCCCTACCGATTAAAGGAGCCACAGTTGTTTGAAGTATGAAGCTTGGGGACATTTCAGATCACAACCATGGAGAAGTCAAATGTGGGGTCTTCTGTGGCTATCTCTGCTTCTCTGTGTCATTGCAATATCAGAGGTTGCCATCATTTTCCTACTAAATGTACTTTTTTTCTCTTTCTTCAATGGTTGGGCTAGTTGAGGATTGCTCCGTGAGAACTTCATGGGCTTCCTATGGACATGAAGGAAATGTCTCCTTTCAAAATGTTTCGTGAGGCTTGTCGTATCTGACAACACCCTCTCCTGACATAACTTCCTTTATATGTCCTCTGAAACTCACACTCTGATAGGTTGAGTTCCTTTGGTGCCTTGAACGAGCTGTGTCTCCTCTGCTTTCCAAACAGTTTAACATAGTCTGGGGGAAATGGACTCAGAATCTAAAGGCAGCTTGGGAAGGTAGCTCTGCTATCTTACTGCTATGAAGAGATCATCATCAAATGAAGAGATATTTAGAACGACACTAAAGTTTCTAAAGCTAAAGTTTCCCAAGTGTTATCTTAGCCACATGACTCTACTCCTTCATAGCTACAGCATATCACTGACCTGGCGTGCCACGGTGCTCTGGGGAAAGATGACTGAGAGAGTCTGCCCTAGGTAACTTCACAGTTCTCTGGAAGTCGTACACCCCATCCCACCATGTAGGACACATGAATTAGTAAGAGAGCTGATTCCAAGGGACATCCTGCAAAATTCCTTAGACTCTTTCCTTAGACAGTTTGAACATGCCCATGGTTCCCAGTCCTGAGAAAGACTTCTACATCGTGTCCACCAAATAAGAATGACCTGGGCAGCGATAGCAGAGGTGGGAGAGTCATTTCTCTAGACAGACAAATTGGATAGGCACAGTGAGAAACTGGATGGGGGGATGAAGGAAAACGGGACCTAAAAATGATTTTGGTAACAAGCCCATTAGCAAAGAAAGAGAATGGAAACGGGGCAGAGTAAATGATCAGTCATGGACTGGTTTAAGCTCTAAAAACAGATCACTAGACTGGGGGAAAAGTATTTATTTTGATATGCCAAAATTACAGGGATATAAATTTTTTTATCTGTGGTCACCTGGAAATTAATAAATGGTACTAAGCAGACAGGATTATGCAAGCAAACAGACTGGAAACCGTTCTTGTGAATTCATTTCTTGAACACTTCTCACAGGTCGTCTCCTCTTTATTAAAATTCTGCCTCTTGGTCTACTGCTAAAAGAGACATGTGCAGTCTTCTCCTCCTTCACATCTACAACGTATCACTGACCTTCAGTGTTCTGCAAAGCAGCATGGGGTTAAAGTTCAGGCATGTGCAGAGAGAGGGAGGGGGGAGGAAAAGGGGAGGGAGGGAGAGAGGGGGAGGGGGGAGGGGGGGGGGGGGGGGGGGGGGGGGGGGGGAGAGAGAGAGAGAGAGAGAGAGAGAGAGAGAGAGAGAGAGAGAGAGAGAGAATGAGAATGAGTTGTGGTTTCTCTTGCTGGCCACAACAGCTGAATCCCATTTTGATGTGACCAGCATAAGATCTGAAAGCTCCGTGTGCCCCTCTTGTTGGAAGTGTGGGACCTGGAGTTGGGTGTTTGCACGATTGCCTTCCCACTCTCTCAAAGGTGCCTTCTAACCCTATGAAGAACTGAAAATGCCCTATTCTACAGGGGAAAATGTGAATTTGAAAATGGCCAATAACAGTCACGTCAATGTATGTTTATGACATTCAATATAATGTCTAACCCATCTGTTAAAGATGAATACAAATCAAATTTCATCAGGAGCCTCGCTATGTGTTTCTGTGGTAAACTGTTGCAAAGATATGAGGACTACAAACTAGAGATTGCTTATCGACTCTCAAAAGTCCACGGCATTCATTCCTTTTTAGATTTACATATTTATTTTACTTCCTATGTCTGAGTGTTTTTGCCTACATGTATGTATGTATTGCACCATGTGTATGCACTGTATGTGTATGCCTCCAAGGGGAGGCCAGAAGAGGGCATCAGATCACCTAGAAACAGAGTTACAGAGGGTTGTGAACCACCATGTGGCTGCTGGAAGTCAGACCCAGGTCCTTTGCGTGAGCAGCAAGTGCTCTAACCATTGACTCATCTCTCCAGCTTGAGTTCACAGTTCTCTAAAGACAAGTGTATTCAGTTACTGGACATGCGCTTACTCTTGACCTGAATGTTCAGAAATCTGTGTTTTAAACTAAGGAGGATGTCATATCACACTGTTCTAAAATGGGATACTTAATCAAGGGTCTTCCCTCCTGGGAAGCCAAGAAGGGAGGTCAACAAATGGATTTCATTTCTTCCTGTCTTTATTTTTCCCTATGTTTTATAATTTTCCTACAATAAAAATACATTATTTTTATTGAGGTAGGACTAGAACATTTTAGCAAAGTCTATTAAAACCTCAAATGTTAAGAGTGTCAAAATCTGGACACTAAAATATTGATCGGTATGCTTGTGTGATCGTATTATGCATCCAGGTATGCTACGTATACACTATGCATGCATGTGTGCATGAATGCACATGGAGGACAGAGGTCAGGGTCTGTCCTCTTTATCACTCTCTACATAGTTTAATAAAACAGGGTCACTCACTAGACTTAGAACTTACCAATTTAGACTGACAGTCTGCCCAGTGATCCTGAACAATACCAAGATGATAGACGTGCTCTAACGTGCTTGGCTTTTTATTATGGTTTGGGAGTGTATCAAACTCACTCCCAATTTATGAAGGAATCATTTTCTTGACTGAACCACCTTCTCAACCCCAACGTTTATATCCTTTTTTAATGCAAAGAGACATCTACAGAAACATCACGTTTGGTTAAAGGATCTCTGCTTATTTAAGATGAGAGAGTCCCTCCGGCGGGTTTGAGGTGTGTATCTACCTTGCCGTCAGCACACCCAACCCCCCTGCCTCTCCTGAAATGCTTGTAATGAGAGTGGATTTCTATGTGCAAACCTATCTGGCCATTGCACGCTTTTGATGTAGAGTGCTTGTAATTACAGTTATTTAGAATACCCATAAGCTTTAACAAGGCTGCCTCTCCCAGAAGCAAATCAAAGACACAGGACTCCGAAGAGCTGATTCACCATTCTCATTCATGACTAATGGCAAGCAAGAAAAGAGTCAAGATGCATAAAAAAACATTTTAAAGCC
Source organism: Rattus rattus (assembly GCF_011064425.1). Lineage (NCBI taxonomy): Eukaryota > Metazoa > Chordata > Mammalia > Rodentia > Muridae > Rattus > Rattus rattus. The sequence goes on from NC_046161.1 coordinate 95,150,227, forward strand.
TGGAAAAGATCAGCTGTAATTGCAAGAATCGAAATCAGATGACTCCAAGGGGAAACCTAAAAAGAGTCGAGAGAAATAACGGAGACCTTGAAGGCAGGCAGGGGCGGGCGAATGTGAGTCCTAACTGTCTAGGTTTAGATGTGGTTTAAGGGAGCCTGAAACGGTCCGTGTGCTGGGATCTTGGTCCCCAGTGTGGTTGCATTAATAAAAGGGAAAATGTGTTAGAAGTGTACCCTAGAGGGGGGTCGTAAGAAGGTGGAATGACGCCTCACTTGACATAATCCTTCCTGTGTGTCACATGACAATGTGTTCAGTATGCTTTGAGGTCCATGATAGACATCAATTCGTTTAACTGAACATCCTCGGAGGCCCTGTTATTAGTCCAATTTTACTGATGGGGAAATTAAGCTGGAAGGATGCTAAGAAATCTTATGGTGCCTCACACAGCTAAATGGTAAAGACATGACTAATGTACCAGATAGTCTGGCTCCGGGGCCCTTGCTCCCAAATGCTGCCTTAAAGAATCTCACAGGACAATGGTTTCACCAGGGGTGCCTCGGTTCAGGGAATCCTTGAGTGATTTTGTCCTTACTTTGTCTTCCATACGCCAACCAGATACCCTCCCCACTCCAATGCTTCTAAGGCCATCTAAGTTGAAGCAGATGGGGCTGGAAAGGGGACTTCTGATGCCAAAGAGTTGGAGGCTGATTTCAGAGCCCAGCGGTTGGTGGTAGGGCAGACCCTACAGCCCTGTGCATTCGAGAGGAGACCCCGCCATACCCCTGATGGATGGGGCCTCTGAGAATCACTGAAACCTGCAAGACCATTCATTGCTTGCGAGAAACCTACTTAGCATATATAGTGGGCCATTATTCTCCTGTAGTTCACGGGGAAGAATCTTCATAGAACGCCGTGGAGGCTACCCACCCGGATGACTCTAGGGGTGAACCCAAATGGATACGGATCTAGCTTTCAAGTCCGCACGCCGGCAACGGGGGAAGACAACTTACTAACAAGTAACCTAAAAATGACTTTTTCCCCAGTCTCTCACACATATATGCTCCTTCAAACTTGGCCCAATTTCTCTGAGCCAAGAGCAGAAGGCATGGCAAAGCTCCCAGGAAGTGAAACCGTCAGGAAGATTCTTCTAAGACCTGTTTTGGGTGGCGCCAAGGAAGCGATCATTGAAGAAGCGTCTGAGTCCTTTTTTAATGTGCCTCCAGGTTTCTGTGGCAGTAGCAGAATAGGAGTCTTTGTGCGTTCTGTAGTCTGTGTTATTGGCAGAATTCGAAGAGGAATCCTCGAATAGAAGGCTGCATTAGCATTTCCAGGAACTGGGATAGCAGGATAAAAGAACTGCTTATGTTGGTTGTGTAAAAAGTAGAAATCTACAATTATCTTATAGAGGCATGAGCACGAGCGTGCATGTGCACACTCAAACACACACACACACACACACACACACACACGTCAAAAATTATAATTTCCTCATAAAAGACAAAATTTGTCCAAGTATGATTGGACATGCTGTTTGGCACAGCTCCACATCTTGGCGTTCTGTTAGGCTCAATTACATTAACTGATATGAATCTGGAAATTCTGAAGTTATGGAAATTGATGAGGAACCACAAAAGCATCCCACTCACATTTTTCCTAATGCAAAATGTAATTGTGAAATGTGTGTGTATATATATATATATATATATATATATATATATATAAAATATATTTTCCATGTGATTTTGGTTATGCATTATTGTGTTAGAGAGCATTATCATTTTTCATTTGCTTCATTCTATTTTTAATATATAGAGGTCTAGCTTCATATGAATGTCATATGAACACACATGACGTTCAGAAAGAAAAACCGAGTCTTTGTTTTTAAAATCGTGGGAATGTGTAACTCAAAACTTAGATTTCGACCATCCTCAGTTGGAGGTGAGTACATTTCTCACACCACTGAGCACAATGTCACCATTCAGCCCAGAATCTTAATTTTCAGACATAATAATAATGGCAATTTCGTAAGTATTGTCACAGTTTTAAAAATGAATACCTTTAAAAAAAATGAACATCATATGTTGTCTTAGACAGCCACGTAGAAAAAAAACTACAGTCAGGTCCTTTATTATAATAACAAGAAAGCAAGTTTACACAGGGAAAATAGGCATATATGTGTATAATGATATGAATGTGTGTATGGTTATATATCATATGTCATTCCTCAGTCAACATCCACCATCAGGGTGGATCTCCTTGATTCAGGGTCATTCGCTGACATGCAGCTTGCCATGGTGGGGCTGGCCATCTAGAAGGCTTCAGGGATCTGTGTGTCCCTAAGTCCAGGCAATGGTAAACTCTCACCTGCACCACTATGCCCAGCTCTTTCTTATGGCGTGGCTGGGGATCGAACTCAGGTTTTCATGATTGCGTAGCATGTACTTTATCCCTGAGTTGTCTTACCAGCCCCAGGAAATGGACGTCTGTAAGAGAAAGTGTAAGAAAACACACCCTTCCTATAGAAGGAGGCATCAGCATTGAAGCGCAGGGCAGGCAGGTTGTATATTTATTAATGAAGCGATTAGTAAGTGGTCATTGTTGTCCCCATTGTTTCCCTGCTGTGGGAAAGCGAGTGCTGCTCACAGAGCACATCCCATTCTTTTGGATCATCCTGAATGGCTTTGGTCCTTAGAACTGAGAGAGCTCTGGTTTGAATCCTCTAAGGACTCAGTGAACCATGCATATTCAGTTTGGGCATCATATGCGGCCTGTAAATGTATATGCTTGTATGGTCTGTGACCCACAGAGATAGACAAATCAAACATAAAGTGATTGCTTTCCTTCTTTGTCTCCCATAGTTTCTGCTGTTTTAACCAGATCTGGCCCAGCCTACTTGGTCAGTAACCCAAGTTTTGAGGTGATGATCTGTATTCCCTTTGGCAATGGCTGAGTCTTTGCAGTTTCAGGTGTGTGGTGTGTGTGTGTGTGTGTGTGTGTGTGTGTGTGTGTGTGTGTGTGTGTGTGTGTATGTGTGTGTGTGCTCAATGAGAATAAGAATTGGCAAATCCCCCTCCAAGCTAGGGGTTAGTTTCCTTTTAACCTCTGTCTTATGCCTTGCTGGTGTCTGTGTGACATCCCTTCATCCTTGCAGCCATTTTACCATATTCTTCACTGAGGTTAAGGAGGTTGCAGATGTGTCTGGTAAGAATGCTGCTGTATCTCCCAGTTTCCACCTATGCCCGGAGCTTACCCGGTCCCACAGCTCTCTTACCCAAATCCCATGGGGGAGAGAGCCAGGCTCTCAGAAGTGTGGACAATCCTGAGAGCTCAGGGGTGACCACCACTTCTGCTTACATTCCTGACCCAAGAGGAACCCACCTGGAGCCCTCTGGACACAGGAACCCAGGAGTAGTTTGACACAGGATCCTTTCAGTTTCTGCCTGTGCCCAGAACTGACCTTGTGATACAGCTCTCTGTACCCAAATCCCGATGGGAGAAAGCCAGTCTCCAGGAGTGCTGACACACAGGCTTACAGGAGGGTCAAACCACTGTTAGAGACAGCAAGACCAGCTAACACCAGAGACAACCAGATGGCAAGAGGCAAGCACAGGAACCTAAGCAACAGAAACCAAGACTGTGTGACATCATTAGAGCCCAGTTCTCCCACCAAAGCAAATAATGGATAACCCAACACACAAGAAAAGCAAGATTTGGATTTAAAATCACATCTTATCATGATGAAAGAGGATTTTTAAAAAGGACATAAATAATTCCCTTAAAGAAATACAGGACAACACAGGTAAACAAGTAGAAGCCCTTAAAGAGGAAACACAAAATTCCCTTAAAGAGTTACAGGAAAACACAAACAAACAGGTAAAAAAATTGAACAAAACCATCCAGGATCTAAAAATGGAAATAGAAACAATAAGGAAACCACAAAGGGAGACAACCCTGGAGATAGAAAACCTAGGAAAAAGATCAAAAGTCATAGACACAAGCATCACCAACAGAATACAAGAGATAGAAGAGAGACTCTCAGACAGAAGATACCATAGAAAACATGGACACAACAGTCAAAGAAAATATAAAATGCAAAAAACTCCTAACCTAAAACATCCAGGAAATCCAGGACCCAGAAGATCAAACCCAAGGATAATAGGTATAGAAGAGAAAAAAGATTCTCAACTTAAAGGGCCAGTAAATATCTTCAAAATTATAGAAGAAAACTTCCCCAACCTAAAGAAAGAGATGCCCATAAACATACAAGAAGCCACAGAACTCCAAATAGATTGGACCAGAGAAGAAACACCTCCTGTCACATAAAAATCAAAACACCAAATGCACAAAACAAAGAAAGAATATTAAAAGCAATAAAGGAAAAGGGTCAAGTAACATACAAAGGCAGACCTATCAGAATTACCCCAGACTTCTCACCAGAGACTATGAAAGCCAGAAGATCCTGGGCAGATGTCATACAGACCCAAATTTGAACACAAATGCCAGCCCAGGCTACTATATCCAGCAAAACTCTAAATTACCATAGATGAAGAAACCAAGATATTCCATGACAAAACCAAACTTACACAATATCTTTCCACAAATCCAACGCTACAAAGAATAACAGATACATAGCTCCAACACAAGGAGGGAAGCTACACCCTAGAAAAAGCAAGATAATACTCTAATTTCAACTAATCCAAAAGAAGATAGCCACACAAACATAATTCCACCTCTAACAACAAAAATAACAGGAAGCAACAATCACTATTCCTTAATATATATTAACATCAATGGGCTCAATCCCCCAATAAAAAGACACAGACTAACAGAGATCTTAGAAAGATCAGAAATTCAAGGCCCATACCTAAACATAGGAAAAGCAATATACAGAAAACCAGTAGCCAATATCAAACTAAATAGACAGAAACTTGAAGCAATCCCACTAAACCCAGGGACTAGACCAGGCTGCCCACTATCTCCCTACCTATTCAATGTAGTACTCCAAGTCCTAGTCAGAGCAATCAGACAACAAAAGGAGGTCAAAGGGATACAAATTGAAAGGAAGAAGTCAAAATATCACTATTTGCAGATCACTTACTAGATCACACTGATGTTCTTTCCGAACGCCTCTCAGACACGTGTGCCTTTCGTTTGTCTCCTGGCAATAAGCTTTGGTCTGGAAGCTTGTCCGTTCTCGCCTAATGCCTGTAACTTCCTTCTCAGTGAGGGTCCCATACCTCTTGTTCCCATCACCAACTGCCAGAGACACCATCAGGCAACCTAATGGTATTATTTTCATTCTTCTAATGACTTCCCATCAAGGAGCAGTGGGAGCCAAACCCATGGCTTTTGATGCTTCCATTATGATCGTCCAGGCCTCACAAGAAGGGCACCCCTGTTACCATGTGCTATTGCCTACCTGCCCCTTAACACGACAGTTCCTATCAACACGCAGGGTCCTGTTTACTTTTCCTCAAGCTTTAGCGCCATCATCCCTTCTGTGGTGAAACGTCCCCTGACTCCTCCTGGGAAATTTACTCACTTCTTCTTCTCTCTATAAATTCTGGTTGTTTCACAGTCCTGCAATGAAGCCACTTATCACATGGCACTGTGATCTCTTGTTCTATGAACTGCTGGGTGGTAAAGACGTTATCTTCTTACCAGGTTCACTTATTCAGTCACAATAGGTGATGTTTCTATACCCTCAGTGCTGATGCTGGTGCCTACCTAGCTCAGAACAGATGTTTGTGAAGTGATAATTAAATATTAATTAATAAGAACACCATGGTCATCGTGTGTGGTCCAAGTGTATCACTTTTATCATGTTCTAGGGGGAAAAGCACAGACTTCTCTTGGGAGATTGGCGTGGTCAAGCCATCGAGAGGGCTCAACAGCAGGAAAGGGGCATGCCACTAAGCTTGAAGGCTCGTCTCCGATTATTGGAACCCACAGGTTAGGAGGAGAAAAGCGACTCATACAACTTGTCCTCTGACTTCACATGTACACGACGCCATCACCTACCCCATCCTCCCAAACGCCCTACTCCCATATGCTCCCAAAATCTTGTGTTAATTGGAGGCAACGCCCTTCAAATGGAGTCTGGGACCTATCTGGTCCAGAACCAGCATTTGGAGGAGCAACACTCACTCCAGGAGTCCTTCAGAGCTCATCTAACCTGGGGCCAGGACTTAGAACCTACTGACCGATGGCTTGGTCTGACACAGAGTCAAATTTCCTGAGGGGCTGCCATTCCTCTCTGCATCTACATCAGTAACTTGCCTCATCTAGGTTGACAAACAGCCAGGCTTGCCAATGTATCACCACAGCAAACAAACAGTTGCCATAGTAATTCTTTTTCTAGGGATGTATTTGCACAGGCCTTCGAATTAGAGTTGAAAATAGAATCAATCACTTATAAATGAAGAGTAATCACTATGGCCTCTCCTAGTCTAGCTGAATCAAGGAAGGCTTTCCTGGTGAGCAGACTGTAATTAGCAACTATAAATCCACCGTAGGTTTAAGGAAGTTATCAGATACCTGGTGGGGTCATAGGCTTCCAGAAGTGTCTTGATTTTATGCCCTGACTGGTTGAATAGGTTTTCCTTTTTTTTTTTTCAGTCCACACAATTGGCAGCTCAATATGACACTTCTTCATGGAGAGTCTGAGAAGCCTGCAAATACTTCATAGTGAAGTTCCAGAGTGGCCCCGGGGAACATCTTGCTTCCAGGATTGCACCTCAGTGGATGCCGTGTCATTTGGAGACAGTGGGTTCTCCAATGGGAGAAGATGGATGGGTATGTTTAGACGGCTTTTCTGGCGACATCTAATCTCATTCGTGTGGGGAAGGAGTCATCCTGACCCTTTGAAGAAGACTCAACCTGTTTGCACTGAAGCGTGGGCCATTACAGTTCGTCCTATTTATTATGGAGAGCATGCATTCAAACCACAGAAACTGTATGAATGCCTCCTGCACGATCGACTGCCATGATTGATGTCAGCAAATGCACAGCTGGAGAATAAAGTTTGGGGCTGAACAGATCAAACTGTCCCTGTACTATTTATGGCTGTGTTCATGTCTCTAAACTTCTTAACAATAGTTTTCTCACACTTAAAAATATTTCGGTGTCTTAAAAAGAAGGTAAGGGGGCAGGAGAGATGGCTCAGTGGTTAAGAGCTCTCCTCTTTATTTTTTTTTTAAAGATTTGTTTATTTATTATATACACTGTAGCTGTCAGACACACCAGAAGAGGGCATCAGACCCCATTACAGATGGTTGTGAGCCACCATGTGGTTGCTGGGAATTGAACTCAGGACCTCTGGAAGAGCAGTCAGTGCTCTTAACCACTGAGCCATCTCTCCAGTCCAAGAGCACTCCTCTTAAGTTAAGTTGCTCCTCTAGAGGTCCTGAGTTCAATTCCTAGCAACCATACGGTGGCTTACAACCACCTATAATGAGATCTGATGCCCTCTTCTGGTGAACAGATGTACATGAAGACAAAGCACTCATAGGTATAAAATACCTAAGTAAAGAAATCTTTAAAAAATGTTTTATGTTACAACCCAGAAACGTCTCCAAATTAAAGTAGGTAATGGGTTCAGAACCATAACTGGTAGCTATGAAGCATTACTCAATGACAGACTAATAATTTCCCCAGGTATTATAGTTTTCTTATAGAGTTATTAAGACAAATATACAACACCATTTGAAAAGGAATATATTGAAATAATACATTTGAACATAGCTCTATATTTTAGGACTTAATAAAGCATGTCAATCACAGAGGTGATTTTTAAAACAACCACATAATCTTTATAACATTAAGTCTTAATTCCCAAACCAAAGCATAAACCAGCTTGGTTCTTACCTTATTATTTTTAGATACATCTTTCCCCTTATAAACTGGATACGTTATATCCAACTGTATCTTGATCAAGGTTGGGCAGTCGAATGATTTTAGATAAGTATGCTTCACTTCCTGAACTTTCCAACCTCTCTCTTGGCTGCTTGTAACCATATTTTTCATAGCTTTGCAAACAAGTATCTGTTCTTCTCAGCCCAGATCAATTAGGAAGCAGAAGAAAGAGCCTGGACACAGACAAGTCATGCCTTTCCTGCTCTCCGCTCTTATCTGGCCTGACCTGTCTAAGCAGCTGGGAGAAGAGCCAGCTTTGCATCGCCTGGCTCCCGCTCCACGGGGAGGCTGCATTTAACAATCCAAAGGGAGTCATTTTCCACTGACTTAAAGAAGTCTTTTTCATCCCCTGAAACATGTCTCCTGCTGCCAACTACTCACCGGGATACTACTTGAGATTATATTCAGCCCTGGTGTCTTCTCTACTGTGGCTGCCCAAGTAACTTGTAACTGCTGTCATTTAAGCCTGAGCCACGGAGAAAAAGGCAGCAGAGTCAACTGTAGGCACTACCTGTTCTAACCCAACCTTCTCATGTCTGTCTCTGACATTACTGTATTTTTCTTACTTATTCTCCTTGCATCACTATCACAGCCCCCTTCCCAGCCATCCCCTCCCAGTCACTCCCTCCCACAATTCTTCCCCCTATTCCCCTCTCCTTCTCTGAGCAAGTGGCAGCCTCACTGTGTATCTCCCCACCTTGGCACATCAAGTCTCCCGCTGAGGCCCAACAAGGCAGCCCAGATAGAAGAACACATCCCACGTACAGGCTTTTGGGATAGAACTGCAATGGCCCATGCTTCAGTTGTTCAGGACCCACATTAAGGCCAAGCTGCGCATCTGCTCCATATGTGCGGAGGCCTAGGTTCAGCCTGTGTGTGCTGGTGTATTTGCTTGGTGGTTCAAGTCTCTGAGAGCCCCAAGGATCTAGGTTAGTTGACTCTGTTGGTCTTCCTGTGAAGCTCCTATCCTCTTTGGGGCCTGCAATCCTTCCTCCTATTCTCCCATAAGACTCCCCAAACTCCATCCAGTTTGGCAATGTGTGTCTGCATCTGTCTGAGTCAGCTGCTGGGTAGAGCCTCTCAGAGGACAGCCATGCTAGGCTCCTGTCTGCAAGCATAGAAGGGTATCATTAATAGACACAGCTGTTTTCAATGCAAATACTTTCACATTACTATTGTAAAGGTTCTGTATCCATACATGTGTCTCTAGATGTGTTTTAAAAGATTCTGGAATAGAAGAAATTCTAAACACAGTATGGTGGTTCGCACACTTTGGGGGGGGGGCACCAGAAGAACCACCTGCAGGACTATACCCTGACTCCTCTCTCTCTTCCCCATCCCAGTTTCCAGTCAGCAGACCTGGTGTGGACAAGAGAATTCACCTTTCCTACAAGGTCACAAGTGTTGCCACCTCCGTCTCTGCCTTGGGGACCTTATTCTGAGAATATCATTCAAGACGTGCAGCTACTCTATCTAGTGACCCAGATTCTGCTAGAGACATCATTGATAGCAGCAGTCAAATAAATCAGTTTCCATTGTGAAGTTCCTGACTGAAAACTACCTATGAAGCCTCAACCACTACAGATGCTAGCCTGCTTGGCTTTTTTTTTTTTTTTTTTTTTTTTTTTTGTACAGACTTTTGTTGCCTAGGGAACAGACTTAGTCAGAAGACTTTCTTAACTGGAGTGTTGCCCCTTTGAGATATTACTTCCTTAATCTAAAATATGCATTCAAGTAAGTTATTTATGTTTCCTATATCTCTGTTTCCAGGTCTAAGAAACAGACAGACAGATGCACGCACACATGCACACGCACACACACACACACACACACACACACACACACACGCACAGAGGCACACATAGGTACATACAGGCACATACAGACATACACAGAAAACACAGACATGGATACATACACAGGCACATACACAGACACACACAGATACACATAGATACACACACACATACAAACACACAGAGACACAAAAAGACACATGTATACAGAAACACAAATGCTCTTAGAAACACACACAGAAATATACAGAAAAACCGATTCACACTGAGACACACAGACAGGCACATACTTAAAAACTCATGCACACACACAGAGTCCATGTGCTACAGAACATTTTAGTCAATAGTAAACTACAGATAGGATGATGACTTTTCTCATTTGCTTTTTGTTATTGTGATAAAACAATATCCAAAAACAGCTTGGGGGAAAACGGCTTCTTGGGCTTACAGGTTACAGCCCATCACTGGGGGAAGCCAGGACAGGAACTCAAGGCAAGGACCTGGAGGCAGGAACTAAAGCAGAGACCATGGAGGGATGCTGCTTACTGGCTTGCTCCTCAAAACTTGCTTAGCCTGCTTTCTTACACCATCTGGGACAACCTGCCCAGGAATATCGGTGCCCACAGTGGCTGGGCTCTTCTACATCAGTTGGAACTAGAAAAAAAAAAAAGAAAGAAAGGAAAGGAAAGAAAAGAAAAGAAAAGAACCCCACAGACTTGCTCCCAGGCCAATCTGATGGAGGCATCTGTGCTTCCCTCCTCTGAAGTTTGTATCCACGAGACTACAGCCTTTAGTGCTAGCTTTGCCATCTTGGTGTTATAAGCTCACCTATGATGCTAGCACGGCATCAATCATCTTAGTTTATCTCTCGGAACCCGTCCTGTGGTACGCAATGCGTGTCTGCATCTATCTGTCCATATACTCATATTCTCAATTGCTTCCATATGAGAAATCTAAAACAGCCTCACACCCATGTGCATTTGGATAACACTAATTTTGGATTTAGTGGGTTATATATTTTTTTAAAGTGAGGGCACAAAGTTGGAAAGGGGATATGGGAGACTGGGGAGGGGAATGGGGACATTTATGATTAAAATGCCTTGCACCCATGCATGAAATTCTCAGGGAATTTTAAAAAGCAAAAGAATGTGTGGGGACCCAAGCATAGCAGCTCGTCTGCTGCTCTCTGAGCTTACGGGGACAAATATGGCAAGAGATGTGTCACCATATAATTGTCAGGGTATTGTAACTCAGCAAACTATTAGTACAGCTTTGACTTTATAGAATTCAGAAGCTTAAAAAAATAAACTAGCTATAAGTGAACCTGAATGTCAAATCCAATTCTCTCACTGACTGAATTTATGAAATTAATATAGAATCCTTTGAAGAAAAATTAACTTGGACCCATAACAAAAGCTCACACCTAAAAATATAATAAAATCGTTTGAATAGGAAAATGGTAATTTTCTGATAAAAAAAAATAAAACCATCCGATGCGTGCCACAAATTATGAATACAAAGTAGCCGCTGGGGTCACTCGGTGTTAGGTATGCGTGCTTAAAAGTCAAAACGGAGGAAAATAGCTGCGATGCTGCCTTTAAGGAGCCTCGCGGTGAGAGAGAGGATGATGGGAAATTCATTCCGTTGGTTGGGTTTGGGGCGCCTGTGGAAGTGAGAGGCTTAAAAAAGAAAATCTTCTTTCGTTATCTGCAATGGAGAGAGAGCTAAGAGGGCCGACGATGATTGACAGGAGCCAGGGATGCTACGGAAGCAACAGCTGATGGTGCTTGAAGCGTGAAAGGGAGGGCTTACTCAGCGTCAGGTATGGGGCCATTGCGTGGGGTGTTACAATGAGGAAGGAAGACGGGGTTCAACTCCAAATATACACTGGCCAAGTAGGAATTTTTAGCCAAAAGACAGAGAGAGGGGGCAGAAAATGTCTAAGGAGATAAGATACCGGGAATCCTGGCTAACAGTTCAAACTTGACTCTTACTATGGATAGGGCAAAGTCATCAGGCATCAGGGGAGGAGGAGAAACAGAAGAAAGTAAGATGGAGGATGGCTGGCTGGGAGCCTTTTGCCTACCCAGATAGCTATGGTGACTAGGGAAAGAGAAATTCTTCAAGTGCTGGCCTATGGTATGTTTGTGGCCTTTTATTTGACAGCGGGAGCCAGCTGCAGCATTAAACAGGAAGGAGCAGCCGCAGGTGGCACCCTCTAGTGGTGCTCCATTCATCTGGGGGTCGGGGGTGGGGCGGGGGGGATGGGGTGGAGGTGGGTGGGAGGGGTACGGGGGGGGTTGGGGGGTGGGGGTGGGGGTGGGAGAGTTATCCACCCTTAGAGCAGCTTCCGTGAGTCTAAGAAGGTCTTAACGTTTACTGCCATTTGTGTTACAGCTCCCCGGCTGGGACCTGAGATCCTTGGCCCTACTGGCTTGACAGCCCTCTAAAATCTCTCTGCCTAAAGTTTGTCTTCTCTGATTCCTTGCAGCCATCTACTCTCCTCCAGTCTCAGCTCTAGGCTTTCCCTTGCCATCCTTCTATCTCCATTGCTCATCTTTCTTCTCTGGCCTCCCTTGTGTTACTCAGCGGCTGCTCTGTTAGCTATCAGACAGTAGATTGCCTTGCCGGGCCACAGGTCGTTCTTCACCGACATTCTTACCTCTGATGCCGCTCTGCTTCCTCAACTGCTTCTCTCTCAGCTTCCGGCCCATCATATCGCACTTCCGAAAAGAGTCAAGAGAAGCCTTTCATTGGGGCTAATGGTGGACCAGCACAGGAAAATAACTCCCAGCTCACTCTGAGCCTAGAAGCCTGCTCAAGTAGCCAGAGGGGTACGTGTGTTGGGGAGACGGACCACTCACAGCAACAGACTTTCAGCTCAGCAGGGAAATCGCTCTCCATTTAGCCCAGGTGGAAGCCACTGCAGGGTCATCCAGAGATCACTTAGATTTAGGATAACCCAAAGTCTTATACTGCCTGTTTCAAACAGGCCTTCTGGAGACTACGCCTTCAGGGACCCAGGAGATCAGCTCCAAACATTGTGTGGTTTTCTCCATCTAGTGTTCAAGAAAGCTCTTGCTGGTTTTTTGACTGACAGTCACTAAGGGAGCCAGGGAAACAGAGAAGAACCCAACAACTGCTAACGGGAAGTCAGATGGCTCCATTCCCCCAACATCTTCGCTTGCTTGCAGAGAAATAAACTAAAGAGTGCTTACACTATGAATTTAAGCTAGCAATGGTTTTGAATAGGCTTTTAGCAGGGCTTTAGCCCTGCCCAGTGACCTAAGGGGAGGTAAGTTCCCCTTATCTATCTCAAGGAGACTTGCACAATCCTTTAAGTCAAATCAGTCTGCCATCATACACCAAGTTAATTTTTCTCTTGTGTGTTGTATGTGCATGCATGTGTGTATGTGTGCATGTATGCAGAGGCCAGAGGAAGACATTGGGTATCCTGCTCTATCACTCTCACCGTATTCCCTACGCAGGGTTTCTCGTTAAACCTAGCATTAAGACGGCAAGCAGAAAGCCTCGGCAGAAAGCCTGACTCTGTCCTCTATCATGCTGGGGTTACAGACATGGGTGTCATGTCCAACCTTTTACAAGGGAGCTAGGGATTTGAACTCAGGTCCTCATGCTTGTGCCGAGTCATCTCACCAACCTTCATGTTTGTCATTTAGAATTAAAATCCCAGTAGATATTTTCTCTAAGAAGGAGCCCAGCAGAGTGGTGAGATCGCAGACTCATGTAATATACAACCTCTGCCTTATTCTCAGCTCTATAGTTCTTAAGCTGTGTGACCAGGACCTTGCTAATGTGAACTAACAGTGTTAGCCTCCTCATAGCTCACTCAGTTGATATCTGCAAAGAAATCCCTCATTGCTTCATAGGCACACATGCGAGGGACACTGGCCACTTCCTTGGATATTTATTGCCTTCTCTGGAAGATGCTTTGTCAAGGCCATGCCTCTTTTTCCAGGGGCTGTTTTCATCTGACGAGTGGTTGAACAACTTGGAATGACTCTCAAGGGCCACCTTAGCATCAGAGTTCTCACGACATCTGTGCCGGTTGGGTCTGTCAACAAACCTAGACATATCTGGGGAAAGGGAATCTTAGTTGACAAAATGTCTCCATAACACTGGCCCTGTAGGCAAGACTGTGCAGTATAGTATCGTCTTGACTAATGATTGATATGGGAGGGACCACTGCGAACGGCGTCACCTCTGGAAAAATGGTCTTGGGAGCTACAAGAAAACAAACTGAGCAAACCAGGAAGAGCAAGTCCGTAAGCCAGATTCCTCCACAGCCTGCACTTCAGTTCCTACCTCCACATTCCTGCCTTGAGGTTCGTAGATGATGAACTGTGATGCAGAAGTGGAAGCAGCATGAAGCCTTTCCTTTCCAAGTGCCGTGTAGATGAGGTGTTTATCACAGCAGTAGAAACCTTAACTCAGCGCTGAGCGGCTATGGACACTGCGATTGGGCCAAGGTCAGCCTCAGCCTAAGGCGGCCTCCTCCTGCTTCCTTCCAAAGTTTCCATCCGTGATCTGTCGGCTAAGAGAACCACAGTAGCAACAGGCAAGCAGTTCAAACTTCAGCCGTGTAAGTTAACCGCTGGCTCTTTATTTTTCTCACCCAGGAGAACAAAGATAATGACCGTAGCCCACCTTGTGGTGTGGTGTGAAGACTGAACTGCACTTCCCACAGTGACTGACTTGGTGCCAATCATTGCTCTGTAGGGGGTCACGGGATAATGAAATAATCTCTTATATGCATACCCCTCCTCATAAAAACACTACAATATCTCTATGTAAAAATCGGGTTGGTTTTGGGGGGATAATTGTTTCCTTACATATCCAATCACTTTGCAAGGAAGTGTTGGGACATACATGATAACCAGTTAGGACCAAAACCATCACGCCTTTATATGGAACGATGTATTCCCTCTGCAGAATGAAGTCAGTGAAATCATTTTCACATAGGCAGAGACCAGTACCAAGAGAAGATGCTCAAAGAGAGATAAGAACTCCAAAAATAAATCAAAAAAGACATAGGACACACACACACACACACACACACACACACACACACACACACACACACACACACACACGCCAAGCACTGGAATTAGATAATTTCATGGAAGAAAGGGGACCTAGCTATCCAGCCCAGCTGGATGGTGCTGTTGGTGGTGCTGTCCAGTCAAATCTAACAGACATGTTTACAGCTTAATTTCTTTGAAATTATGTTCATTATTGTTTCCATTAAGAAGTGTTTTTCTAGGATGAAGAGGTTTGTGTATTCAGCTCACAGCTCCAGAGGCCCCTGGACATGGTGTTGGCATCTGCCCAGTCTCCAGCATCATGTGGAAGGGGGAAGACTGAGGAAGCCAGCAAGTGCATGCAAAAGAGCCTGTCTGCAGTTTTAATAATGAGTCTTGATGTTTCTTTCTTTATGGAAATTAAAATGTGCACATTAGTAATGCATACACACAAGGTGTATGAACACATAACAACTAACACACAAACCCATTCCTGGGATATATGCTGCCGATGCTGGCATCTTTAATGGCTTGAGATTCCTACCACGCCTGACTTCATGGTCCAATACTACCTTCCAGATGGGTCTTTTTTCTCTCAGTCTTCACAGGGTTGTAAGGTTATAATTCCAACACACTAGTCACAATGGCTTAAGTCTCCAAACCATATGATAGTACACACTCCTCTTTGCCATGTTCTTCTCCCTAGGAACTTTTAGGACTCCTCAGAGATTTATATTCGCAAATCATCTGAAGAGGGATGAATTTTAAATATAAATAAATACTACCTAGACCCATCGTACTGTGACTATAGAATTCCAAAGACAAGGAACTCCTTAAAAACAAGACAAGAGTCCAGGTGGTAGAAGAACATGCCCTTAATCTTAGCGTTTGGGGGGCAGAGACAGGTGGATTTCTGAGTCTGAGGCCAGCCTAGTCTACAGAGTGAGTTCCAGGACAGCCTTGTTTACACAGAGCTCAAAAAACACAAAGAAACAAACAACCAAAAGGCAGAGCAGAGATGTCACCACAAACTCATGTGTTAAAGGCCTGGTCTTCAGTTGGCAGTGCTGCTGTGTAAAATTTGGAGATGCACTCTAGCTAGAGAAAATGGGTCAATGGGTCAATGTCTTTGAAGGTCCTAACAGGTTACTTCTTGGGTCGCCCCTCCCTGCTTGCTGCATTCCCTGAGGTCAAGAAACTTCTCTGGTATACCCACTTATCACTTGACCCCAAGAGGCTCTCGACTAAGCCCCCTCTCCACTGGTCATCAAGAAGGATGTGATATCAAGTAGCACATTTGACCTAAGACAGGCTTGAAATGTGCTCAAGCATCAATCACACTTGAGTCTTTTTTGCAATCTTGGGAAATCTGGGATGGTATAGTGTACATGTGTACCATGCTGTTGGTAATGATAGACAATTGCCCCAGCCATTCATGTCATCCTGCTGATGATACTCAGCCAACTGTTAATATAATGGTAAAGTCAAGCTAGAGAGCTAGTTCCTATCAAGAAATAAAAATTGCCCTCTGCCCCCCCGCCCCATCTATGGATTATGAAAAATAATGTTTATTGTTTTCGACCATTAGATCCAAGGAGAGTTCATTGGACATTAAGAAAATAATTGATATAAGTGTTTACACATAATAAATACACAGTACAAAGCTTGAGACTATGGATGACAGATAACAGACATTGGGGTTCTGGTTCACAGGGATTCTCAATGACAACTCAATCCCTCTGCTCAGTGACAAGTCTCTTCTCGAAACAGGAAAGAAAGTCAGTCAAAAATCCAGCGTAGATGATCTCCAGGCCCCACCCCTTACTGAGGAACAACTGGTAGTTGATAGTTGCTGGCCATGCATGTGGAGGCCAGAGGTCAACTTCAGGAATCATCTACCATGGTTTTGGTTTTGTTTTAATGTTTTTAATACAGTTCCTTCATGTGTACAAGTGTTTTGCTTGCGTGTAGCTATGTGCACCATGCACATGCTTGGTGGCGCTGAATCCCCTGGAACTAGAATTACAGACAGTTGTGAGCTGCCTCATGAGTGCTGAGAACCGAATCTGGTCCTTTTCAAGAGCAACTAGTATTCCACCGCAGAGCCTTCTCTCCAGCCTCGTGTTCTGTATTTGGAGAAGGATTTCTTGGCCTGGAGCTCATCAATGTGGAGGTTGACCGGTCAGCAAAGCCCAGAGCTTCCTGCCTCTGACTTTCCAACACATGGACAGCAAGTACAGCACTCCACCTTCCCTGTGAGAGGACAACACACACAGTAAGTACCTGGGCTTCATTGTTGAGTTCTGGGGAAGGAGCTCAAGTCCTTCTGCTTGAACACCTTCCCTACTGAGCCATCTCTCAGCCCTTAGTTTGGAAAACAGACCTCTAGGCCTGACCCCATGACCTACATTTAGTCCTGAGAATTTTTTCACACCCTTCCAATTTGGATTTGTACAGCAGCTAGTGCTCACATCATATTCCAGAAAGGTCTTCACCCCATGCACTCAAAGGCAACCTCATCTGCTCGCTTTAAACATTCCCGTGTACAGAAACTAAAGGAAGTTGAAATCTCCAGGATGTTAACCTCACTCTTCTCAGACCTTCTTTTGTTCAGATTGCCAGTTGAGCACGTGGGACGGACGCAGGAATTGCTTTGTCTACTGAACTACTTCATATTGCTCCATTGTCATCGAGCAATTTTTAATCACTGTTTTCAAGTTAAGTCTTATCATTTATGATTAATTACCAGCAACAAATAATGTGCATTTTCACAAAGGGGTGTGACAGCTTTGCTCTGCTGCCTTGATCTATTCCCTTAAGGAGAAAAGGTAGACTCCAAGTTGACATTTGAACTAAGCTTCCTTGAGGAATATTTAAATCTCTATCAACAGTTCAGAATTTGTTCTATTTTTCTCTGCAATAAAACATTTGTAGTCAGGTTTTTAAAGATTTATGTGTTTTGTTTATTGCGGGTCTGTGTGTACATGTATGTATATGTGCTTGTCTTGTTTGTGCTCATCTGTATGTGTACAACCTACATGCATATGTGAATAGAGACTAGAAGAGGGGGTGTTGAATCCCACATGAATGTGCTTCATGTGGGTGCTGGGACCCAAACCCAGATCCCCTATAAGGGCAACCAGTGCCTTTAACTACTGAACCATTGCTTCAGCTCAAGTTTTTCATCTTTAAAGTATCAGCTTTTGGGTTGGGGATTTAGCTCAGTGGTAGAGTGCTTGCCTAGCAAGCTCAAGGCCCTGGGTTCGGTCCCCAGCTCCGAAAAAAAGAAAAGAAAAAAAATTGTAGTTGAAATAAAGTATCGGCTTTGTTTATAAATATCCATAGACAGGGATAAAATTAAAGATCTATAGTCTCAGCCGCTTCTGCAGTCACATACTTAGTATAACTAGATGCCAAGGAGACAACACCATAAGCGACTTGCTCTAAAACACCTGCTAAAAATATATCTTTCCATAAGACGGATGTTTTTTTTTTCTGCTGAATATTTATGGAAACAAATACATAGCCTACAGTGAGACTGCCTCGTTTCGTGGAGACACAAAGGAAACACGCGTCAGAGGCAAAGTGATGGCAAAATGAGGAATTTCAGTTCATTCAATGGAGGGATTTGTGTGGAGTAATTGACAGTTTTTACAACATACCATTAGCCAGTTGAGTGTGTGTGCTGGAACTTTCCATCTTTATTTGGTTTTTGCCTTATAAACACGGTACACGACTGCCTTCCTTGCGGCGCTAACTAATGGGTCCTTTATACTTCACTTCTTAGACCTCAGTTAACTAAGTATTATTCCTTCCTCATGGGGTATATGTATTTCAGTTTGAAGTTATGAGAGGACAGCGTTTAAGAGAGTGGAATATAAACGGTCCTGAGTGAACGTGATTTTATTTTTCTACCTTGTATGTGTGCACATGTGTGGGGAGGAGCATGCATGTACTGAGCATGTGTTGGGGTCAGAGGACAGCCTTGCTGCCAGTCCTTACCTTTCACCTTGCTTGAAGCAGGCTGTCTTCTTGTTTGCCACCTCATACACTGAGCTACGTGAGCCATGGGCTTTAGAGATTCTCCCGGTCTCTGCCTCCCCCCACCCCACTGTAGGCACGCTGGGACTGCAGACACATGCGGCTGTTTCTGGCTTTACACGGGTTCTGGACATTCGAATTCAGGTTCCCCACACCTGTACAGCAAGCTTTTACCTGCTGAGTCATCTCCTAACCAGCCCTTGATATGATTTTTCAGCCAGCTCAGCTTATTACGATTCCACAGTCACATGTGTTTATATTAAGTATTTGGTTCTACTGTGAAAGAAAGAATGTAGACGTGTTTGGTGCCGTGCTTGGATCACATAATTGTCATTACAATGAAGTAGGCGACTCATCATCCAAATGCTCAACCAAGTAGCACCAGTTACTTGCTCCTGAAAGTACCCTAAGGGGAGGTTAGAGTGGCAGAATGTATCCTGGCAGTGCTGGCACTGAGCTCTGTAACAGAGCTGATCTAACCTGGTCTCCCCTTCACTATTTCTGCTATTTGCAACTTCTCTTGTTAGTTAACTTTGGTTGTTCTAGATCCTGCCATATAACACCTGCCTGGACTCTTGGCCCTTCCCCCGTTATGCCTCCAACATGACAGTGGCAAGAATTTGCTGCTCGGGGCCAGTCTCTAAGATGTTTGACCATGTGCACTTGGTATCATGGCTCCTCTGTCACTCCCATTGTAATCCCCAGAATCTGGCTCAAAAGCTTGCTACTTTCTGTTCTCGTCATTAGATCTGGAATGCACCGACGACCAACCTGAGAAATTCAAAGGCAACTGGGTGATTGCTGTGATGATCTACAAATGGAAGAAGAGCTGAAAAGAGGAGCCTTGGAGGTTTCAGAAACTAGGACGATTTTATGAAAAGAAGCATGAAGAATTCAAAGATCTTCACAGCTCAGTCTTAGTCTTCACCCAGATAAGTCCTTACCTCCACCCTCCTCCTCCTCGGATTGCCACTTTTCCTGTGGCTTAAATACACCGTCTTACACACTGCCATCCCATGAGTCAGCCCCAACCTCCTGTCTGCTCATACAAGACACTCAGATCCACAGAAAAGAGGAACTCGCTGGTCAAGGATGGGTCACAGATCCGCCCTGTTAGTGGTAGTAGTTGGGAGTGAGAGAATCAGGAGCCCCAAAGAATGGAAAGAGTCTATCAGAGGAGAGGAAGAAACTAGACATCGTGACAGGTGTCCTCTACTAAAAACTGACCTTGCCACTGTCAATTTTTATCCTTGACATTCTACGCTTGACATAAATACGGGCCGCATTAGCTACCTTTTCATTGCTGTGACCAAATGTTTGACAAGAAGCAACTTAAGGGTTGAAAGGTTGGTTTGCAGTTTTAGGGGACATACCCATTATGGTGGGGAAGGTCTGGCAACAATAAGCAGCTGACCACATCACACCTACAAGTTGAGCATCTAAGAACTATGAAACCCCAAGGTCTACTGGCAGTGATCCACTCCCTCCAGCAAGCTTCTACAACCTAAAGGTTCCACAACTTTTCAAAACAGCTCCACCCACTGGGGACCAAGTGTTCAAACACATGAGCCTATGTGATACTTCACATTTAAACCACAGCGTTCTGTCATTGTTCCCTTAGGCTGATAACTACCTCATGATGTAAAGTGCATGTAGTCCTATTTCAAACATCTTTGTGGTCTTTAACAATCCCAACACTATTCAAAGTCAAAAGACTCGGTACTATCTTTTAGCTATAAACCCTGTAAAACCAAAATATAATTTAGCTATTTCTAACATACACACATTATTTCTAATAATGGTACACAAAATCATTTCAATCCAAAAGTGAGATATAGGAGGATAGGGAGAAAAGACCAGAGGAAGCAAACCCCATACCCTGTCCCCAAACCCTGCATCTCCATAGCCAAAATCTGAACTCCAATGACCTTGGAATGCTCTGTCCTTCAAGCTCTGCTACATGTGATGTCTCTCTTAGGCTAGCTCTATTCTGTGCCTGCAGTTTTCCTTGGCAGAGTGTTCTGGGCTCTCCTGTAACATCAGCATCACCTTCACAGCCTCATGTGATGGTCTTTCAGGGCATCTGTGCAGGGAATCTGACCTACCACACATTGCTGGCTCACCAGTTTTCTGAAACTATTGAGGGGAGGGCTCCATAACTCTTTGCTCTTTTGCTTAGCATTCCAGCCAAGCCAGTATCATGTAGCCAACACTGCCAAGTTATGCTCCCAGCTTGAGACGTAGCCTGACCCTTCTCATATCTGCAGTGACCTCTCTATGCCTTGGTGGCTGAATCTGAGAAAAACACTTTTCTAGGTAGTTTATTTAGAGCAGGGAAATCTTTCAGTGATATTCCCCTTTGGGGCTCTCTTAGTTCCAATGAACTTGCATTTTCACAATTGGGAACCTTGGATGGGTGAAGTTTTGCCCTCAGCATGCCTTTCCTAGTGGTCTAACATGGAGCACGGTCTTTCTAATGGTACGAATATCTCAACAATTACAGCCACTTTTGCATGCAACTTGTCCACAGTTTTAAACTTCCTCATGCTAGTTCCTTCACAAAACTCCACACTTTTACTACTCTATCCTCCCAATACACACACACACACACACACACACACACACACACACACACACACACTGCAGACCTGAATAAGAGCAATGAGACGTAGCCATGACACAGTCTGAAGACTCCCTTGCCTTGAAGTTGCCTCCACCTGATTATTCCGTTGCTTCCTAACTCCATCTCACCCAAGCTCTCAGAACAGGAACGAAATGAAGCCTTACACTTGTGGAACCGTGACATGAACAGCTTTCTGATCCAGTTCCCCTAAATGAGTTCTTATTTCCCTTCTAAAACTTTAAGACCCAGGCCTCCAGTGTCTGCATTTGTCTCAGAATTCTAGATTTACAAATACATACCAGGATAACCCACTAATCTCTGCTTACAGCATTCTTGAGGGTCTCTAGCCCACAGCTCCAGACTCCTGAAATTCCTCCCACACAATCCAACGCCTATGAATCATGCAGTCAGATTAATAACAGCAATGATCTCATTCTTGGTTCCAATTTCCTGCATTGTTTTTCTCATTGGTTTGATTAAATACCTGAAAAGAAGAAACTTATGAGAGGAAGAGTTTTGGGAGGCTTGCAGTTTAAGGGGCTCTGTGCTATCTTTGTGGAGAAGACATTAACAGACAGAAAATGAAACAACTACCCATAATTCATCCATGGTCAGGAAACAGGCTCAACAGGAAGTGACTCCTCTGCCTGTAAAAGCTTGAAGCCCTACCTACTTCCTCCTGTGAAACCTATATCCTAAAGGTTCCCTAACCTTCCAAAACAGCTCTACCGACTGGGAACCCAGTATCTAAACACATGAAGCTCTGAGAGACATTTCACATTCAAACACCAAGGGCCAACCTGATGAATTTATAGACTCTCTCAGAATGAGCCATTTCCTTCGAATAGACTCGTTTTAACATTTACAGTGAGTCGGGGGCCTAATTTACTCATAGAAGAGGAAACACAACTGTCAGGTGTGTTTGTTATTAGCTGCTCTGACTGGCACATGCTTCCGGTTTAGAAAAACCACATGTCAGGCCAACAGAAGCACTATCTGTCAGTGTGAAATTAGAACCATGGACATCATTTGAGTGCTGTTTTGCACAAAGCAGGTGCCTGAGGCATGAAACATTCTGAGAGGTGTCTTTCGACCAGGACATTCTGTTGGGGCACCTGCTGTAGCAATTTGAGGGACAGTTTGCTCCTTTGGGATTGGTCTATGAATAGAAGTGGGGAGGAAGCGGCGAAGGGCAGAGGGAAAGGTTGACTGTAAGGTTGGCTTGGCCAAGCCTTGTACCATCCATTGAGGAGCTCTGGTACATCCCCTATCCGTTAGAATTGCCCCACGTCAGGCTGCGGTCACCAGACCTTTGTGCTCCCACTCCTTTCTCATTCTGCCACTGGTCTTGAACTATGACTGGAGAGGTGGGACCTCGGAGGAATAGAGTAACATGACACAGTTGCATTTGTCACACTCAGCGGGTGTAAGTCTATCCTGAAAGCAGCATAGCCCAGAGCCACTCAACCATGTACCTATCTCCATTTCTACCCAAGTCTCTGTTGTCTGCCAGGTTCTAGTTTATTGACCATGACACTTCTTCCATGTGCCCTGACAGCCCTTGTCCGACACTCTCCTTGGACGCTGTTCTTCTCTTCACACCACCTTGCTCCGAAGGACGAGGCACAACACAAATAACTTTCTAAAACTTCCCATCACTGTATGTCGATAAGCCCATTATCGGGCGATGGCTGAAGAATTGTCATGAGTACTCCGAGTGCTTCCTAATCTTCTAGACACATACAGCTGACTGTCTTTTGCTGTCCCTTATGACAATGGATCCCAACATGGGTAGATGGTACCACACTGCCTCTGAGATGACTGTGGTCGCAACAACCAGACATGGCTCTCTTTAAGGACACTCTCTCCTTTTCCCCATCTCTCCTTTTCTTCCTCCTCCTCCTTCTCCCTCTTCCCTCATATCTATTAGCTATGTAAATATATATTTACAATTAACAGACCATTTAAGAATGGGCTAGACCTTATGAAAACCCCAGTTTGTATAGCATCCTTTCGGCTGAGATTAGTTTTAGCCTGGACGCTGTCATCATTCTTTGGATTTAACTGAACCAGAACAAATAATAAAGACAAGCAGTGCTTCTAATATCAAGACCAAAGAACCATGGGTAAGATGCACATGAGCTACAGTGGCAACGTTTGCGATTCAGGAAACGCAGCTCATGGTGTCACTGTCAATTTGATAAATCCAGTTATCCTATTCTTTACTATAAAATCTGCCATAAAAACCCAAGTTGCAGTTGACATGTTATTACTTGGTGAGGCCATTGTAGGAGCCTCTAGGCATGATTCACAGCTCACGTTATTCATGGACGGCAACGGGAAAGGCTAGAATTGGGAGCTTGCATATCAGTTACCTTCTGTAATCAAATTACTGGCTTTAATGCAAACATATGCACGCACTAAAATTCAGACCATTTGAGGGGAATATCAACTTAACTGATATCTATCTTAATTTCACCCTATGTAAGGTAATGTCTAAGAAATATTTCTGCAATTGTTATGATTAGCCTGCCATCGTGCATGCATGCATATTTATGCAACACTCACTCTGCTTCTGGACCCCTTCCTTGGCTGCCTTGCCAAGCCTTGAGCCCCCTGTTGCCTTCAATTTCTCCTGCAATTCTCTCCCTTATGATAAACCCATTATACCTTGGAGCAAACATTCTCTTCTTGGAAATTGCTTCTTCCCAGTTGGCAACCCAAAATGTAAGCGGCATAGAACAGAAGAATGGCAACATGGCTCCGTCAGCCAACGCTTTACCAGTTAATCAAGTTTGGGGCCCATAAAACAGTAAAACATGCATGTTTAATTTTTAACTTCCATATTACTTCATAAACACCCCATCAAAGCCTATAGGCGGCCCGTTTGTATAATAGGGCTGGGGGTTTGTGTTTGCGCACAAAGGTTTTATTTCCTTGAATATGTTCAGTTCTGGGAATTCAGAGAGCTGATGCAAAGTGTTTGGCCCACTCCAATTAAGCTGCCTGGACAGCCAGAGCTCAGTTTCAGCTGTGTAGAATTTGGGCCCCATTCAGTTGGCTTACACAGCAGAATAATAGAAAAAAATTGGTCCGGGCATCCAAAGCTGCCTTTCGCCACCTGCCATTTCAGGCAATCAGGCGCTGAGGCTGCTGCCCTAAATGCAGCTCCCTGCATTGATTTATTTCTTGTGGAATGTGGAATTATGATCTTTTTCTTCTTTTTTTCTCCTTTTTCCAGCTAGTCTATGTGATGTTTTCTCCTTTAAAAATGCCCCCGTGAGCACTCAAACTATTCAGGACAACCGATCAATCTCTGTTGCCTTGAGAAATCTTCCAAGGTTGAAGGGTCTGAATCAGACTGTGACATATTGTATGTGTGTGAGTGTGTGTGTGTATATCTGTGTGTGTGTGTTGTGTGTGTTGTGTGTATATGTGCATGCATGCCTGTTGGGGGTGGGGATGCGTGTGTGTGATGTGTGTATATGGTGTGTGTGGTGTATGTATGTGTATATGTGTGTCTGTGCATGCATGCATGTGTGTGTGTGTGTGTATGTGCATGCATGCCTGTTGGGGGTGGGGGTGTGTGTGTGTGATGTGTGTATATGGTGTATGTGGTATATGTATGTGTATATGTGTGTTTGTGCATTTATACATGCGTGTGTGTGTGTGTGTGTGTGTGTGTGTGTGTGCTTGTGTATTCTGTCCATAGAACCTTCACTTTGTTCTACTTTGTTGGAGTTACACAGAAAGAAGACATTTAGGAAGCAATAGTCAGAAGTCTGTCTAAGGCTCCAAAGATGACTGGGAAGAAAACAGCTCTCGAATTTCCTAAATTTTTAGATCTTTAAATCATCCTTCTGATTCAGTTCTTATAAAATTCATCCCAGCAGGCCACATGACACCAGTTTAGTTGCTGTACCTTTCCATTACCTTCCAAATCAAGTCAACCTCATACCATGCTCAGGAGCTCTCACTAATATGTAACAGTAGCAAGTCTCTGTCCTGTCAACGTCTAGCTCACCTGAGATATATTCGGTGGCGAGCAATGGCACTCGAATATACTCCATGCATTGGTTATGACGGTGATGTGCTGGTTTCTCAGCTTTGTCAGATCTTACAGATCTGGTGTACACTCATTCGAAGGACTGGGTTTTACCATATACAAATTATGTTTTGGTAATTGTGGCTTTTAAAGAATGATTCAGATTAGACGGTGCGGTTCTATTCACCTGGGATTCTAAACGAGACAGTGTTCACCGGCCTCAAGGTTCTTCATTACTACTGGTCTTTCGAGTTAGATCAGTCTCTCCGGTGCATAGGTTCGCTTTCGTAGTAGCAGAAGGCTCGGCGCTTTAGCAGGACCTGTGCTTCTCACTACTACGAACATCTTGGATCTCTTAACAATCTGACCCCGAACACCTCTTTAAAAGATTTACCTCGTTTTTAACTATGCAAATATGAGTGTGTGGCTATGTGCAGATGAGTGCGGATGTCCGTAGAAGCCAGAGGATGCCATGGAGTCCTGAGTTACACGTGATTGTGAGCCATACAGTGTTGCTGATGAGAGTTGAACCTGGGTCTTCCGCAAAGACAATACGCTGTCTTACCTGCTGAGCCCTCCCTCCAGGCCTGAGCTTACACTTTGTAAATAAGCTATACAGAGACTGGACATACACCTGAGCTGCAGAGAGACACCAGAAGCCCTTGTCTTTGTATGTAGGCTCAGGCACATACCTGTTAGCAAATGATAAGAACGCCAACCAGTGCCTACAGTCACGCCTACAATATGTCCAAGTGCTATGGTAACCCAAAGAGGATTCCAGGGCCAGGATATTGGTGATGGTGACAGCTATGGCAGTGGAAGCAGCAGATGGCAGCAGTGGCCGTGCCCTAGATGTGTTCGGGGGGGCCACTGTCTCTGCCTCCTGAGGATAGGCTTACAGTAGGCTTTCTAGCGTTCATGTGGGTGCTGGGAATTTGACCTCCGGCCCTCACTCTTACACAGAAAGCTTTACCTGCTGAACTATCTCCTCACTGCCGAGATGAGCCAGTTTTTCATGAGGAAGAACCCTTTTATTTTGTTAAATGAAGATGTCTTTAAAAGTGATGTTCCCTTGTAATCTTTGAGTCAACAGAGACGGGATGTGTTAACATTGTTTTAAATTATGTACACCAATAAAGCCGCTTTGGGTTTTTACACGTGTAAGGAAACACTAAAACGGATGCTATCAATTCGCATTTAGCAGCAAGTTCAGACTTAGTTAAACTAGTTTGTAAAAAGAACTGACTCTAAAGCAACTTACCATATGCGTGTTTGCAAGCATGTGTGTCTGTGCACCACACGCATGCAGTGCCCATGAAAGCCTGAAGACCTACACAAAGAGACAACCGCTTTGTGGATGCTAGAAATGGAACCTGGTTCTGGAAGAACAGCTCTCTCTCCACCGAGCCATCTCTCCAGCACCAGAGTTAATCTTTACAGATAAGTTGTTCTCCAAGAAGTATGGACTCTAGATGTATTAAAATGTGCATTTTGAACAAATTTATCAGAAATCTGTCCCAATGCTATCACAGCTATAAAATCACTCAACTCAAGTAACAGCTCCTTCACACGGTTCTTCTCAAAGTAAGAAATTATCAAAAATTATCTGCAGTCTTGTATTTGACAGGAGTGACTAATGTCACTTTCAATTACACAAATTGGGGGCTGGAGAGATGGCTCAGTGGTTAAGAGCACTGACTGCTCTTCCAGAGGTCCTGAGTTCAAATCCCAGCGACCATGTGGTGAATCCAGACCTATATAATGGGATCTTGGTGCCCTCTTCTGCATATATTCAGGCAGAACGCTGTGTACATAATAAATAAACAATTACACAAATTGGAAAGGAAGTCACTGAAAGCATAAATTTTGGTGACTTAATAACTTGTATAAAAGCAAATTAGAAAAAAAGCTTTCTGATGAACTGAGATCACACTAACAAGATAGTATAATGGACCATGTAATACAAAATTATGACACCAAACTGTGTCTCTATAATCTGTAAAGTCTATTTGTACAAATCCTCACCTCTATCCTTGGTGTTCTATAAACTCTGAAGGTAAATGGAGGCTTGGATAGAAGATTTTGAAAATGACTTTCATTTCTAAATCTCACGATTCACTCATCCATTTGTCCAACACAGCCCTCCAAACTGAGCCAAGGCCGGCTTCTAAGAATGACTTCCCACACATTCTTCTATCCATCTGAGACCAGAGTCAACGTTGGTCAGTACCCTGTACACAAACATTGTGGCTAACAATTTAATTGCTTATTCTGGTAAGTGGTTCGTACATGTCTAAATTATTCTTTTGAAACTCTATTTGAAGACAGACGCATGAGCAAAGTCTATTAGATCAAGGACATACCCATCACATCCCAAGTAGGGGAATCATGATGGGAAGGCCAAAGCATTCCCGTTGGTTGTGCTGCATCTTCCTGTACTGCTCTCCAGTTATTATCATTCTTTATGGTCCTAGCAGAAGTTCCCCTGCAAATAATCATGAACAGTGTGCCCAAGGAGCCTTTTAACCTTCGCCAGTCTGATTCTCCTGGAACGTTCACCTACCAACTCTCTCATGGCCGTTTACTCAAACTACTGACGTCTTTTATGTGGTTGCGGTTCCTCACCTGCATGACTGCTGCTAGAACTCCTTTCCAGCTCTAGACTGCACAAACCAGGTCTACCACTCCTCCTAAGGACCCAAGGATAAACCAAGGTATGATACCACCAACATTCACTCTGGAGAACTAATGAATGTATTGGGCTCCCTCACAGAGCATAGTTGGGGGGTTACTCGCGGGAGATGTGTATGCTCCTCCCACGAAAGGCTGTATCCGGAAAGTCTTTACCTAGCAGGAACGATGGCCTCCATGTGGCTGTTTGTATAGATGGAGCCTCACTCTGCTAGTCCTCCCCAGCCTACATAAGCTAGTGCCTCTCTGAGACCACGTGCAATTAAGGTAGCACAGCAGATGGTGGTGGGTGGAGGGGGAGTGGCTATGTGTGCAGGTGACTGTACACAGGTGGGCGTCTTGAGACCCTCCCTGCCTCTCTGTGAGGGGATATAAACAGTCATCAAGCCCAGCTGGGATGATCCTTTTGCCAATTTGGCACAGCTGAACACTCCAAGATGGCAGCTGCTAGGCTCAAAGGAGAACCACACACAGCAGTGATCGAAATGCATCCTGTCAGATGGTGGCAAAAGCAAGTCCATGCTGAGATGTCACTCTTCTGCCCAAATCACCTGGATGCTCAAGAAGTCCAGGATTACACTCAAACCTCATGACCCTGTACTCTTCCTCTGCCATCTGGTAAACCCCGCAAGCTCTGAGTTGTAATTTCTAAGGCTGGTCGTGGTTCCTATTGCCTCTAGAAATGTCCTCATGTCTCTCCTTGGTCACGATGCCCTTCCCCTCCAAATGTTTGTTCTCTTGCTTGGCAAATGCCGGTGTGCTGCTACATGAATTCAGTGAAGGAGATGTCTTTACATTTCCGAAGCCTTATCATGTACCCTCAGGTTCCCCCATAATGCCCCATTCTCTGTGTAGCAGCACTTATGTCCTTCTGCTTACTGGCCCATTGACTGAATTTAATTTGGCTCTGGTTTCTCCCACCATGCTTCCAAACACTGAGAGCATGCCTCAAACCCTTACTTTTCCCTAGTAACTCCCAAGGCTCAGCTCATCAGTGTCAGTACTTAGTGATTTATTACTTTGAATTACTAAGAAACCGTCTCCAGATATTAAGAAGTACAACATTTTGCACAGTGTTCTTAGTTTCTGTATATGGCGCCCACAAGCCTCGGGTCAGGGTCAGGGACCTTTCCTTGGAAGGAAAGCATAGGGTAATGATTTATTTATTCAACTCCGTTTGTATATTGGCCAACAAATATTCACTCAAAAACTCAGGCTGTGCAATAGGGTGGTTGCTGGACTCTCGGATGACCTTGTAAGCATCAGCTGAAACTAGCCTGCCTGTAACTTCTAGCCTCCTTAACTCCTCTCTGCAGCAGAGTCTTCTCAGCCCTGCTCATACTGAGGGTCCTTTCAGGCTGACTGCAGGAAGCTGTTTGCTGTAGTATCTGCTTGTCCCCATCAAATCCCAGGCATACCGGCCATGTCAGTTACAACCACTGCCTTTTGTAGGCCGTTGTATCTTCCACAGGCTTCCATGGGAGAGAGTGGACAGAATGTGTCTGTGGAAACCCTACTTCTTGTGCCCCGGACAACCCACAGATATGGAAGGAGTGAATTAAAGCTCCCTCTGCTTATGAGTCACCTTTATACAAGCTTCTCCTTCATGTGGTAGATTTAGATGAGGAACACGGATTCGCTGCTGGTCCTTGGCAGTCCCAGTGGACATGTTCCTTGCCCTCTCTAGAATAGGAAGACGCTTGTCAATCACCACTGGGGTGGCAGAGAAGGGACCACTTCAAATGTTGTGATACCAACTCGTCTCTCCTTGAGGAGCAGGTAAGTGACCTTTTCTACTTTGTGTTCCTAATGTCTATCACAGAGTAAAGTGGCACTTAATTTTAAAAACTATTGACTCATCTTTATAAAACATGGTAGTTTTTTTAGTAAAGTCACAAATGATAGAATAGTTAAATTCACTTTAAGACATCCGGAAATACTCATAGATATGGGATCTGCTCCTAGACACTCTGCTGTCTCTAAAGAGAAGCACGGGTATCCTTCTTAATTTTTGATTATTTTATTCTTTTATTTATTTTTGGAACAGAATACACTGCCTCAAAATGACAAGCTGATAGATTTCGTAAAATTATCTACCACAGTTTTAACACCTCCCCCAAGATTAATAGGAATACTCACGCTGGGTCAGTCTAAACTTAAAACAAGGATTCCAGGTCTAAGTAAACAGTTATGAAAGTTTCCAAAAGGAATATTGAGGACTTTCCATGTAGAATGTGATAGAACATAATGGTATTTAATTTTCGGCTGAGGGGAGAAATTTATGGTGAAGGTGAGATGTAAGAATTGCCTCCTGGAAGCCAGAGGCGGAGAGAAGGCTGGAATTAGAAACACGGGAGACCCAGAGGCTGTGGGTCTGGTCGTTCTTCGCCTGTCCTGCTGTGGAGTTCACTGTTAAGGCTCGTGACATCACATCACCGGCTCCCCTGCCCTCAATCCTGCCTACTCTGAGTCTCAGTCCCAAGTTCCCATTTGGATCAAGCATCCCCATCCACTCAGGATGGTTGTCACCATGGATACAAGTGAGGGGAACTATCCCCAGAGGTAGAGATGGGTAACTGGACCTCTAAACGAATAGCTATGCAGGGCAGATTCCCAGAGACTCACCTTAGGGAGACTTACATCTCAGAATCTTGGCAGTCGGTTTAGCTACTGAAACTGACATCACCCGCTCTGTTACTCTGAAGTGATTTCTGTTCTGTCCAAAGATTTATAGATCTCCTTGCTCCACGGGAAAGCCTCATTATGAGATTTCCTGCTATTTATACCACTGGGTTCAGCCTACAGTGGCTGTTCCCCCATGAAATAAGAGACAGGAAACAACAACATCTCCAAGTATAAATGAGTCTTACAATCAAATCTGAAACTCCACCAAACTCCAGGTTCGCTGGGCTTCTTCCCTGGGCAGAGCTGTTAGAGAGCTCAGCAGGAGTTTAATCAGAAATTAGTTTTGACCCAGAGAAGAGCTAAGTCATTTATTCTTCTTTCATTTGAGGACAGATGTGTAATATAAGCATGTGGTCATTCTGGCAATGATGCTAATCTCTTTTAAATTAAATTAGGCTCCCTGACTATTAACTGCCATAAACAGGGCTTCTTTTTGACACGGCCACTCTAAAGCCTGCACCACGACCCTGTTCTGCCTCCCTGGTTTGTTTGTTCCCATTCCCTGTGTTTCTCTCCAGGTCTCAAGACCCCCAGATCCTGTAGAACACAGCATTCCATACTGCACCAAGTTCCATGGTCTTATAAATATTAAGAAAGTGGAGTTCTAAGAGGAGCCAACCACTGATAGAGCCTTGAAAAATGTCAAGGTGGTTGAAGGGGAGCATAGGGCTTCTCTCCCAGTAGAATCCGACCGTGTATTAAGCTTCCCTTGATCATTGTCAAGCAAATGTGACAAGCACAGGTGTTCTGAAGTCTGAGTTCTTGGGTGCATTTCAGGGACATGCATGGCTACCCAGAACTTTATGTATGTGTAGAGCATAGGAAATGTGCAGTCATGAACTCATAGAAGCTGTGGCTGCCTGCTCTCACCCTGCACAAGATGGTCTGTCAGGATTGGTGTGGTGCTCCTGGGGCCCTGCTCCTCCAAGGAGAACTCTCTGGCTGTTGATGGGTCACTGAGACGAGGGGGTTGATAACCAGGGGGATAACAT
Organism: Rattus rattus; assembly: GCF_011064425.1. Lineage (NCBI taxonomy): Eukaryota > Metazoa > Chordata > Mammalia > Rodentia > Muridae > Rattus > Rattus rattus. The sequence goes on from NC_046161.1 coordinate 95,182,056, forward strand.
TGTCTTCAGTGTTAAAGCCACTGGTGAGTCTCCCACACTCCTGTGGATGGCGCTACGCTCACGAAGCGATCCGTGTTCAACTCAATGGGTCACAAGCCAAACAGGCATGAAGAGCTGAAGAGATAGACGATGCAGTGGGAGCCTTGAGGATCTGCATTAGCAAACCCAGCTAAAAGGGGGCGGGGGACAGGGAGGACCTGAATTAGAAGGCCCAGCCCTGGGGAGGCAGAGACAGGTTGATCCTGAAAGTTCACTGGCCGGCCAGCCTGTCCAAAACGACCAGCTTCCACCTTAGTCAAAGACTGTGCCTCCAGACAGTAAGGCGGAGAGACAGAGAGGAAGATGCCCCACCACCTGCTCTGGTTTCCATGTGAGTGTACTTGTTTGCGTGCACTCGCACAGTCACATGCACGCACCACACATGCAGGTGCGCACAGAGGAGGGGGAGGGGCGTAGAAAGGGGCTTGGGAGGAAAGAGGTATAGGTAACAGTTGGAAAGGGGGATTAAGTATAATAATACGTTGTGTGCTCATGAAATTTTCAAATAATAAATTTTAGAATCTCAAAAGAAACAACATACAAGTTTGATGAAGCAATTCTGCATTTGCCACCCACAACCGGGACAAGCAGTTATAGTGTAGCATATGTAACCCCTGAATTTGGCTAAATACGGGTCAGAACACGCAACACAAGCCCCGAGGTCTCCCTGCTGCTGAGCACTAGGCTACATCGTTGAGGATGAACGTGAATGTCCGTGAAGCCAAGTGCTAATCCTCGAGGCGTTTCCTGGGCACACCTGTTTGGAGAAGCACAGTGTAAGCGGTCATCTCTAGTCTATTCAAGTCAGCGGTTCTCATGACGGCAGATTAACAGCGTGGAGGCAGGCAAGGGGGCTGCTACTTGGACACTGCATGATTTGATGCTATAATTGTTGTCTCCCTCAGCGCCTCTCTATGCGCAGCCTGAGGCCCTTTGGGATGCAGTCTGCAGTTCTCTCTTCTAACACATTGCTATCTTTTTAACCGTAGGTGAGATCACGTTGACCTATTTATATTTATGGGACATCTGTTGCTCTGAAAACCCTTGTTCAGAAAGAATGAATCCGACCATGCGAGACTGGGCCAAGACTGAGCATGTGTGCATGTACGCATGCATACACACACACACACACACACACACACACACACACACACACACACACACAAAATGAGAGGACCATGCATCTCCCTAGAGAGAAGATCCTTTTCTGTTAGTCCTGGAATCAGGCAAAGTACAGAGGAGACAATCCAGTGGCTCTTGGGTTGGGAAAAAGAGGGAATTGTTTATCAAGCTTTAGTGAATTCTAAATCAGTTGTGACAGAGAAGGGTAGCATACAGAGAGCCTGTGTGGCAGCCCAGACCCCATGAAATACCAGGACCCCAAGCACAGAGAAATGGCTCCAGCAGAATGCTACAAAAGCCTTCTGGAAAGCAGGCCAGCAGATGTGTGTTCAAAGATCTCGCTAACCTGACATCATCAGCTAGGGACTTCTAGGCCCTAACGTGAGCACATCTTTATTGATGTGAGTAAATATTGCATTACCCATTCTTTACTTTCATTAGTCCATAAATCATAACCCCAAGCCAAAATTTTTGATAGGCTGTCAATTCCCTACTGTGGAAAACAGTCCAAAGATGTGACTTTCTTGATTAAAGGCTAGAATCTATGTTTTATTGTAAGTGTGGTTTATAGTCTAAAATCATGTCGAAAGCTATATACAGATATATGTATGATCTATATGATATGATATATCATAGAAACAAATCAGAAAGGATTTCAAAGTTGTGTGGAGAAAATTTTAATATATTTACCTAATAACTGCAATGTGCTTATTAAAACTATGGCATCCAAGAATATATAATGGCTGGGAAATGTGATAAATGATTTTTAAAAGCACGGCATGGTTTCTGTGTCTATTGATTTCACTTTTTAAGGGAATATTTATTCACAGATAAAAGGGCACTAGAAAGAAAGCAACAAAGGGCTAATATTAATTCCTGCTCAGTTACACTGTTAAAAATTTTATTTCACGTCTTTGCTTTTTCGGTTTTCAGTGTTTAAGGTGATAAGTAGGTTCTGCTCTCTTAATAAGGAAAGCCATTTCTCTACACACGGCATTAAAGACAGAAAACTCTAGAATAGGCTGGACGTGTAACTCGCTGATAGAGCTTGGGAGGCTCTGTGTGAGGCTCTGGGTTTGGTGGCTCTGGAATCAGAAAAAGAAAGAATAATAAGAAGGCTACACGGATCTGCTATTCTGAAGCTGGGGGAGGGAGAGTGGAGACAAACCTTGAGACAAGACCTAGAAGGTACTCTACAATTTAAACGGCAATTAGCCGGCCTCCAACATCATCTATTTTTATACATTAGATGTATGTGCAGCTTTCTGTCTGTCAAATACACTTCAGTAAAATGGCTTTTAGAAAGAACTCCGATGGTAAACAGCGATTGGATTCAGACGACGAATGCTGTTTTAATGTCTCAATTTATTTTGATGTCACGATGCTTCCTTTATAATGTACAAGCCCAAATAAAAATAACCCTGAAATGTATTCTGTAGAAGCACTGAATTAAAATTTTAAAGTATAAAAATTTAATGCCTAAACAGAATCAGCATCCAGAGGGGGAAAAAAATATAAAATGCTTTTCTCTGTAATCCAACCTATCAATGATGAAATAAGAACTGTATCCGGACACAGTACCACAGGAGTGACGGAAAGCCACCACCAGCTGGAGGCAGGCTGCAGGGGAGTGAGTCACTGGAGGCTTGGGCCAGCCTCCCGAGGCTTTAATTGGGAATCTAGAACTTACTAGGAGATGTCTCCCCTCGGTGGCTTGCTCTTCTGGGTGCCAGCTTCCCCACATGGAAAGGCAGAGGTGATGAAAGGGCTCCCATCTTAACGTGACTCATTTTCCATTATTTCTAGATCCGCAACTGTCTTTCTTACCTTTTAACAACCAACGCACTCTTCATGAAGAAAACATCTCATGGGCCCACTGCTTGGTCTAAGACATCTTAAAACATCTGTCAGATCGGTTAGCTCTAAGCACCGATCATGCACAGATTAATTTCTCTAACTCTGATCATTCTAGAATCCCAATCACCCCTGGCCCACATTTTGTAACAAACACTTGAAAATGGAGTTCTATCCAAGCATGGCGACGACACACGCCTATAACCCCAACACTTGAGAGGCGGAGGATCAGAAATTCAAGTCCATCCTTGGCTGCTTAGCAAGTCTGAGGCTACCCTGGGCTTCCCGAAACCCTGTCTCAACAAACAGAAGACAAAAGGAGACAAAAACAAAAACAAAAACAAAACAAAACAAAAAAAAAAAAAACAAATTAGGAAACGTGTATTGTAGAACAGTGCTTTAAATGGTACGTGTAAAATTCGACGAAATTTCACGAGGCGAAGACATCCCTGTGACCATTATCTGGGTTGAAATGCAGACCCCCGCTAGGGTTCCTGGAAGCCACCTGGTCCCTATCACTCCCATTCAGATCTATTCTCATTGTTCAAAAACAAGCAGCCCTCTGCTTTTTATAACACCTAAGATTCATTTTTAATTTTCCTTTTGTAAGTAATGCAGATATAATTCTGCATATGAGAGATTTATCTCTGGGCAGCCATTGTATGACCATTGCTGCCGCTGGACGGTGTTCGGTTCTATCAACACAACGCGCTTTGGGAATCCATCCGGTAAGTCTCTCGGTGGACAGGGGCACTCAGTTATCTTGGGTGATTTCTAAGGAATGGACTGGGTTGGGGGACACACAGACCTGCATCCATCTGTAACTGATGCTGCCAAACCGCATTCCACATCAGCCCCATTTCCCTGGAAAGCAACGCCCCGTCTCTCATCGTGAGTCAGACATCCTGCGGACAGCGCGCAAGTGCGGGCGCACACGACGTGCGCCTTCACACTCTGGCTTATTTCACTTAGCACAGTGAACTCCTCCATTCACGTCGTAGCTTGTGTTTGAATTTCTGTTTTCAAGGATGAATACTTTTCTTTTTTTATTGGATATTTTATTTATTTATATTTCAATGTTATCCCCTTTTCCTGTTTCCCCTCTGGAAACCCTCTACCTATCCTCCCTCCCCCTGCTTCCATGAGGGTGCTCCCCTACCCACCCAACCCACCCACTCCCACGTCCCTGCCCTGACAGTCTCCCACACTGGGGCATAGAGCCTTCACAGTCCTCTGCTACATATTCTATTGAATGTGTACACCACATATCTGTTATCCATCTATCCACCAGTGATACATTAGTTGCTTCCTCTTTTGACTATAGTAAATAATTCTACCATGAGTTTGAATGCATAAATACGTGAACCCTTGCTTTTGACTCTTCTGCTACATACTCAGAATTGGAACTGTGGGACCGTGTGGGGTTTTTTGTTTGTTTGTTTGTTTGTTTGTTTTGTACCTTTCAATGTAGCCACCATATTGTGTCTTGTTTTCGCATATTTATTTTATGTGTATGAATGCTGTGCCTGCTGGTCTACATGTGCATGCAATGCCCATGGAAGCCAGAAAAGGTCATTAGATTTCCCCCTAGAACTGGAGTTGCAGCTGGTTGTGAGCCACCATGAGTGCTGGGAACTGAGCTCAGATCCTCTAGAAGAGCAGCAAGTGCTCTTAACCACTGAGCCATCTCTCCAGCCCCAGATATATATCTCTCTCCCGAGAGAGAGGGAGAGAGAGAGAGAGAGAGAGAGAGAGAGAGAGAGAGAGAGAGATATAGACATAGATATAAATTAGATATAGATACAGATATGTATACCTGCACCATCCCTTTCACTTTAACAGCTGTCTAAGACCATTTCAACACTCCATCCATCTTTCAGACTTTGTGTGACCCAGCCCTGGCTGTCTGGACACCATGACTGAGGAAGGACATTAAGGTTGGCCGTGGAGGAAGCTCCTAGTTCTGCTACCAACACGCAGCACATTAAGTGTGAAACAAAAGCACTCCCAGGTGTTCCGACATTTAATTTTAAAACCCAACAAGTCAGGTAGGACAGGCAAACCCTTCTCTTTAACTCAGATATTCAGAACATGTTCTTACCCTTGTGGAAATTTACTCCAGCTAGACTGAGTCACGCCGCACTGCCGGAAATAAAATCCAGTTTAAACCATCTCCAGAATCTAAACTTGAATGCCATGACTCTGAAAGGACATGGAGCTTTAGAGAACCAAGGGAGGATTCTGTTGTTCAATGAAAAATAAAGAGAGACAGCTACTGTGTTTCTCTCTGTGTGTCCAGCACCTTCCCTTCGTTCCCTTCTTAACCAGCAAGGTGTGATCACCTCAGGCTCAGATTTTCTTCTAAAATACTTTCTAGGAGAATGAGGACAGGGTTGACTGGCAGGTTCTAGCTGTCACCTTGGTATGCACCATGATGTTCACCGTCCTTCCTCCATGTGTCTCCTTGACAATGCCTGAACATGGTGAGTAGCTGGGGTGTTTCTCCCTGATGTAGCTTCCCGGGCAGCTGAACGGGGGTGGGAGGGGGGGGGGTCGCGGGGCGGGGGAGTTGGGGGAGTGGGGTTGTTGTCTCTAGTACTAGCACTCAAGAAGCTAAGGAAGGAAGATGTGGTTGGGGCCAGCCTGGGCTACATAATGAGTTTCAGGATGCCCTATCTCCTGCCTCAAAACAAACAAACAAACAAACAAACAAACAAACAACCCAGTATAACATAGATAGACTGGAGGAGAAAAACCTTTTCCTCCTCAATCTCTTCTTTCACAGCCATCATGGCTGCAACACGGTGTGTAGGCTACTGCCTGCTCCTGATCTAATCTATTCCTCACCCCCCACTGGCCTATCTCCCAGTAAATCTCTCAGAAAATCCAATCCTATATTGGCATTTGCTTCTCAGAGAAACATACACTCGGACAATCGGGAACCAGTTATCATTGCTGACATCAACGGCCTCCGTGATTGGTTGAAAAGGACCAATCAGAATTCTTCCCTGAGAGCCATCCTCAAATAGAATCTCTTGGTGGGAGTCATATTAGAGGACGTGAGGGGGAAAAAATGTGCCTAAGGCCATATTTTCTGACAAGCAACTCTTCTGTTACTAGAAAGAGTTAGACAAGAGATAGGGAGGAAGGGGATGAGAGGAAGGTAGTAGGGACAGTGGCGTGAAAGTGTGGGCGTGATTCAGAAAACCAGCATCCGCCCTTCATGTCTGATGATGTCAGTGAGTTTTCCTCTTTGAATTGTTTCAATCTCTACTCAAAATTATTACTCCCTTCGTAAACATCCTTTCGTGGCTTCCATCGACCCCAGCAGTGGGTCCAAATGCCCTGTATGCCAACGTTTTAAAAAATTAGATTCCTCGTACACAGGGTTTAAATTTACAAAGATAACTTCTTCCCAGACATCGTGACCATTCACCCCTGTATATGTTCCTCCACTTCCTGCTTGTCTCCTGTCTTTCCCCAGCGCCCTTCCGCTTCCGTATTATATCTCATAAGTAGTTTTATATTTAATGAAAAAAAGTGTAAGATCCACAAATGTTAGGAAATATTTGATATTTGTCTTTCTGAGTTGGCAGGTTCCACTTAAAATTGTTTGCAGTTGTGTCCATTCTTAATGAAGTATACATCATTCTTTTTGTGGGTGAACAGAGGCTCTCTGTGCAGCCCCTCTCTTCAAGGCTCAGGGAACATTGCAGAAGGCAGAGTAGAAAGACTGTAAGAGCCAGAGGACTATGAAGACCTCCATGAGATAGAGTCCTCTGGAAGGGATAAGAATGCACCATGAACTCTCTGTGACTGTGGTTGCCATCACAAGGCCTGTCCCAAATCACAGTGATCAACATTTCTGCATGGGTGGGAGTAGGGCTCACAGGCCCCAACTCTTGGTCAAGGAGTTACAGGCAGCCAATGGATGCTGGGAGAAAATCAATTTTCTTCATGGATGTGGCCCCTGGTGGGTTGCACATGCTCCAAAATGAGAGGACAGAGAGGATCAAGCCAGGAGGGATTGGAGTGGGGTAGTGAAGGAAAGATACAATCAAAATGCATAAGTTGTAGAAAATTCTCAAAGGAAAAATGTAAGCGTCATCGCTCTACACACACTGCATTTTCTTTATCCAGTCTCCAACTGGCACCAACCTACAATGAGTCCATAACTTGGCCATTATGAATGGTGTCCTGATAATCACGGTATGAAAGGACTTCTGTGGCTGGTTGACTTAGGGTCCTTTGATTATCCACCCAGGGGTACATGGCCACACAGTGGTTCTACCTTCCGTTTTTATGAGGACCCCCTACAGTGGTTTCCCTACTGGCTGGACTGGTTCAGCCCAGCAGTGTGCGTGAGCTGCTTTTGTGAGGCATCCCTGCTAGCATTGTTATTTGTTTTGTTTATGATTAACATCCTGACTGGAGGGAGGGGACATTTCAATGGACTTTAACTGTCATTTCCCTGATAGCCAAGGATGCTGAAGACGGTTTTTATATTTTCACTGGCCACTTTATGAAGACTATCTGTTCTTTTCCTTTACCTGCTTACTGACTGGGTTGTTGGGGGAGGGGGTTTAGTTCTATATATATATTCTAGATAATAATTCTCTGACAAAGATTTTTCTCATGCTGTAAGCTGCCTCTTCACTCAACTACAGTTTTCCTTGGTTGTGCCAAACATTTTTTGATTTCATGCATTCTAACATTTACTTTGAAATTTTTCCAAATTCACTGAGATTTTGCCAAAGTGCCCCCACACTCTTCATCTAGACTTATCCTACGTTTTTCTTATCTTTCTTTTTTTCTATTTGTGGAACTAGGTAATGATGTATTGTTGATAATTGAACTCGTCACATTCATAAATATCTCAGCACGTATCCATCCAGAACAAACACATCGTTTGATGTAACCACAATGCAACTCGGTGCTGAGAAAACAGAACATTGGTTTGCTATCAACCACATTAACCACAATTCATATCTCCACAGGTGAGCCAATGCTGTCCTTTACAGTAGGGGGTGACCTAGTTTGGTTTCAATTGCTGTGATAAACACCGTGATCCAAAGCAGCTCAGGGAGAAAAGGGATTATTGTAGCTTATAGCTGTTGTCCATCTCGAAAGTAAGTCAGGGGCAGGAACCTGGAAGCGGGGATTGAAGCAGAAGCCATGGACGGGTGCTATTTACTGCCTTTTTACCCTGCTTTCTTATAGCACCCAGGATCACTAGCCCAGGAGTGGTGCCACCTCCAATAGGCTGCCCCACCACCACCACGTCATCATCATCATCAATCTAGAACGTGTTCTACAAGACCAGCCTACAGGCCAGTCCGATGGAGACATTCTCTCAACTGACATTCCCTCTTACTAGATGATTTGTGACTGTGCAAAGTTGAGGAGAGAACTAAAGAGCACCGTAATGGTGCTTATTTAGGTCTGACTATCTCTCCCACATGCTTGTGCTGAAACGCATTCGCCAGCAATGGTATTGTAGCATCTTTAGGAGGTGATGACACCAACAGAATCCTCCAGAATGAGACCAGGGTCTTCTTAAGGAGACTGAAGGGAGCTGTCTTCCCCTTTATCACGTGGAGATGGAGAAGATATCGTCACAAGGAGCAAGCTTTCATCAGAGACAACCTGCTAGCCTTTGACCTGGGTCTTCCCATCCTTGGAACTCTAAGCAATGACTTTCTGTGGTTTATAAATTACCCAATCTAAAGTGCTTTGTTACAGTAGCCTGAGAGGACCAAAACACTGCTGTGTTGTGTTGCATCGTGTTGTGTTACACAGTATCCAACCAAAGAATGATGCCCTGCTCTGAGTTGTCCTGTCTCTTTAATCTGCCTTTCTTTGTTTTTCCTTTGCCTTTCCAATACCTTGGCTTTTTTTTTTTTTTTTTTTTTTTTGTAGAGTTCAGGTGAAAGGTTTGCAGAATCTGCCCTCCCACCCAATTGGATTTGTCTGGTTGTTTCCTCATAATTAGATTCAGGTGACATGTTTTCAGGCCTACACTAAGAGGATGAGATGACCTCTGTGTTCACAAGGCTGTTTGGAAGCCTGGTGCCGTCCAGCTGTCCAGCCCTCCTCTCCTTTCCTGCTCTCTGTTCCCCACATTTCAAGTCCTAGCCAAGTATCCTGTAGATCCTGAAGATGTCTCTCTTTCCTCCCTCACCGCACTGTGTGCCTGGCGTGCCCTTCTCCCCTGCCCTCTGCTCACTTGGTCACCCATACAGGCAATCACTTTATCCGGGAGGCTTTCCTTGATGGGAGTGGACCAGCTTACCCACATACTTGTTTAACTTCCTGTCCTTTGTTCCATGGCTCTTCAAAGTGTGGTCCTCGGGTCTTCAGGATCTGAAGAGCATTTCATGCAACTCATGGATTCAAACTATGTTCATGAGAATACTCACTGTTGTCCATTTCACCTTACATATCAGTTTCATATTCTGCAAAACAAAATGGAAAGTTTGCCTCGAGCACTTTCTCTGTTGAAGTCAATGGTGGGGTCAGTGGAGACCCCAAGGAAAGTCATGGTTCTGCTTAGATTTTGAGCTGGACCATGGACTCTTTTCATGGAGTATCACTGTTAGTTGAAGGAATAATAGGCAGTTAAACTACAGTTATTTATCTGGCAGATTCTTGCTCAAAAATAAAGTAAGCTGGCATATCAAGACAGCTCACATGACCCAGAGAGATGCTCAGGTAGTCTGAGGACCTCAACTCAGATCTTCAGCATGCAATCCTAGAGATGGAGGGCAGGGAGGACAAACACAGGAGGATCCCTGGAGCTCACTTGTTAGTTACTCTGTGAGTTCTAGGTTCAGTGAGAGACCCTGTCTCAAGAATTAAGGTGGAAAGCAATAGAGGAAGATACCTGACACCAACTTCTATCCTCCACATACATATGTTCACATGTATACATGCACATAGACATGCACATGCCCATGTGTACTCATACACACACATGTGCAATGCCCATATGTACATACACATGCATACACATATGCATACACGCACATGTCTACATGTACATATACATGTATACACATATGCTCACATGCACGTGTCTACATGTACATACACATATACCACACACATATGCATGCACATGCCCACATGTACACACACATACACACATGCACATGTGTCCAGATATACACACACATACACCACACATATCCATGCCCACGTGTACATATACACACCACACACATATACATATACATTCACTCCCACATGCATGTGCACATATGCACACACATGTAGATTGAAAGAAAGGAAGGCAATGAGCAGTCTATCACCACTGATAAAATTCCTGCATCAAATAAAAATTAGGATTCTAGAAAAATTGTATCTGCCACCACTGGCTTCACAGCTTCCTGGTACTTGATGGTTTTTCTAATTTAATCAGTGTTGTTATTAATGAACATGATTTTCAAATGTGGTATAATGAAATGTGTTAACATTGGAAAGAGCTGTACCACTCAGCAAATCAATATTTTCCTAAATGAACAATGGGTGTTGTGACAAAAATCATATGTAAAATGCAGTGAAAGTACAAGATGGCATAATGAATGTTAATGCAATTTTAAAATATGAAAACTGTATTGTAGGGTTTGTAGCTAATCTTATGAACCGATCACCTACTGAGCTTCAGTAGTACAACAAAAAGGGCTTGCACGGTTATTTGAATTGACTTTCAAGACACTTCTATTTTCCAACTACACATCTGGGAGAGGGCAGATATTCCTCACCTACTTCACCCAAACAACAACTACACACACACACACACACACACACACACACACACACTCACATATTCCCTCACAAACTCTGTATGAGCGTGTGTGTGCACATACACGTGTGTGCGCGTGTGCATTCTTTATTGAGCTATGTCCTACAGAGATCAACAACTATGGAGCAATGCCATTCTCTCCAATAACTTTCTGCTCTGGAAAATATAGGATTTTCCCCCCACGGGAATGCCTTCTTCGTATCTAGCCATAATGGATTCGTTATACTGTTTTAAAGTGAATGGATAAATAACTCTCTGATTTCACATTTTAATTTCTTTTACCTTTATTTGCTGTGAGCATAGGTCAGAGGACAACTTGCAACTGTCAGCTGTCCCCTTGTGCCATGTGGGTCCTGAGGGCCAAAGTCAGGCCACCAGGCTTGGCTGCAAGTGCCTTCGCTTGCTAAGCCAGCTCGCCGAGTCCCAAGTTTTCATTTCTAGTGAAGTGAATATCAAGTTAAAACTTATATACGCAAAAGTTCGTTGTGGTAGTGTCCCAGGGTCATAAGACTAAAAGAAGAGTGACAAGTCCCATGCTAGACCCTAAGTTTGTGAGGGCAGAGCTGGCTCTGCCTTGAGCACTGAATACATCTCCTCTATGGAAAGCATTTGAAACATGGACAGTGCTTGTTGAAAAGGTGCATGAACGAACGAACGAATGATGAATGAATGAATGAATGAATGAATGAATGACAACCTGAACCTCACAAGGAATTCCAGACAGAATTAAAAATCTGATTAAAAATAATAATACGGGGTCAGAATCCATGAAGGATGTAAGGAAAAGGGTAAGAAATTCCATCTGGCAAACAGAACAGTGGCTAAGGCATAGTCCAAGGAGAAAAATGGTTCTGAGTTCAGATAATTCTGCCTCCAGTCCTTGTTGGCAAAGTCACTTTGGGCAAATCGGCTACTCTGAGCTTTATCTGATGAGTTGTGTGAACTGGTACAAGGGGCTACCTCTCTGTGCCTCTAGTTTCCTCACAGTATGCTCAGAGCTACACCATTGCCCACGGCAGCCACACATGTGGTAGGGTAACTAAGAAACTAAAATTGTATCTGATTTTAATTGATTGAAGTAAAACTCTTTATTTTAAATTGGTAGTACAAGTGAAACTAGAAAATAAAATTTTAGAAAGTTTTAATTTATTCCTTGACAATTTCATACATTGATCATCATCTCCATCTCAATTTCCCCCTTCCACTCCCCAAGACACCTCTCAAAATGGCTCCCTTCCACCTCATCCACCTCATGTCCTCTGCCTTTTTTTCCTTCTTCCTTCCCTTCTTCCCTCCCTCCTTCCGTTCTTTCCTTTCTTTCTCTTTCTTTCTTCTTTCCTTCCTTCCTTCCTTCCTTCTTCCCCCTCTCTTTCTTTCTTGCATTTTGTAACCCATTGAGTCCAATAAATGATGCCTACTAGGATACTGACTAATCTTATTGGAATGATCTTGTCCAGGGCACAACTGTTGTAAGTTCATGAGTGCTATATCCACTTCGTGTCCAGCAGACAGCATTTCACAGCACTCTGGTTCTTACATCCTTACTGCCCCCTCTTCCATGATGTTTCTTGAGCCTTGGTAGGTTGGGGTTCAGGGGAGGTTGAAACCAGTATCCCAATTTTGTCAGAGAACTCTAGAGTTATTTATTTTTAGCCCTTTGACCAGTTATGGGTCTCTGCATTAACGCTGCCCACTTCAGAAGCTTATCTGGTCAAGGGTAAAGCTGTACTAATCTATGAGTATAGACATAAATATGTAGTTTGATAATGTGTTTGTTTCGAAAAACAAGAGTACTTTTGGCTGGGTACCAGCTGCTTGCTCTCGGAATGGGCAAGTTCATGAAACCCCGGAAGGTGGTGCTGATCCTGGCCAGATGCTACTCTGGACACCAAGATGGAGTCCTTTGTGAAAGTTTCTAATGATAACCACGCCATGCCCACAAGGTACTCTGTAGATATCCCCTTGGACAAAACTGTTGTCAACAAGGATGAGCTCCTGCTTTGAAATTCAAGGCTAGGTGGGAGGCCAAGGTCTAGTTTGAGGAGCAATATTAGACAGGGAAGAACAAATGGTTTTTCCAGAAGCTTCGATATTAGGTATATTTTTGTTTCCATCATTAAAAATTAAAAAAGAAAATAAAAGAAAAACAACAGTAGTGGTTTCTTCCCTAGGGCCAGTGACTTCTCCTCAGTCATGTGTTTTTGATCAGGTTCATGGTATCAGGCATGAATTCTCCTCTTTGGAACAGATCTGATCAAAGAGTGTTTGGTTACCCAAGTAACCTTCATGCCGCCATTACACCACTGGGTACAAGCGGTACCCAAAAGATTGGTATACAGCATTCAGTCACCACTCAGAAATACCATCAACTTGTCTCCTAGCAGGCTGCATTTGCACCTTCTGGCACTGTGTAAGCCAGCAAACAGAGTTTGGGGGTCAGTTCCAGCTTAGTTTTCTCTTTGTCCTACCACAAAACTGTGAACATTTCACCAATTTGGATGTTACCATACAGCTACGGTGGGATTAAAAAAAAAAGTAGAAATAGCCTTTGCTGTTTTGGGAGTGTCTGTATGCTTCATGACCAGTAATTCAGAAAGAGTTCCCATGCCTGGTACCAAGGTTTCCATTAAGTAACCTAAATCTTCTGGAGAAAATGCTCGCTTGTGAAGAGAAAATTATATTTTGTACTAACTCATGTATTGAAATTCTAAATATGTTTGGAATAACAACTTGGGTCAATTATCTACTATACTTACTGTACATTTTAGTAAAACTAAAATACAGACCATGTATTTTCAATGAAAATTAACACCTAAATTGAAGTGTGCTTAGATAAGCAGTACCTATGACTTTTAATGACTCAATAACAGACAAAGGAATGAAAGGCCTTGTTAATAATTTTTATATTGGTTATATGCTTACTAGCAAAATAGGTTGTTAAAATCAGTCCCATCTATTTCTTTCCCCTTTTTAGTATGGTTATTTAAAATATAAAATTAGACAGGTGTAACACATAGTCTATCTGGACAATGGTTTATCATATTTCAAGCATCATATAAAGCATAAATAAGATTTATATTATTCCTGCTATTTACTTCAACGTGTTTTACTTGTTACTATTGTATGTGTGTGTGATATGGGTGTGGATGTGTCATGGCATGTGGAGGTCAGAGGGCAGCTTTCTAGAGTTAGTCGTCTCCTTCTGCCTATATATGAGACCCAGGGATTTAAGTCATCAGATTTGTACAGCATGCATATTCGCCCACTTGGCCATCTTGCCAGGCCTGTATTTTTTATGATTGTAAAAAAATGTTATAAAGATAAAGAGATAGTATTTGAGGCTCTTAGCATACATTAAGGGTTTGGGTGTGGGGAACTTTGCATTGGTGAATCTGAGACATTGTGGGTTCGTGGAATAGTCGTGGTGGGTGATGGGCTTGGAACTCTGAGTTGGATGTGGGGGAGTGAGTAATATAAAAGTTTGGGAAGCCAGGCAGAGAAGCTAGGGCTTAATTCTCTATGTAGCTGAGAGCCATTGAAGCACATGATCTGAGATGTGTTTTAGAAAGATAACTCTGACAGCGTGTATCCTCAGAAGAGGGGACGTGGGCTCTGAAAAGAATCCACAGGCATTTGGAGCTCAGTCTGCTGAGCAGGTTGGGTAATCAAGCTGGAAACGCTGTCGGGAGTCACACACTAAGTCTCAGTTTGAGTGATGAGTCTGGTTTCATGGGAGGTTTCTAATCCAGCACTGCAGCTAATTCTGAAAGAGCAGCTGCATGAACAGTTTTGAAAAGTGACACTGTCATTGCCTGAAATAAATCACTCTCCACAGTGACTACTGTATGCCAAGATGTATGTGTGTGTGTGTGTGTGTGTATGTGTGTGTGTTTGTGTGTGTATGTGTGTGTGTGTGTGTGTTTGTGTGTGTGTGTGTGTGTGTGTGTGTGTGGGTATGTGTGTGTGTGTGCATGTGTGTGTGTTGATGTGTTTAAGCAATCAAGCAAGTACACGGTCTTGCCCCAGTTTAGCTCTCTTATTACAGCAGAAAACATTGGGATCTCCAAACCCTCGATATCCTAGTTTCTTGTTTTGTATTAGTAAGCCCAGTCTTCCCAAGAAGATTCCGGACACCTATCAGGCAGACCTGGCCTGTGTGTTTGTGTGATAGGATACTATACCTTTTATTTAGCCATCTTTTATCTTGATTTATAGCTTTTGAACAGCTGTGTATATGGTTGTATAGATCCCCATTTGTGTCATTGCATAGTATTCCATAAATTCTAGTTATGTATGAGACTTTAGTCCGCAATTCTTGAAAAGAGAGAAGCTTAACCGTGTTGTGGTGCATTCTAATTAATTCTATTACAAATACTGAAGCTGAAAGGGATGGGTAAAGCCCCAGTGTGGAGGCTTCTATGGCATATTCTGTTTTAACATGTATTTCACAGAATATTTCCCAAGACTTAGAATCTATAGGCATCCATTGGTCCTGAGTGCACATAGTATATATGTGTTAGAATATCATACCATACCTCATGATTATTATAGTTTAACCTCTGCTTTACAAAATGAAAGAAAATGATATTTTGAGAGACTATGGCATTCCTGAAAATATTGTACAGAATGCACTTTGGAATAAAGAATTACAGTGGTCCCTGACGGTTACCCATACAGGTCCCTCTTACGGGAGTGGTGTTCTGATGTCCCAGGCTCTTTGAGAGTTGGCTGGTAACTGACAAGGCAAAGCTTGTCCCCTTCTCTAAAGCACTGCCCATGGCTGACAGTATTTAATTCCCCAAACAGGTTACTCTCCACCCCTAATCCACCCTATGTGCAGATGAAACACAGTCCTTTCCTCTCGGTTTGGGCCATCGGTAGAGTGTTAATTTGCACAGTTCCCTGTGGGTGAGAACAAGACTTCTCTTCACTGGAGACCACATCCCTGCTGGAATTCTTCCCCTGACCCAGCCTGACTCATTCTCTTCCCTGTGGGGTTTTTATCACAGTACATCCGGACACCTGAATATCTGCCTTGGTCTCTGTTTGTAAAACTGACATAACCATTAGATTTAGTGAGGTGTAAGGAGTGAGGAGTGAGCTCTTCCATATCTCCATCAGACACTTACTTTGGTGATTCCAGACTCTGAATTTAAAGCTTCTTCCATTGGGTAGAAGGTATGCTGGAGGCCCTGCGGTGTGGAAGGGAGTGCAAGGAGGTTAACTTCATCATTATCTCTACACACACACACACACACACACACACACACACACACACACACACAACACACACACAAGTCCTGCTGCAGGCTTCCCAGGGAGAGGGCTGGAATGAAAGGACGGCCAGTTGTAGCCTGGCTCCCGTGTCCCATGGTGGGAAGATAGCCAGATGCTGATTCAGTCTTCCCTCTGCCTTTTAAACTCCCTAGAGACACTTTGTTTTTATTTCTGTTGCTCTGATAAAATGCCACTCCCCAAGGTAACCAAAGAGAGAGGATTCATTGGGTGCTCCATTGCAGGTTACCTTCACTGTAGGGGCAGCAGGAATTAAAACGCTAGTCATCTTACATCCATAATCAAGAACAAGGAGCAATGAATCCACGCATGCCTACATGTGCTCGGCTCCATTTTGCTCCATTTTGCTTCAGCCCAGAGCCCAACCCATATCCACAGTGGTGGTCTCGCCTCAGTTAACCCAATTAAGAAAAATCCCTCACAGGCGTCCTCACAGGTCTTTCTAATCTAGACAATTCATCATTGAGACACCCTTCCCAAGTGATTCTAGATTGTTATAAAGTTGACAAAACTAATACCCCACCTCTCTGTTACACACACACGCGCACACACACACACACACACACACACACACACACACACACACACACACACACACCAGAGTTAAGTCGCTTTATGTGATGATGCTCCCCCTTTCATAACTACTGATGAACCCACTCTCAGCTCCTGTGTGTAGTGGTACCCAGCTTCTTTTTGCCCAGGTCTCCTCATCCTAGGAAGGATGCTAACACTCTGACAGGAAGCATTTCATCCTAAGAGTTCTGTCTCTTCCCTCCAACTCTACATAGTGGCTTCCTTCCCCATATTTCCCTTCTGTTCTGCTCTCTTTGGCTACAGCTCTCTCCCACAGGTTTCCCCAAATATGTGTGAGGTGCCTTTCCTCACAGGAGAAATTGCTAGACCATCATTCTTACGTGATCTATTGTGATACAGATGAATCTGTCTTCCCAAGGAAGCAGAAGACTAAAGTCCTGCAACAGATCTTTCTGAAATCCTTGCTGACGGTCACTCGAGTTTTCAACCTCTCTGAGTCTAACAGAACCCAGCTCTTGCCACCTCCTTTGCAATACAGGTGGTCTGCATAAAAGCATGGCTACTGTCATAATTTGTGTTGGAATATAGAGTACTTACCTCATATGCTGAACATACCTAACATCCTAATCTATAAAATGATAAGAACAGCTAAGTTTATATCGTGCTTACTAATGCATCAAATACTCTTCCAAATCTCTCCCTCAATCAAGCTGTCTCAACCCCCACACTCTCTACAGTCAGTTGCAGCTGTCATTTTTTACTTTACAGATGTTGAAAACAAGGCACAGAAGAGTCACCATTTCCCAGGGAATGGATTTGGAATTCTCAGGTAGAATCCATACAGCAGGCCCTTGTTCATCTTCCCCAAGTGACCTCTGACTTAGCTTGTTCCACCAAGGGTGACCTTCCCACAAGGTAGCCTCTGAAACAGCCAACCATCCACTGGAATTCTCTTTACAATAGTGTATGCCTTTTCCACCTGGGTTATCTCTAAACATAACTGCCCGTCAGCAGTTGGCACACACAGAGTCACTACATTTTCCATAAGTTTTAAAAAGTATCTTGAGCTGTCTTGTGAAAAGACTCTTTTTCCAAATCAGCAATTTCCCTAGGTGATAAATGTTCCTAAACCCATATGGTCACTGGGGTGAGAACCCAGATTCCTGACTACACAGAAAGGGACCCTCTGCCTCTGCAGTTTTAGGTTGAAGAGAAAAGATGTGCCCTTGGCCAAGGCAGCTGAGGGCCTTCCATGTCACTGGGAAAACACTCGTGGCTTTCTCTCTTACTCATTTCCTTTCATCCACTCCTGACCTTGAGAAGTCTGTGGAGTTACTACGATATGAGCCAACTTAACAGATATTACAGAAGTCATATTTTTTACTTTGAGACAAGGAGGCAGACTTAGCAGATATGGAAAGCAACTTCACTTCAAATTCTGCTTCAGATAAGCAAAGGGCTAGATAAATATATACATAATATAAAAATATGTGTTCTCTCTCTGTTCTCTCTGTCTCTGTCTCTGTCTCTGTCTCTGTCTCTCTCTCTCTCTCTCTCTCTCTGTATGTGTGTGGTATATGTGTATGTAAGTGTGTGTGTGTGTGTGTGTGTAGTGTGTGTGTGGGTATGTAGTGTATGTGTGTGTGTGTGTGTAGTGTGTGTGTGTGTGTGTGTGTGTGTGTTAGGCTGTTACTATGTAGTTCAGGTTGGCCTCAGATTTGCATGCATCTCCTGCTTCAACCTTTCACGTAGCCGAATTGAAGGTGTGAGGCACTGTACCCAGCTCAATCATTGTTGAATATAATGCAAACTTGCATGTAGTCATCTATTTCTTGAAAGTAAACAAATATGGCCAACATAGTTAGAAATGAAGCCAGGATTTTTGCTTTCCTAGAGTGGAAAAGCTTCACTGCGTCTCTGGACATACATGGGAGTTCTGTAGGTCTACTCAAGCAGAAACGGAATGAACTTGGGTACAGCTAAAAATAGGATTTTTACCAATAAATTATATGACTCTTGAGTTCAAGTCTCTTAGCTGTCCCATAGAATATGGAGAATTCTTTCTGCTCTTGCCTGTAACATAAGGAACCTGATTTCAGACCAGTCTAGAATGGATTGTCTAACTTGCCCAAAGGCTCACAGGTCAGTAGATGCCCAGAGACCTAAAACAAGTTGTTCTTTAATACTTGTCAACAGGGATGGAAAACTCATGGGACCAGAATTGCAGTACCATAGTAGATGTGAGTTGAAATTGGGAAGCGCTCTATCAGTCCCAGGTCCCTGTTATGTGCTAGGTCTGTTGCCTGAGCAGGAATCAGAAAGGCAGGCAGCCAAAATTAGACTATATACAATGCCAAAGTCAAATGAACCCTTCTCCCCTGTGATCTGGGACTGAAAATACCATACTGGCAACATACTCTGTTCCCAGGCCCTGTGTCGAACATCCCAAGAGAAAAGCAGAACCTTATCCCTGAGCTACATTCCCTAGAATCTACCCGATGAGCGCTTTGGGGTGGTCAGAACCAGCCCCAAATACACCCACCTCCACACAGGATAACCCTCGGGATTCTCAAGGAATATAAATAAACTCTCTAATGTCTAACAAATGGAGATAAGTGTGTTTAATCAATGGTGCTTGAGAGGACTGTATCAGCTATTTAGTGTGAGGTTTTCTGTTCCTGACTTCAGACCAGTCTAGAACTGATTCTCTAACTTGCCTTTAGGCTTGTGCACTGGCTGGTTTTGTGTGTCAATTTGACACAAGCTGAAGCTATCACAGAGAAAGGATCCTCAGTTGAGGAAATGCCTCCATGAGACCCAGCTGTAAGGCATTTTCTCAATTAGTGATTAAGGGGGGAGAACCCAGACCATTGTGGGTGGTGCCGTCCCTGGGCTGGTAGTCTTGGGTTCTATAAGAAAGCAAGCTGAGCAAGCCAGAGGAAGCAAGCCAGTAAGTAACATCCCTCCATGGCCTTTGCATCAGCTCCTGCTTCCTGACCTGCTTGAGTTCCAGTCCTGACTTCCTCTGGTGATGAACAGCAATGTGGAAGTGTAAGCTGAATAAACCTTTTCCTCCTCAACTGGCTTCTTGGTCATGATGTTTGTGCAGGAATAGAAACCCTAACTAAGACAGCTTGGTTCAGTCAGTAGATGCCCAGAGGCCATCTCTCTGTTTTATTAACTAGCAGTATATGTAGACACAATGTCATCTCTTTGCCATTTGTTGTCTGAAACCTTTCCAACAACCCCATACGCCCTCCAGTATGCCTTTAACCTGGGCAAGGTAGCCTCCAATTTGCAGAAAGCAAGACAAAGTCCCCATTCTTATCACCTACCTGAAAATCTGTCCAAGATTTATCTTGAGAGGATCCGGAAAGCTTTTCCATCTCATGAACACTCATAGCTCTATACTTAATTCCAAACATGGGGCAAGGTAGTACAGTGGGAGCATCTCTGAATAGCAGCCAGGAGACACGGGTTCTGTCTCGCTTTGAGATCCTGGCCAGGCTTCATGACTATGGTAGGTACATACATGGAGATATTCAGGAAGAGGGCATGTCTAATTCTCATTGTTAGTGGGCAAACCTGACCAGGTACAAGACACCATACATCATGGTCATCACCACCAAGTCACAGATGCAAATGGGATCCTGCTCCTCTTCTGCATGCCCAAGCCTGGTGACAGTGTCCCATGTTGTGTGTGACAAATGTTGAACACTCAGAAGGTAGAGAGTCATAGGAATATTTTAAGTTTTCGTTTTGACCCACGTCTATGCTTCATATGCTATCATGTTTTACTGTGGATAATATAAGGGCTCCTTGATTTGTATAAGATTAATAGCGGAGTAAGTGTTGCTCTAATCATCAAATACACAATAGAATGACAATCTTACTTCTCAGAATTTATGGTGGAACGTGATTAGAAAGATCCAAACAGAATCACTCAAAAATGACTTCCTTGCTTCAAAAGCACTCCGTGTAGATGTTGAGCCCATACTTGAGTTAGATGCTAATCCTCCTGTTTCTCCCTCTGAGAATGATGGGAAGGAAAATCCGATGTGGCGTTTTCTTGTGTTCCCTCCTCCTGTGCCGTCACCCAAGATCCTGCTCATCCTGTGAGCCAAAGGAGGCATCCATGGTGCTATGGTGCTCAGCAGGCCTCGAGTGTCCTTGGCAACATGAATTCAACTACCATCTCCTAGCAACCTCCTCAAATGCTGTCCTAAAGACATTTCACAGCTAACAGGGGAGATGCCAAAGACAAAGGGGAGAGATTACAGTTGGAGGAAGAAAGAAAGCCGTGCTCAGGAGCCAGAGAGAACTGAAGAATGGAAGGTCTAAAAAGCCTCCTTGGAAGTAAGACCGCAGTGGGGACACACCACAGACTGCAGTGGGGACACACCACAGACGCAGTGGGGACTCACCACAGACTGCAGTAGGGACTCACCACAGACTGCAGTGGGGACTCACCACAGACCACAGTAGGGACACACCACAGACTGCAGTAGGGACTCACCACAGACTGCAGTGGGGACTCACCACAGACTGCAGTAGGGACTCACCACAGACTGCAGTGGGGACACACCACAGACGCAGTGGGGACTCACCACAGACTGCAGTGGGGACACACCACAGGCCACAGTGGGGACACACCACAGGCCACAGTGGGGACACACCACAGACCACAGTAGGGACTCACCACAGACTGCAGTGGGGACTCACCATAGACCGCAGTGGGGACTCACCACAGACTGCAGTGGGGACTCACCACAGCACAAGTACACTGCACATTACATCTTCTATGAAACTTCCGTAATGACAAGAGGCGAGGAAGAAAGCATCAGGTTGGGCTCCCGGCTCCTTCATTCATCTGGGAGACCTTATGATAGTTAGGCTCTTTGGGAAGCACTTTAACAGTCACAATGTATGGAGTGATGTATATATTATGTACACACATGAGCTTGAACTCGCCCATCACAAACATTCAGACAATGGTTAGTGCTTATGCCTAATGTGTCAAAAGTTACCATCTAGATGTCCCTCCGGCTTTTCAACCTTTGTGTCTTTAAGACCTCATTAGCCTTTATTTGCCCTCTAACCTTCCACCTTCAATGCCTGGTCAGCTCAGGAAACCACTAGACTCACATCACCTTGACTATAAAACGGAACCTCTTGATATTTTGTTGTACTGTCCATAGCCACAGACAGCTAACTTACATCAGCACTATGCAGGTTCCTTTTACAGGAAGGTGTAGGGGCACGGGTAACACAGACTCTCATCTTTGATTATCTGACCCCTGTCTGTGGTTTGACCCTCCCCTTTCCCAGTCACCATCTGCAGGAGTCTTTCTGGAGCACAGCCACTTCCTTTTCAAATGCAAAGGCCGCTTCCCTAGAGTTGTTTATCCCATACAATCAGCCTGGTAATCCTTCACAAGGTAACTTCTACCCAAACTGTAAGACAAATCCTCCATGAAGGAGCTCCCCTAGTTAGCCTCACCACCCCACACGTCCTTACTGTAAACGCTCACTCCTTTAAACTGAATCCGCCACCTGAGCCAAGATATGCATCATGTACCTGGGAGAAGGTGTGAGAGCTGGGCTCATGGCTCAGTGGTAGACTGCTTGCTTGCCTAGCATGCAGAAGGCTACGGGTTCAATCCCCTAGCACCACGAGAAGAGAGCCTAGAAGAGGAAGGAGAAGGGAGGGGAGGTAGGGAAAAGGAAAGACGGAGTTCGGGTGTGTTCCTGTATCTCTATTACCTAGCAGAATGGTGGACCCATGTTAGCTACTTAAAAACTTTAATTCATTAATATTTTCTCTGGCTCCAGAAGTATCATTGATCCAGAGCAGAGCATCTAAATCTTTTTGAAGGCAAACAGGTAGGGAGCGATAGAAGCCCCGCACCCTAGGCACGGGCTAGGGCTTTGGGCTGCAGCTGTACGTGGCCCACACTGAACCGAGGCAGTCAGGGGCCGATGCTCACACAAGGCCTTTGAAGCTGAGCTCTTTTGACAGGCATCTCTTTCTAAGCAAAAACCATACATGGCAGATGCTGCATTAAGGTAATTATTTTATACAAATGTAATCGATTTCTCTGTCTGCTTTCTTTCCAGCAAATAATTCTACACAAGGCAAAGCTGAACGCGTTGGCTCAACCAGATGCCTTCTTCTGGGACGGCAAAAGAAATGCTCTGGAGATCTTGCCAGAAATCTCCAGATATCACTGTATCTTCACACAGTATACAATGTTGGTCCGATTTCATTGGCTCCCACCTCCACCACCATCTCACTTCTCTTGCAAATCCTCCCCTGCTCTAGGCTCTATCCCTCCCACCCGCAAAATGAAGATGGGTTAGATTATCTCTCGGATATCATCTTAGCCCTTACATTTTAATGTTTCTGGGCTCTTCGTCCTGTTTTATATCTGATCTCTTGAAAAGTCAATAGGTGGTACTGAAAAATTGGCAAAATAAATTAATTTGGGGATTATTCTTCATACAAAACTAATCTTGTTTTGCTTTATCGGATTTGCTATACCCCCTGGCTTCTTTGCAATGGATTTGATTACAGTGTTTGACTTGCGGAGCCGACCTGTGGTACACGAAGCAACACTGAGTTTCACAACAAGTCCCGTGACCGGTGGCACCAAATACAAAATAAGAATGCCAAGCCCTGGTTTTAAAATTAGCAAGAGATTCAGATACTGAGAGTAGAGAATCAACCAAGACAGGGCCTTGTATAGGAGCCAGGCCCTGAGCCACTGCCAGCCCTCTTCCTCTGGACCGGTCTCCATAACCTTGGTTAGGCAGTTGAAGTGTCTATTAGAAGTAAATATGCATGATCATTTCCCTCAAACACTGTGCTCAAAGGAAACCTGACAATGAGGACTAGAAATGTATAGGAGAGGGGCACGGATGCCAAAGTTGGACCAGGATCTAAGCTCCTACAGAGAAAACCCTGCCTGAAACCTGCCTGCAGGGTGGGGTGGGGGTGTGGGGGAGTGTGTGGCTGGATACACTGGAGTATGGATGGATCATTTCCCTGGACTGCCTGGCCACACAGTTTTCCCCCCCAAACAAGGGCCCTTGGTTTTGACCTTGGAAGTCTGTGACTCTGTGCTTACTTTCCAACCCCAAGTCTCATCCCCCTGGCTGTGTAGTTACTTTTTTAAATATGCAGACAAGCACTCACGTTAGGTGTGCCAAGTTCATCATGTTCTTACGAGTAGTTCACTGGTGCAAACATCTGGAATCAAAATCCCAAAGACCAAAATCTCAAAAGCCCATTGCTTTTGACCTCCAGGCCACAGCTCCAGTGAGGGTGACCACTGGACTTTTAATGGTGTATATCAAGTTCAATCATCTTTGACCTTTAAATAAATTGGACCGTGCAATATGTATGCATCTGACTTCCTAGGCAGTAGAAAAAAAACCCACGAGTCCTTACGAACAAGCCCAAGTAACAACAAGACAAATGGCTTGGGTTTATAAAAAGAAAACACTTCCTTCTAAAGCTCACAATCGCTGTGTTAAACCCGGAGCCATGGTTGCTCTGAGCAACGGTATCGATTCAGCCCCTTCCCAGGATGGGCGCTGCTGTTATGAGCCCCTGTTCTGGCCATGGTGACAGGAGGCATTCTCTCAGGCAATAAAAAAGGAATACATGTACTTAATGGGTCACTGATACCTTTGCAACTAGAATTGTCAATATTATAAGAAGGTGAGTCACCAAGTGACCGCTTGTGGAAAACCTATAAAAACCACCAAGGCCACTAACCAACTCCAAGCAGGAACAAACGGAGGCTCAAGACCGTCTGACTCTCAGCCTTGCATTATGTGTTACGTTAGGTTTTATTCCTGCTCCCAAGTGCACATCTCTGCTTTGGCTAGAAGGGGAAAAGAGCCCAAGATTTGTCTCAAATTCCCATGTTTTTCTGAAATACCTGTGGCTGTTAAGGCCTCTCCTCTCTTAGGACCTAAACACATTTTTCTACTGCACAGATTATTGGAGGCATGCTAATCATTCTTCTCACACCACATTTATGATTTCCAAAGATTTCTTTAGAATTTTTCTGTATGTGTTTGTGGGAGGTATGCACACGTGAGTGCACGTGCCCACAGAGGCCAGAAGGGGGCGCTGGATCCCTGAGAGCTGGAGTTACTGATGCTTGGGAGCCATCCAACCTGGATTCAGTTTTAACTCAAGTCCTCTTCGAGAACAGCGTGCACTCTTGACTCCTGAGTTGCCTCTCCAGTCCCACAGCCAATTTTTAATTCTAGGGCAGAAATGTCTGTTTATATGGTTTTTAAGTGGAGCTACAACCCTTGACCAGTTTTTAGACTTTTCATATGCGGAAAGGCTAAAGATTGACTTCCTTATTTGTTGCTGTTATCATTGTCCAATTCTGCATGTTCCTTTGTAGTTTAAAAATAACTGATAGGAAGATGTATTAGGCAGTATTTAATCTTCCCATTTGTGGTAATACATAAGAAGTAGGGCAAAGGTTTAATTAGTCTTAGGAAATTCCCCCTGTTTGGATACAAAGTGCTCAATCTCTCTCTCTCTCTCTCTCTCTCTCTCTCTCTCTCTCCTCTCTCTCCCCCTCCTCCTCCATCCCTCCCTCCCTCCCCCCCCCCATGTATATACCTACAAATACATGCAATTAAACAATATACAAAATTATCCAACTCTTCACAAGTCATTTTTACTTAGCTGAATGGATACTACAAACCATCAACAGCGACTATCTGGATGGTAGAATCGTGGCTCATTCCTATTTTATTCGTTCTTGTATGTCTCACCTTTCTGTCATGGTGGGGTTGATTTTTATAATCAGAAATTAAAATAAGTTCTTTGAGATACTCTTGCTTAGGTACTCAGAGAAATGTTGGAAACCCACAGAGACTTGCCACAAAGAGGCTCTTATACAAGCCAGATTCCAGGGATAACTGTCCCTTTCTTCTCTATCGACAACCTAAAACTCATCTCAAATACCAACATTTTTCTGAGAACCCTTAAAATATGTGTTGTAGGGAGAGGCCATAAGAAAATCCCTGTAGACGATGCTAAGTTGCAAAGCTCCCCCCGAATGGGTGTCTTATGGTCCAGATATTTCAATTTTAGTAACTCTGGAAATACACTCTCCAAAAATACTTAATGCATAACTGTACCTACAGGAGTATATATAACTGGTTTAAACTAATAATACATTCGTTTTCTGAGATGGACGGCTTGGTTTGATTGGACCATTTTTCCCTAGTTACAATGTATAACGTTCTTTCTGAGGCTATTGTTCCTATCCTTTTTATATCTAAGCCGGAGGCTCTTACCTGAGCCATACTTGGGGTGGGTATATCAGGCTAATGTGGGTCAGAGCTCTATAACCGGAGACTCCAGAATCAGGAAAGCCTTTTTTAAAAATCATTTCTTGTGCCTTCTTACCATTTCCTGATGGATGTTCAGCCCAGACCAATGCGGGCCAAGAAACCGATTCTACTACTTGCCTGATGGGAGGGCAAAGACTACCCATCCAGGTAAATCTGCAGTCTCAGGAGCCACTACAGAGGTCCTTATGGCCTCCGTGATGTTGATACGGCCATCTGTAACAGAGAAGGAGCAAGGACAACAAGGCCGTGTTCTGCGTGGTAAGCCTTGCTCTGATGGAGGCCTGTGTCACATGTCATACAGCCTTGAGTTGAAAGGAAGGGCTTTGGAGGCAAGCAGCTTTAGGGTCAAATATCAGTTCTTCCACTGATCCATTGGGCCACTTTAAGCATTTCGTTGGGTCATCCCCTACGTGGGAGAGCCCTAAATCTCCATAATAACATACAGATGAGAGATAGACGCTAATTTTTACAGAATTTTTAAGAAACTGTAGTGGTGCCATGGCCCTAAGCTCCTAAGAGAGAGAGGCTATTAACATCTCTGGAGAGTTTAGCCCAAGTATCTAGACTAGTGATGCACTATATGTCATCCCTACCTTCTACGTCATTACCCACATTCCATCGGAAGTAGTTGAAGAACCAGCAGATGAGATGCCTGGGCAGCCATCAACAGTTGATAATACCTAATAAAAATAATAAGGGTTCCAGAAGATACTGGATTTATTACCGTCTCTTCACATTCAGTGGATAGATGAGCAAGGTTCTGTAGATCCATCAGAAGTAAAGCCTGAAGATGTATGGAGGACGTATAGAATATAACAGGTTAGCAGCCTTAGCATGTGAGGAAATGCAGACCATTGCAGAGTGCTCTGAGGGCTATTTTCACTGCCAGTCGTCATCCACCCATCCAAGAAAACAGGTTACACTGATAAGCAGTTAAGGGGGTCTAAGGCTTTCCGTGGTTTAAATGAGAACTAAGATCCACAGACTCAGGTATTTGAGTGCTTGTCCCCAGTTGCCGTTTGAGGAGATTTAGGAGGAAGCAGTCTTGCCGGAGGAAGTGCACACCAGGGCAGGCTGTGAGATGATATAGCCTGCAGGCCCCACTTCTAGTTTGCTCTCTTTGCCTTGTGCTTGCATTTGAAAATGTGAGCGCTCAGCCTCTGCCGCCAAGCCTTCAGCTTACCGCCATGGTCTCCTCACGATGAACCTTTATCTCTTTAGAACTGTGAGTCAGATAGATTCTTCCTTCTGTTAGCCATGTTTGGCTCTGGTGTTTCATTATAGCAGCAGGAAAAGTGACTAATACAGTTCTCACACTACTGGGCAAGAAGTTGGAACTCTCCTGACCTGTAATGTTTGACCCGAAGTCCCCATAATGGCACCGGACAGAATATAATCTTCCTCACTTCTGTGCCCTTTGCACTTAGTAAGAACACATTCCCAGGAGCCTTCTCCTCTGTGGGTTCAGCACAGCTACCAGTGGTTCCTGGGACCACCATTTTCTAAGTTTAAAACTACAGGCAGCCTTCTGCTGTTTCTTGGGTTTCCAGAAGTCAGAATCTTCTCAGGAGGGCTCGTTCGTAGCTACAGATACACAAATAGACATCAAATTTTATAAAGGAAGATGCAAGAAGTAAAAGAGCCCCAAAAATGATAAAGACAAAGAAAGACAGACCTGTATTGCCCAGTTTCAGGAATTGGAAAGCCATGGTAATCAACACAATATATTTAGACAAAAAGATAGGAACGCAGGCAGATGGAATGGATCTCCAAGATAATCAAACAAGGCTATTTGATTCTTGACCCAAATGCCCAAAAAACAAAACAAGCAAACAAACGAAACAAAGAATAAAACAAAAGAAGCCCAAATAAAAAACAAAACAAAACAAAACCCACCCATCTCAAAAAAGATTGGAATCCAAAATATATAAAGAACCCTCAAAATTTTAACCATATGAAGATAATGCAATTTTTTAAACAGGCAGAGTTTGGACATTTCTATAAAGAGGCTATAAATCAACAAACAGGCTCAGGGGAAGATGCTAACATCGTTAGGGAAATATAAATTAAAACTAATATTTAACAAATTAAAATTAATGTTGACCGAAAGAAATAATCCTGCTCCTATTTGATGAGGATGTGGCACAGCTAGGGCTCCCACAGCGTATGAATGGAGGACCTGATAGCATTGTTACATTAGCATCCCAGACTGCCGGGAGGACGCCAGAGCACGCCTGCTTCTCACCACAGCTTCCCTGACAGACTCTATCTCAGCCTGTCTTTTGTCAATATCAAAACAATGACAGCATCAGTCTTACTGAGTTATTAAGTAAGTAAATAAAAGCATGCACGAACATCCTGGTTTATAACGAGAATGTAGAACTGATTCAGCATCCTTGTGTTGAGTGGCCTTGTTGGAGGAAGTTTGTCACTGTGGGGTGGGCTTGGAGACCCTCCTCCTAGCTGCCCGAGGATGCACAGTCTGTTCCTGGCTTCCTTCGGGTGAAGATGTAGAACTCAGCTCCTCCTGCACCATGCCTGCCTGGATGCTGCCATGCTCGCGCCTTGATGATAATGGACTAGACTTCTGAACCTGTAAGCCAGCCCCAATTAAATGTTGTCCTTTATAAGACTTGCATTGATCATGGTGTCTGTTCACAGCAGGAAAACCCTAACTAAGACAGTAACGTATGATGTGTCTGAACTGTCTCATTTTCTTTCTTCTCTAAGTGTAAGAACTTCCTAAATTTAGATTAACCTAAGGCTGAGAAAGGAGAGATGAGCAGGGTCAAACAATGATACAATGCTTCACCTGAGATAAATACACAAAGTCTGTTTATGGGATATATATTTATTCCTATAATCTAATGTAAGTACTCTCAAGACCTTTTAAGGCAGATGGATTGATTCTCTCTGCCTCCCATAGCTTTATATCCATCAACATTCCATGCTTTCGACTTCCCCGTGGACATCGTAGTTAATGAGGTAGACTACAATGGAATAGTCATTTGTGAATGTGTTTTTTTAAAACCACTGTGATGCTTACCTGTAAGTAACCATTTAAAAGGATGGGAAGTGCATTTAGGTCACAGTTTCAAAGATTTTAACCCCAGGCATTTGCACCATTTCCTTGCGCTCGAGATAAGACAGACTATCAAGTATGAGTATACTTTCTGATAGCCAGAAATCAGAGGGTAAAGGGATAGGGATCAAAGACAAGATGTGCCCTTGAACACAACCAGGAGACCACTTCCTCCAATCAGGCGCCACTTAGCTCCAAGACTCTACCACCCCCAATAGTCTACAAACAATTTAAGTCTATCAATAGGTAAATCATCTGATAGTTTAGAGGCCGTGGGATCTAACCATCTCTGGAATGTCTTTGTAAAGGGCATTCAGAGGCACACTTAACTGGTCTCCTTGGTGACTCCCAATCCAATCATATTGATAATCAAGACTATCACCATGCACCTGCTTCTTTGTTCAAATGTCACTCACCTACCAGTTGCGTGGCCTCAAATGCAAGCCCAGGGATCCACACACAGATCAGTCTCCATTCTGACTGTACCCTGAGAGCAGAATTATGAGCTAGAAATACGCCTGTGTCTCCAGTGACTCTTAATACATCGCATGTAAATAAAATGCGACATGAGGAAGAGAAGAAGATGGAGATGCTGGAAGATGACTACAGAGAGGGTACGTGAAAGAAGGTCTGGGGCCTCCTACCCTCTAAAGAGAGGTGTCCCGGCCACCGCTGAGAGTAAAAGTGGTCAGAGTGGTGTTCCTACTACGGAAAGCCGAGTACAGTTGATCAGGAGCAAAGACGTGACAGATTGCAGCACCAGGGGTGGCTGCATAGCATGCCTTGGGGATGAATCCATAACAAGTCTTGGAGCTTTCCTTCAGGAATTCTTGGCGATTCCAGAAAGCAAGAAATAAAAGCCAATGGGGGTTACTAAGGGCCGGAGCTGGCACACATATAACAAGGTGAACCCGCACCAAACTTTCTAACCATCCAACACTCCCACATTTGATTTATGAGGTTAACAGTGTTGATGCCTAGTGCAGTCCTGATTATTAAGAAGGATATTCTCAAAATTCTTGATAAGGAGTGCCGAGTGAAGCCGTCACTTTCCGTCCTACACACCTAACACTCTCGTCTTGTCTGAACGCACTGTGATGGAAAAGCTATTCTTGGAGATCAAAGTGTGAGTGCTTCCCTCAAGCTCTTTGATTTTCTGGGGGCATGTGGGAGGCCTTGGAAGAGGCTTAGCAACGAGGCAGCTGGAGGGGGATCATGGGTGACATTGGTTATCATTGTCCCACATAGCCCAAGACATCTTACCATCTATCTCTAGTTTCTTTCAGTTTCATCACAATAGTTCTAAAATCTTTGTATCAGCAGAATGACATGGGTGCTAATGGCACCAGCCCTCCCCCTCCACTCCCAGTCCAGGGCTTCTGATCTATTAGGTACTGACTGGATCTTGATTTCTTTCAAATTCATGGCCTCTTTTTCATTTTTATATACGTGTGTATGTATGTATGTATGTGCATATGTATATATACATGTGTAGTAATCACATGTACATAATATATGTTAATATAGTGCATGTATGTGTGTATATTATGCATATACACACATACATACATACATATGTACGTACATACATAAATACTGGTTAGTTTTGTGTGTCAACTTGACACAAGCTGGAGTTATCATAGAAAAAGGAGTTTCAGTTGTGGAAATGTCTTCATGAGATCCAGCTCTAAGGCATTTTCTCAATTAGTGATCAAGTGGGGAAAACCCAGACCATTGTGGGTGGTGCTGTCCCTGGGCTGGTGGTTCTGGGTTCTATAAGAGAGCAAGCTGAGCAAGCCAGGGGAAGCAAGCCAGTATGTAACATCCCTCCATGGCCTCTGCATCAGCTCCTGCTTCCTGACCTGCTTGAATTCCAGTCCTGACTTCCTTTGGGGATGAACAGCAATGTGGAAGTGTAAGCTGAATAAACCCTTTCCTCCTCAACTTGCTTCTTGGTCATGATGTTTGCGCAGGAAAACAAACCCTAAGACAACATACATGACTAAGGAAACACTCAGTCCGTAGACTGTCACTTGCATGCATGTTTTCAAGGCTGACCATGTGGTATTAGATAAGCAATTGATATGCTCTTCCATAGGGAAGACTATCCCACTCCAGCATTTGAAACATTTATCGAGTAACTACTGTATGTACTTACTCTGTGCACTAATGAGCAGCCAGCAATGTGAGGAGATAATCCAGGTCCTAATGAAGCTTGTGAACACCAGGGTCCAATTAACATAACCACCTCACAAATCAAGCCACCACACACTCCAGTGTATTCTATGAAACAAAATTACAGAGCATTGTTCCAGGGCCTGGGAAAGCCCAGGGGGAGAAGGCAGGAGGTGTGAGGTGAAATAGGAACCTGAAGTCACCCTTGCAGTACTGCATGGGATGAAAAATACAGAGCCATGGCCCATGCCCTCTCCTTCCCTCTGAATCCCACTGTATTCACTGAAGCAGGGAGTAAGCATCACTGCTTCGTTAGCTGATGGAGGGGAACAAGCCAGTGAGTGGTTCATGGGCCAGGTACTGGCACTCTTTGGGCTCTAAAGACCTCATCTTCAAATCTCTTTAATTGTCTCTGTAGTTTCCCCGGGACCATGATCCCAGACCTTAGCGGGAGTTGGAATAAAGAATCTTCTGGAATGGTTTTTAAAAGATCCGTCTCTTGTTTCCAGACACCGGATTAACGGGTTTAAGATACAGCCTAGGAACCAGGCTGTTCAAAGTCTCCTCCAAGCATTTCCAATGTAAAGTCAAGGCCAAGGGCCACTGGGCTGGAGGGATCTTGACTGGCTCCTCTGGTTGGCTTTAGTGGTCAAGTTCTGTGACAATGACTACGGCAGACTATCAACTCGAACTATACACAGGTTGACCTTGATCAGAGTCTTTTGACAGTCTGTGGGGCCTGCTGATGGCACCTGGTAACATTCCCCTGGGCTGCTTTTCAGAGTTAATGGAAGCTAACAGCCAAAACTTCTGTGTGTGTGTGTGTGTGTGTGTGTGTGTGTGTGTGTGTGTGTGTGTGTGTCTGTCTGTCTGTCTGTCTGTCTGTCTGTCTCTCTATCTATCTATCTATCTATCTATCTCTCTGCCTCCCTCTTTCTCTCCCACTCCCTCTCCCCCTCCGTGTGTGTGTGTCTCTCTCTCCCTCTCTCTCTCTGTCTCTGTCTCTCTCTCTCTCTCTCTTCTTTCTCTCTGCCTCCCTCTTTCTCTCCCACTCCCTCCCCCCCCTCTGTGTGTGTGTGTGTGTGTGTGTGTGTGTGTGTGTGTGTGTGTGTGTGGTTTTTGAGACAGGGCTTCTCTGTGTAGCCCTGGCTGTCCTAGAACTCACTCTGTAGAGCAGTCTGGCCTTGAACTCACAGAGATCAGCCTGTCTCTGCCTCCTGAGCACTAGATTAAAAAGTGTGCACTACATCTGCTCAGTTAAAACCTCTGGTTTTAATATCTTCTTTATAGCCGCAGGCTTAAGTCCATTCTGTAAATGTTTCCCATCTTGACACAGGCTCAGGTAGAAGACTATAGTTCAAGATTATATGCCAGTGGCTAGCTTAGAACTCAGGCATGGGACTACCACCTGGTTTGTGACAACCGGCAGCATTCGTCTTGATCACAGTGACTGTCCACCTCTCTCCTGTTGTGAATTGGTTCTAATGCTATTTGTGTTAATTCAGCTCCTGAAATCACACAGGAACACGCACATCTGTGCTGAGGGTCCCTGCCCCCAGTTGGCTCTGATTGGAAAATAAAGCTGCCAGTGGCCAATGGCTAGGCAGGGAGAGAGAGGTGGGACTTTTAGGATTCCTGGGCAAGAAACACAGGAGAGAAAGACAGAATCACCATGACAGGGGCTCTAGTT
The DNA here is from genome assembly GCF_011064425.1 of Rattus rattus. NCBI lineage: Eukaryota > Metazoa > Chordata > Mammalia > Rodentia > Muridae > Rattus > Rattus rattus. The sequence goes on from NC_046161.1 coordinate 95,215,041, forward strand.
GGCTTACATGGTTCCTCTGCCCAAAGCCTGGCCAAAATGATGCTCTCTCTCTCTCTCCCTCTCTCTCCTTTTCTCCCTCTCTCCCTCTCTCTCTTGTCCCCTCCTCTTCCTCTTGGGACCCAGAAATCCCACCTTTTTCTGTTTTCCCAGTGATTAGCTTCCGCTGTCTTTATTGACACAATCAAGAACCAATAAGGGAAACAACACCGTCACCTACAAAAGATCAATCCAGGGAGTTGCAAGGGAGAAAGTATACAATATGTAAGAATCAGGGCCCCAGGGTCCACTCCCCTGACAGGGTCTGGGGTAGCAGAGATGAAATATGGATTTTAGAAGTAATAATTCAGGAATATTAGAGGAGACAGTGTTCTAGCCGCAGGGAGGTTTGGAAATGCCCAGTCATTGCGCTGTTTAAGGCATATTAAAAAATAAGGCTGCATGCGTGTCTTTCTCTCGGGAATCCAAAGCATTCGGGTGGGTGCAGAGGAGGTGTGCACATCGGCAGGGGGATTTAGAGCAGGACAACTCACTACTGCTACACCCCCCCTCCCTTCTTTGTTACCGGCTCACCTGAGAGCCAGCACGCCACTTAGGCAGAAGACAGTCACTAGAATATTATTAGTTGCAGCTTTTATCCACCTTTTCCCAAAGCACCTTCACACCTTCCTCCCACAACATACCTGCCTTAGGCCTTCCCACCACTACAGCTGAGAAGGCTGCGGTGGAAGGGCGGATCCAGAAAACCCTGACCCTTGGGTCAGATTTCTACTTTGCCACCACTAAGTCTCTAAGTGAATCAACTCTCAGAGCTTGTTAGGAAAGGGGACGTACGATCCATCCATCCTCCCCAGCCACTGCAGTGGTCCCACACAGGCACATTGGCGCCACCCAGAGAGCGATGGCACTGAGCAGCTCCCTCATACTCTCACTGCATGTCTGACCACAGCTCTGGAGTGGGGACAAAGCATCTACAGTCCCAACAAGCGCCATGGATTCCTATCAGAGGGAGGCTTGAAGAATAATAGGTGTTCATGGCCTTGTCTGAAAGAGAATCTAGCCACCGGAAGATTAGAACACCCTGAAAAAAAAAATCAATAAAACAAGTATTTAAGGATTGCGTAATCAATCCAATTTTTCTCCTTGTTTTAAATCCAGAAATTCTTTGCCTGATTGTCAGGTCTGCAAAAACCATTGTATATACAACAGTATCAAAGTTAGAAAGTCAACTCAAGGCTTCATCCATTCAAGGGACCAGAGTAAATGAGTATTTCCTGATGTGTAGTTGTAAATGCTCCGATGTCATCTCAGAATGTAAATTCCCTCGTTTATCTTCACTGTGTAGCCAGTGTACACGTTTCATTGTTCTGGTGCAGGGCAAAGTGACAAAGCACACCATCCCATGTCTCTTGTCTCTTCTCCACGGACCATTGTCACATCTCACACCTACTGCCTCGAATGTTCCCTCTTCTCTTGTTCCCTAGTCAATTCCATTCTTCCTTCAGACTCCGACTCAGTCGTTACTACAGCAGAGAAGCCTCCCCTGACTCCGTACCTAGACCAGATTCCATGAGATAGCCCCTCATGGCACTATGTATCCCCACCTTGAGATACTTAAATGTTTGTGTTTATGTCCTACTTAAAATCTGTTGTTGTAAAATTGTTTAAAAAAATTGTTTTCTTTTATCCCACTAGGTTCGGCACCACAGTGTCCCAAGATATCTGGTAGACATCTTGCCAGAAACACACATCCCAACTCCGTGGTGGCCCAGTGTCTCTAGCCACCACACACTCTCAAATTAAGTTGCTACATGAAAGAACACACAATACAATAACCTCTGATCCAATTGATAAGATATAATTGCTCACCTAGACATACAAAGCCCTGCACACATCCATCCATTAAGAACATTCATAACAACCTGTAAATACAGAGTGGAATCTTAACATCAGCCTCCATGTTCTCTCCGCAGCTACTCTGCCAGTCTCCTCATGTCTCCTCCTCCTTTCCATTCCAGTCCCCTCCTCTTCCTTCAAACTTTTCTCCTGCCCATCCTTCCTTCTCATCCAATGACAGCCTTCATTCTATCTTGTATCCGCCTCCCCTGTATGGCATCATCCCACAAAAATCTAATATTTCAGACCATTCAAGTAAACCCATGTAATGGGAGATCAATGTCTGTCTTGTCTTGGACATTTCATACTCAGGCTTTGGTAACTGGTAATACAGTATGTATTCAATAAATTAGGACGTCTGACATGGGGCAGCAGCAGCAGAGGAAGCAGCAGGCCTAAAGTGGGTACCGGATGTGTCTCTGGGTTAGGCTCAGGCAAAAGGAAAGTTCCACATCTCCCAGAGGCTTCATCAGTTTCCGTCTACCGCTGGGCAGACTAGTCCTGAGCTGCTCACAAGTGCAATGAATGATGATCAACACCGAAATGCACAACCAGTCATAGTGCAGAGAGCAGGCACGCTCAGCCTCAAACGCAATGTCTGTATCACACTCCCCCGAAAACTCAAGGACCATCACAGGGGAGGGAGTGGAGAACTTAAGAGCCAGCAGTCAGGGAGGACCAGAGCAATATGTTGTCTTCTAGCCATGACAGGACCTTGGCTCGTAAGCTCGCAGCTGCTGTGGATACCTCCAGAAGACCTGCATAAAATCAATTCAGTCAACATTCTAGCACGGAGGAGGGGAAGCTATGAGCCCCGCCCCTAGCTGAGGAATTGTTTATTGATGGTTGGTGGCTTCCTGAGGAAGAAGAGTTGAGTTAGTCTTCTTTAGGGGAGTGCTCCCTGGTGGGCTGACCTCCCTCCAGTGGATGGGCCCACAACCAGTGTATGGACAGCACAAATCAGAGTCAATGGATTACTGAATTTTTTAAGAGACCTGAAGTTGGTTGTATAGGGAGATGGGGCTAAGTCTGAAAGGAGTGAAGGGGAGGAGTGAGAGGAGAATATGAGCAAAATAACTATGAATTTCTCAAGAATTAGAAAAGGTAATGATATGTTTGAATTGGGACTTCCACACAAGGGTGTTCCTATTGACTATGTATTGATTCCTCCTGACGGGAGGCAGAAATACTTCACCTTTCTCGCTATCTCCATGGGACTAGTGAAATCAAAACACCTGTGTTGGGAACCTGTCCAACTAGTGAGGGTGGAACTCAAAAGTCAATCTCTTATGGCTGCACCACTCTGAGCCCAGTAAATCCCTCTGGATAGATCTGATTCGCTGAAAACTCATGTAGGGCTGGGGAGATGATTGGGTGGTAAAGCACTTGCTATGCAAGCCTAAGGACCTAAATTCGGGTCCCCAGCATCTATGTAAAAGCTGGGTATGGCAGCACAGAACAGGCAGGTCCCTGAGGGCTGAAGGCCAGCCAACCTCCTGTTGCATGAGAGAACCTGTCTTGAATGTAGGATAGACTTGTGCTGAGGAAACTAGTCATCATACTCAACACCAGCCCCTGGCTTAGATCCACAGAAAGAGAGGTGGGGGAGGAGGGAGGAAGAGAAAGGGGGAGAGAGAGACAGAGACAAAGAGATGCTGAGATTCATGTAACGTTTTCTAGGAAGAGAAAAATGAAGAAAATCACAAGCTACAGCCTTTAAACCGCTGCCCTCAGATACCTGGACTTGGAAATGTCTGAACGGATAGTCCCCAAGACCTTGAAGAGGACAAAGGGATTGTGAACTCCACAATTACATAACCAATGCAAAACTGCAGCTGCCTTTGTTCGGTCTCTCTCTCGGAGATAAGCAGGCATCAAAGCGGACTGACGATATTGCCACTGGTTAGAAGCTGGAAGTTTAAGAAGTGGGTGCCTGTTTGGCTTCACATAATAAAACGTTAATTGAACTTCACAGATGAGAAGAGTAAGGATATGCTTTCTTGCATAATGGGAACTGTCTCGAGTCTTCGGTAAATCTTTGCTATCAAGGCTTGGCACAGGCCCCCATGGGGATAGTGGCTGGAGCAGGGTAAAGCTGCTACTTTGGGAAACCGCAGATTGGGGTGCTTCCCCCCCCCTCACAAGCTTCTCTTTGAAAGCATCAACTCCAGACTTAATCCTGCAGGCTGCTCTGTACTTATGGCGTGTGATTTGATGGGAGAGACACATCATGCCCTAGTTTTGGCTGAAGCACAGGGTCTCACACTCTGTCTCTGCAATTTACACTCACCTACAAGGGAAATGACATACACTTAGGCTTAATTGCCTCCGTGTGCTCCCCAGAACCTAGAGTTTGAGTTTGTGAGGACCAAACAATTCTAACCACATTCCACTTCAATGGATCCTCTCTCACCCGATTTCCTAGTACCTCCCTGCCATGTCTAACATCCTGGTGGGTTGGTAGAGTGGGTGTCAGGTCATGGTAATAGCTTCACTTTGGACAAGTGTGCCCGGTAGGAAGTCCGGGTGCTCTAAACAGCTGTCCCAGCTATACAGCAGCTGGGCGACAAGATTAAAGGACCAGGCTGGGTGTAGTGGGGGAAACCTGTAATCATAGCACTTAGAGGGTAGAATCAGGAAGGTCAGGGGTTCAAGACCAATCTTAGGTACCTAGAGAGTTCCAGTCTAGCCTGAACTACAAGAGACTTTGTAGAAGAGAAAGAATATGGAGAAAGAGAAAATAGGAGGAAGGGGAGGAAGAGAGAAAGGAGGAGGAAGAGAGGAGGAGGAAGAGAGGAAGGAGGAAGAAAGGGAGGAGGAGGAAGAGAAGGAGGAGAAGGGAGAGGAGGAGAGGAAAGAAGGAAACCAAAAAGATCCGAGGATTTAAGCCACACCCCTGTGTGAGCCCTGAACCTGGGACAATAAAAACCATTGTACTAATTTATGGAGCCATGAGTGAGGTGTTTTTAAGGCCCCTGGGAGGTGATGGGATACAGGAATAGCCATGTGCACAGAGCTTTGTGGCACATGTCTGGGCACTAAGCTCTGAGAGTAGCTGAAACAGCCCTGATCTCTGGGCATCCAGAGACGATAAAGACCAAGAAAGCCAAAGGAGGCTGCCACACAGGCATAGGCTGTAATTAAACTATTCTAGATAAGGGGGTAAAGTGTGTTCCTCAGCTGCTTTCCCTGTGCACGGTGGGAAAAGACCCCCTTGCAGCAGCCCGCGTGGTCTCAATGGGGCAGTGGAAAACAGGAACCTCCAGGCATAGGCCAATGGGTCCCTGTGCCTGGGAATTTGGGACCAGAACACAAAGTGCCATGAGTTTGTTTTTGTTGTGTCTTTAGTTGAGATTCAGGCCTGGGAGGTGCCAGCAGCAGCTGTTAACTTTTCCACGGTTGCTGGGGAACAGCAGACGACTGGGCTAAACCAAGTAGAACAGGGACAGCAGGTGCGGGAACAAAAGCAGGCCCCTGAGACAGGACGTGTTCTGGGCCCCACCAGCTTCCACTCCTGGATTTCTGAGCCCCAACAGCACCTTTGCGCTGAGAGCGTGTGAAACGCCCTTCAGCCCTCAGGCTCATCCCCATACCTGCCCAGGCAGACCTGAGTGTGATCATTATAAACCCCACCTATGAAGTATTCTGCTTACACGGACAGTGGCTAAGTACTAGCTACAGTAATAACGAGAGTGCTCTGGGAAAATAAACCAAGACCACCCTAGTGGAAATCTGAGTCTATTCATTCTGGTATGGAGGGAGTCCGGCACCTTCCTCATGACTGGATTGGCAGTCTTCAGAGACAGGCAAGGATAGGGAAGCTCTGTGTGAAAACAAGACCGGATGCCGTGCCCTGAATGGAGACTTTTCAGATGGGGATGCTAAGCACGGTCCAACCAGAAGCAGGGTCATTTTTCAAAAGCAGCAGAATCACTTGTATGATCTATATGGATGACACATTTGACCTCCTCTGGTTGGCCCTGAATCGGAGGATGGAAGGAAAGGGGAACTGGTAGTTGTGTGGCTCTTGACAATTCTAGGCTGGTTACTGGATGAGAGTTGCACTGTCATATAAAGTCTGGCCACACCTGCTTCTGGGTTCTGTCTCTCAGAACATACAGGGACTGAAAAACTTGGAACTGATAAAATAGCCAGTCTCTGGGCCGGATATATGGTTTGGTTGGTAAAGTGTGTAGCATGCAAACACAAGGAACCGAGTTAATATCATCAATAGGAGGATCTTGGGAGGGTGGATTGTCCCTGGCCAGCCAATCAGTGATCTCAGGATTCAATGTGAGACCCTGACTCAAAAGACAAGATGTGAGAGCATTAGCTAAAGACATCCGAAGTCAACTTCTGGCCTTTCCACACTGGTATGAGCACCCCTGTACCTACGTGCACACAGATACAGACACACAGTCTCTCACCCAACTCTCCGACGGTCTCACAGCTGGGCTGGCTGCATATTAGAATCACCTGAGCAAACTTGAGCAGCAATACCTGGTCCAATGAAACCCAGGTATTCCAGACAAGGCACAGCCACGGTTAAACAAGCAAAGGAATGAAAGTTCAACCTACTCTCTAGTAAGGATGCTGACTTCTCTGCCGCTCTCCTCTGAAAGACATGATTGGCAAGGGCTTACAAAAATGCAACCTGCTGGTCAGACTCAGGAGCCCGGAAATGGGGGAAATGGCTTCACCAGCATGAAGCATGCTCTTACTAAGTGTGTGCTCCAGAGAGAGTGCATGCCCTACTAATGCTGTTCATTCATAAGCCTGCTCCCTGGGGAAAGGGGTTCTGAAGGGCTCTGCAAAGGAGACAGGGAGCGTTCCACACCATCTCTGTCTTTGTTTGATACATTTCTGGGTCTAGTCAATATAGCGAATATTTTTGTCATTGTATGTAGAAATGGAGATTCAACCCACGGCTACCATGTGCTCCCAAATTATTTTAGCTAGCAGAGTCATTTAGTCAGCGTTCATTTATTTTAATTTAGCACCTACTGTGTGCCAGTATTGTCTATCGTGTAGTGTACCAGTATCCTATCAAATCCTGAGAATCATAGTGAGACTGGCAGACATCATTTTGTCTTCACGGAATGCCATCCTCTGAGTATGACAACACAACCATCTTCACCATCATGGCTGTGATGACTTGTCACGAGCCCTTGAGGTCAGACCTGCAGACATTACATCATGAAAGAGGGTAGGCAAAATTGCCCGGTGGGTTGAGGCACTTGCCGCTGAGCCTGACGATCTGAGTCCAATCCCCATGACCCACAGGGTGGATAGAGAGAACCAACTTCCAAGAGTTGCCCTCTGACCTCCTCCAGGAAAAGTTCTCCAACATGAAGCTCAATCTTTAAGTGAGAGTGATTACCATTACTACATTAAATTTTCAAAGACATTTCTATTTGTCTGTCTGTCCATGATGTTTACAACTCTTCTAATGATGACCTTCTTACTGCCAACAATCCATCTCAATGTCCCCTTGAAACCCATCTGAAGCCTAATAATTTTCCAAACATTTTCCTTAATGGCTCTAAGATTATTTGCTCTTATCTATGACATGGCGGTAGGGCTAGTCTCTGCCGTCCACTATTCACTTCTGCCATTTTGATATGCAAATGAGGGAGTCTGGATGGGTTCCAATAAAACTTTATTTGTGAAGACAGGCAGGCTGGCTGCATTTGGCCCAGAAAAATGACTGAGCAAACTTCTTCTACAACAGTAGAATAGGAAGGCGGCAAGACCCACACTGTGGGAGACCCTGCAAGGGAATTCACACCTCTCCACAAGAAACCAAAGCTTGACAGCAACACGCAGAAAGAACATAGAGGCGTATTCTGGCTTAGTATCCTTCTGAGAGAGATCTGCTAGGGGTTTGGGGTTCTGCATCTCTATGGGAGGAGCTGTTGAATGTTGTCAACCAAGAGATGAGATCACTGGATGTAGGAGGAGTTAAAAAGAAGACAGCATTAGTTTTTACTCCCATTTAGCCACTCAAGGACCAGGAGTTCCCAATGACTGGATTTTTCTGCAAAACTGACTCTGGAGTTTCAGAGAAAACAACATTATCATCATTTGGGGCTTTTTAAGCGCACAGCGTTCTTGAAAGATCAGAAACTGTTTCACATTTAATTTTCCACTATTAGTTCCATTTTTTTGTCAATTTTATCTAGCGCTAAATTGGCTATTATACTACTTTATTTCTATCAACTGTATCTTCAAATAATTCATAAAAGAATAATCTCTGCTTAATGACTGTTCCATAGATTAATATTTTCATTTCACTTTAGTAACAGGTTTATATGCGTTTGCATTTGAAATACATTAAATATGAAATTTCCATTTTTACTCAAATGAATTATTGAAGTAGCTATAACTCATTTGATGCTTACAGCAGCCCTAAAAGGTGGACGTCAGTATCTTCTCTAATTACAAATGGCATTGGAAACTCAGAGAGGTTAAGGAACTTGACCAAGGTCACACAGTAGTAAACGGCAGGAGCTGAGGCTAAAGGCTGAGCTTTTTGCCTTCCTTCCGTTCCTGCCTTTAACCACGAAGCTAGGGTGATCCTTTCTGAAAAATAAACGATGGTGTTAGAACTTGAAACAAACGCTGCATCAGCCAGCCCAGCACTGTGTCAGCAGGATCATTCCATTCCTCCGCTGTAATCATTACATTTGAACGGTGGGGTGAAGTTCCCAGTAGAGGGAAAAGCCACACCCATGTTGAAGATTCTAGATTAGAACTTCCTGATTATGGAGAGTTGGAATGTTGTCCATACAGAGCCTAATTATCTTGGGCCATCTTTAGTCCCCTTGACAGCCATTTGCTGCTCACCTCTGTGTCTGGTTTAATATCCTTTAGACTCTCAGATAAAAACCCTGTGGAATGTATTCTTAGCAGACCACTAGCTCCCACCAGTCCAAAAGCTGTGACCGCCGTGACACAGCACCTAGAACCCAGAGTGGAGCTTCCTTTGCGTTGGTCCACCCCTGCCTGATGTCCCTACCACTGTATTTCCGGGGGTGGGGGCATCCTGTCAGAGGGGAAGGGAAGAGGGGATATGGGGAGAAACCCTACCAGGGGGGACTGGGAGGGGCAGCATTTGGGGTGTAAATAAATAGCCTTGATTTATGACTTTCTATTGATTCTCCAACTGTAGAAAGTTCATGAGACCACTTCCATGTGGGAACACGTCATTTGAGGCACCTGAACCCGTGTTCCAAGGCCATGGTCTGCAGTGACAATTTGAGAGTTTTGGTTTCTCTAAAAAAAAAAAAAAAACACAGAAATAACTATGGGATTCTGCTGTCATTTTAATCCCAGGGGTGGACTATGGGGCGGCTTCACATTGTAGACGGCAGCTGACTATGATTTGCCTCGTGCTCTAACAGGGGTGTGGTTTTTCCGGCAGCAGATAGTTCCTGTGACGGTGTGACTTTTGGGATTCTGGGGACTTTTCAGAGGGTATAAATGCTAGGTCTCGGAGTGGTTGTCGGTTGGTTGCTGTTGGTTGTGATTTGCCAAATAGTCGTGTGCAAAAGAAAAGAAGAAAAGAAAGAAAGAAAAAGAGAAATTGGATACCCTAACAGTGAAGATCAAACTTGCCCCAATGAACTTGATATTCCTAATCAGCAAAGTGGTATAATGAATTATTAATTCATTAATTATTAATTCATTAATGTGTTGTTAATTAATTGTCTATTGAATTATTTAATTGAGATCCCTTCCCTCTATCCTTATTTCTCCCCTATCCAATGTTAGGAGGTTGAAACGGGGAAGGAAAAAGCCCACAAAAGTAGCTAAAAAGACAGCTACAATGGTCACTCATTTTGGCCTCAAAATAAAACATTTCTTATTCCTTGTGAGGCAAAGGCTTCAGTGAGGTAGATTTCTAGAACCAAAGAGTATAAAATGGGTAGTCTTTAGCTTAGCCCAAGTGAGGGGAAGAAGGTTCCAGACAGGATAACAGCAAAGGCTCTGAGGCAGGAGCTGCCACAGCCCTCAGAAGGATCAGGAAGGATGTATCTTGTGGTGGCCACCTGTATCCATCCATAATAACAAGACAGCCTTCATCGGAGCTGTTAACAGAACGTTGGTGTACAGCAAGAGATTTGGTGTGGCTAAAGAAATAAAGCTGTCTCGTTTTCTGTCAACTTGACACAGCTAGAGTCATAGGAGAGAGGACATAACCTCAACTGAGAAAATGCCACCATAAGATCCAGCTTCCTATTCAGTGATTGACGGGGGGAAGCCCAGCCCATTGTGGGTGTGGCCACCCCTGGGCTGGTTGGTTCTGAGTTCTGTAAGAAAGAAGGCTGAGCAAGCCATGGGGAGCAAGCCAGTAAGCAGCATCCCTCCATGGTCTCTGCATCAGCTCCTGCCACCAGGTTCCTGCCCTGACTTCCTTTGATGATGAACTAAGATGTGGAAGTGGAAGTCAAATAAGCCCTTTCCTCCCAGTCTTTCTTTTGGTCATGGTGTTTCATCATAATAGTAGCAGCCTTAATTAAGACAATTATATTCTCTTGTATTAGATTATGAATAGCAATTTTACCATAGTACAACAAGACTGAATGGCAGATGTCCATCAACCGTGTAGAGTCTGTGTAGTGAGGGACACTGCGTAGGAGCAAATGTTGTAGGGCTGGCAGGGGCCAAGAGAAGGATGAAAGGAGACAACGATGGAAAATTGACTGTTGCGATCAGAAGATAATAAGCATGACACGCACTGTGACATATTTCACCGTCAACTTGACTGGATTGAGAGTCATCATGGAAATATACCTTCCCATAATGATGGGCTGTATCTCTTCATAAACCATGAGCCAAGATACACCACCCTTCCTTAAACTGCCTTGGTCAAGTGTCTGTCACAGCCATGAGAAAAGTAAGCAGTCCGCTCATCAGATTAGCATGTCTAGTGGACAGCTAGACATGTCCACTGTGTGAGTCCCTCAGCTCAAGGTCTTTCGCCTTCCACGCTGCCTTGAAAATCACAAAGGAAGGGAGTTCTGCCCCAGAGCTTACAAACCTAGTAAAGGTCTAATGGTCTCCCTAGCACACCTCGCAGATAGATGACTTCTCTGGTCTCCAGGAGGTAGTCAGGCCTGCTTTGGCTGACCTAGAAGACAGTCTGATCTTTCCTGGCTTCACCGTCGACACTGGTCACATTGAGGCCAAGTGCTTCCCTGATGTGTTAACCCAAGGCCACCTTTGAAGAACCTACTGTTTGCCTGAGCCAGATATTCCCATCATACTCTTAAACATAGAACCTTAAATGATCTATTGTGGAGGTGCCTCTTGGGGGGGATCTGTTTTAAATGGGTGATGGCAGACTACTACCTTCCCCCACTTCATCCAGCATGGATACCTCAACCCTCAGGAATAGGTCTACAGTTCCTTCTCGGTTGCTATAGTGATTGTAGCTGCTGGCTGATGCCCTGAGCTCTGCCCTCTTCCCACTTACTGCAGCCTGAGCCTTCTGCATCTTCCACAGGAGATGAGGAGCATCCCTCATCCCCACAGACCTACATGATATTTGCCCTCCCTCCTCCTAATTGCCTCAAGGATTCTGTTCCAATCTGATTCTTACTTTGGGATTAAAAGTGTGGCTCTGTGTGTTGCATATGAAGCCATCATTCATTCATCCCTGTATTCATTGATCACACATGTTTTCCGTGTTTACTACCCACCATCCACTCTGCCAGTCAGAAGGCAGTAAGATGTGCACTCCCTGCCCAGCTGCGTGGCACTGGATGGGAACAGACTCCTAAACAGATTATTAGAACACAGTGACAATGGCAGTGTTACCTCCTAGATTTTGTTCTGATACTCTGTAGCAAACATCTATTGAAGTAGATTGCAGTAGGAATTTGATTTTCTGGCAGGAGTGCTATATTTTATAGAGGCGTTTGTAAAACTATTTATTATCAGAAATCTTGATTTAAAAAAAAACTGTTGGGTATTTTCAGTGAAAACAAACAAACCTTGAAACTGGTGTGGCAGATGATGCTAGAACAACCAGCCACTTAACACCTGGACAATTCATCATGTCAGGGAACAGGTGTGGAGAGAGACGTGCTTGTCTGAAGCAATTAGTGAAACAATCATCCTTTCAAAGAGAAAGAGAAAAAGAAAAGGAACAATAGCAAGAACCCACAAGGGGGACCACAGTAGCATGAGTAATTAATAATCATAAACAAATGAGCTGAAGATAACTCGGGTACTAAATGGTAAGCACTCTGCTCAGCTCTAAAGTCAGTCAAACTGTGACAAATGTCACTCAAGAGGCTACCGCCACAGAGGCGCTTCAGAGTTTGAGGTAAGGTTCTGTGAAAGTCTATAACAAATTCACCAGCTCATGGGATGTTTCAGAACGGTCGAGAATGATCTATCTTCGATGAGTAAGGTTATTAAGTGTACAACAAGCCAAAGTAAAAGAATAAATAGCAAGAAATGGATGGATGGATGGATGGATGGATGGATGGATGGATGGATGGATGGATGGACAGATGGACGGACAGATGGACGGACAGATGGATGGACAGATGGATGGACAGATGGATGGACAGATTGATTTTATTTTGTTTTTCAAGACAGGGTTTCTCTGTATAGCCCTGGCTATCCTGGACCTTGCTCTGTAGACCAGGCTAGCCTGGAACTCGGATATTTGCCTGCCTCTGCTTCTGAGTTCTAGGCCTGTGCAAAACTCATCAAATGGGCTCTCAGAAACTGGCAGGGGAAGCTAAGGCAGTGGAAGTTCTGACTGAGCTTTGTCTCCATGGAGGAGCATCCCAAGGCTGAACCTCCAGCTTCTTTCTCTTGCAGACACCTTTATCTCAGAGACTAAACTATCCTGATCCCTACTGGAAATGGTCTGCCTTCCAGTTGATCTTAAGGACACAGGATTTACTCAAAGGCGAGTTCACTCTTCTTTTCTTTCCCTGTCTCAAAGGTGGGAGAACCAGCCTGTACCCCAGCAAGAGGTCTTAGAGAACACTTAACAGAAACCTGCTTGGGTGTGTAGGAGGAGCCACAACTTGTCGCGCATGACTTTTCTCCAAGCCAAACAACTACCGTCTTGGGGAGTTTGGCTGCACCCATGCAAAAGGGTTACTGGGCCTGTTGACTGTCTCCACCCTCATGCAGGAATGGGGAAGGAAGGTCAGGAGATGCTCACCTGAATGCACAGGTGCTCCCACCACCTGTCACATGCAGTTCTGCCTTAATTGCATGTGGCCTCGGGGAGAGGCTAGATTACATAGGCCTTGGGGGCAGGGAGAGGCTCCAACTACGTGGCTCTTATCATAGATGGGTAAAAGGTTTTCCAGGTGCAGCCCGTAGGGGGAGGAGCATCACACCCTTATAAGTAACTCCTCCTATGGTCTGTAAGGAAACCCCATAAGCCCATTGGTTACACAGAGTGAATATTGGATGAAATGCTGCCTTCGTTTGTCCACGGAAACTTAAAAGGAGGGGTAGGCATTGATGATATCTAATTTTAGCAACACATCCCCACTTCTGGAGCCAGCGTCTCAGTGGACTCCAACAGTATGCCAACTCGCCAATAATTTGTACTATGGGTGGACTAAAGCGTCTTAGACTTAAGTTTGCTTCTGAATCAACTGGCAGACTTGTATGACACGGTCTCTGAGCCCACCCCTGAGTTCCTCAAACAGCAATTCTGGATAAGGAGCCCTCCACACCCGCCCCCAGACACACATTTCTAATAAGTCTCCTTGTGGTTCTGCTGCAGCTGGCCAAGAGCCATTTTTTGAGGACTACGATTACAGACTCTGGCTTTCCATGAACCTCACCTAGAGAGCTTTTAGAAAATTGCCCAGAACAATTAAATCCAAATTTGCAGAGGAATATCGTGGGCAGCAGCGTATTTATTTTTAAAGCTCCCAAACGATCGTACTGCTGAGGCTGAGTACCACTAGGTAGAGACTACACCCCCAAAAAACACAGGCAACTCTAATTCCTAGGAGAATACTCATATGGTAGAGAAAAACAGAAAACAAAAACCACTTACATCTTGAAAACTCTGTGAGGCTCCAGCTTGACATTACCATAGCCATCTTGACTTCTACCTGCCAGGATTGCCCCAGAGTAACCTTCAGCAATGTTCCCCTGCATGGAGTTCCTCAGGAAACCAGTAGACGTTATGTGGAACTTCCCATCCAGCTCTTAGCTTCAGGAGTGTGCCAGACCCGGATTGAAGTTTAAGATAACCAGGCATGTTTCAGTCAGGATCAAGTAGCTTTGTCCTAAGCCATAAGCAGGTTCCTCTTTCTCCCCAGATGGGGGAATCCAACTGGTCTTGCAGCCTTCTAGGAGCATTTACAGTTTCTGTACGCACCCCCACTGAGTACTTACAACTCTCTGGGAGCCTAGATCTGACTGGGTTTTTTTCCCCTTCTGTTGCATAGCCCTTCTGTCGTCACACACCAAGCATTGTTCTAGAATAGACCCAACTACACCTGGGGCTTTAGGAAGTTGAACATCATTTTAGGGTAATTCTGATTCTCAGAAAGTTCCAGGCAAAAGCAGTTTTATCATGAGAACAGGTTTGCAGTGCAAGGGTGTCTTGAGGTTTCTATTGGTGTACAAAGTCCTATGACCACGAGCAACTTAGGGGTGAAAGGGTTCGCTCCAATTTACAGTTCTCAGATCTCATGCTATCACTGAAGGAAGTCAGGATAGGGACTTGAAAGAACCGAAGTAGAGGCCATGGGAAAACATTGCCTACTGGCCAGCTCTCTAGAACCTGCTCTGCTACAACTAGCTTACTTTCTCCTGTACCCCAGGATCACCTGCCCAGGGCTGGAACTACCACAGTAGACTGGGCCTTCCCACATCAGTCATTAACAGACCTTATCCTACAGCCTTACCTACTGGCCAATCTTATGGAGACATTTTATCGATTAAAAGTCCCTTTCTTAAAATTGACCTGTGCATCCTTTGATTGTAGGAGCAATGTTTGAAACCTGGACCCCATAAGTGTCAGTTTCTGCATATGCACACTAACCTGTAGTCTCTAGACTACATGTAGAGTCACGTGCTTTGAACATTGCATGATCCAGAGAAATGACTAATAAGTATCTTCCGTGTATGCAGTGACTGCTTTACATCGAGAGGAAAGCTTTGACATGGGACGAAATACTAAGCTCTGATTTTATTTAGAAGAAACAGAAGGAGGTACAGTTGATCTCTGGTTCAAACTGAGCATAGTTTCCCAACTTTTACCCTTAAATTCTAATTTCCAGATGTTTAGATACACTGTGTCTTACCTTTGACATGTTTCCCCATCCCATAACACTTTGGTTTATTCTTTGATGCCTTTTACACTTTGACATGAGAGCTTGTGCTTTGGACTCGGGTTGTTGTCTTCCCAAAATAAGCGTTACTATGTTTAGGCCGTGTGGTAGCATAGGCCTTTAATTCCATCACTCGGAAGGCAGAAGTAAGAGGATCTCTATGAGTTCGAGTCCAGCCTGATCTACAAAGTGAATCCCGGACAGCAGGGCTTCCTTGCCTTGAAGAAAAAAAGAAGAAAGTAAAAGGAGAGAGGGGGTGGTTAAAATTCGAACCCTTAGTCAGAGTCTGCATTTTGTGTTAAGACAAGATGTTTTTCACTTTACCCTGAACCTAGCTGGATACCCAAGAGGTTAGGATGCTGACCGCATGTGGGTACAGTTAACCTGGACCTAACCAGCCCATTCAGAGTCCTGGGCTTCAGCACTAGCTGGTGTAAACTCCATCTGGGCTCCCGACTATATTTGAATACTTGCCTTCAACATTAAAGTCTTAACATAGATTCGTTTCTACAAAGTGCATTCTGGGAGTTGCGAGCCCGTGCTGTTAATGCATGTAGGGTACGAGCTCATACATCGTGTGTCATTCATCTCACAGACTGTTAAGAATCAAATAACGAATATACATAAAACATTTCCACATCGAAGTTATAGAAACATTTGCTAAAGGTAAAGCCTCTATGAGAGTCTGGCGAGCGTGGAGCAGGAACCACACACCCTCATTGGTAAGGACGGGATATGGTGTGTCAAGTCGAAGAGAAGAGGCATTTGCAAACTCACGAGTCGCCTACGTTTCTGATTCTTTGTCGAGTGGCCATCCCATTAGCATCATTCTCTGAGATTCTCCAGTAAATAAGCCCATCCACGGTCAGGCTGGCAAGATTTTGTCTTGGCACCATTGCTGCCAATCAAACTGCCAGGCTTCCCAACACCAAGGAGAGGACTCGGGCTCCAACCGCTACTCAATCTGGTGCCAAAAGAATGAAATTGAAATTCATGAAATCTGGACTTTATTCAGGAAGGCTAACTGGATAACAGTAATCTTTCCTGGCTCTATTGTCTTCAAACCGCTACATGACTCGATTAAAACAATGGTTTTTGAAAAATCACCCTTCCCAAATGTGTCTAGGTTTGTATCAAGCTGACAAAGACGAACCGGGCTGGGGTTGGGGATACCACTGAAAGGAAAATCCGTTTGACCAATTAAATGGGGTGGAGTTGGAATAAAGTACAACTAAAAACAAAAATTACGAGAGTCGGCAGCTGCCAAAGGCTGGTTCTGCCAACTCCAACTTGCAAAGGGGTCTGGCAGCATTTGTAGAAAAACAGAGGCGAGCAGTAGAAGACAACTTAACTGGATAAAGTCTAGTCAACTCGTCAACTGGTTAACTAGCTGTCCACAGCATAACTACCTAGTTACACTGCCTCCTGAACACCGACAGAGTTCTGTTCCTAGGACTGAACTCCATGTTGGTTTCGTCTGTGGGGTCTAGGACATATTCCGGGTCCAAGTGCAGAGGTGTCCTTCCATCAAATATTATCTAACACTACTCTCTTGGTTGGTTTTTCTATTGCAGTTATGAAACACCGTGACCAAAAGCACCTTGTGGGGGAAAGAGTTTACTTCTGTCTCTAGATCCACAACACAGTTCATCATAGAAGGAAGTCAGGGCAGGAACTGAAGCAGAGGCCATAGAGAGACACTGCTTACTGGTTTGTTCATAGTGATTTGCTCGGCCTGCCTTTCTTATAGCACCCAGAAACACCATCCCAGGGGTGACACCACCCACAGTGCCCTGGGCCCTCCCCCATCAACCCTCAATCAAGAAAAGTGACCACAGGCTTGCCCACGCACCAGTCTGGTGGGAGCATTTTCCCAGTTGAAGTTCCCTCTTTCAAAATGACTCTGGTTTGTGTCAAACTGACCAAAAACTACACAGCACACATATTTGGGTTGATTCACTGCAGAAAGAACTATACAACCTGGGATTAAAAAAACCCTGAGAAATTACCTTCCCAAATATAAACAGCCACCAGACAGGAGGGACCTGTAATCGTGATTGTGTGAACTTGCAGGGTCTGCCTGTAACCCACATAGTAATGTCCGTCACTCTCAGCCCATGCTGCCGAGGCATTGCTATGGGAAGATGGGGTCTGTCGACCCCAAACTTCTCATCTCTGCTCTGCCCTGCTCCTCTAGCCCAAACGGTTGTGCCTGAGATGAAGATGTGACACAGAAACTTCTGCCTTGAAGGTTGAACGCAAACAGGGAAGGCTGGTAGCTCTCCGCTGAGCCAGCCAGATCTTTATTGAATTTGGAAACAGCAGCAGCAGTTGAAAGCAATCAATGGGTAGCAACGTGGGCACACCTAAGAGATGAGACGAGTGCAGGAAAAGCTTGCCCTCATAACTGGGGAGCCGCGAGAACAGACCTCCTCAAATTTTATCAACTTCCTCTGTCTCGACTCCTCTCCACCTTCTGGCTCTGAGAAGTGCAGATCCTCTGGGCAGACTGAAGTGAAATTGCTTGCCTTTGTCCCCATCCCCACGGAGCTGTAGAATTGCTGTCCCTTGTCTGAGGTTACCAGAGTCGCTACTGCTGTGGACTAGAAGAGAGGCAGGAATCTCCTACCACCATCTCTCTCATCTGGGCAGTCGTCCTGTCTTGTTGCAGCCCCCTCTTATCTAAGGATAAGAACGTGGAACTGTTGGGATTTGAACTCAACCTGTGGTGCTGGGAACATTTGTCTTTTGGAAGTGTTCGTTGGCACTGTTTCCTCCACACAAGACTGTGAAAAAGAGGAATAGAAAATCACGACAAGCATTTGAAAGAACTGTTTGCCACACAAAATACACTCTGGAACCAGTCTACCCAAGTTCAAAACTCAGCCCAGCGTCTTACTTGCTGTGTGGCTTTTATTGGGTTACTTGTTTTCTGTGAGTCCAAAGCCAGTAACGAAAACATACTCATCAAGACTGGAATGTAAATAGCTATGTAAAAATCTTAGCTAAGTACCTGGTACAATGTAAGAATTTCATCAGAGTTAGCTATTATGACTGTTCAATTCCAGAAGAGTATTTACACATTTTAAAATGTTCTCTGGAGAGAAACGTATCTGCGGTTAGTGACTGATACAATGTCTGACTACTGGATCGTTCTTACCTGTACGACTTTTCCCTGCTGAGTTAAAAATGGCGGACTGGAACCATCCTGAACTTCTGCATAAGCAGCAGCGATAAATCATGGTTGGGTCTCTGCAGGGATGTGTGATCCCTTCATTTAGGAAGCAAGTCTGCCCCACGGGCAATTAAAATACAGTTGTGGAGATGAGAAAGGCCCACTAATTAACACATAGGGACTGTGGCCATGAGTCGCTGAGCAGCATACCTGTGACCTTACACTTGCCTCATCCTTTCTGAGACTTGATGCTCCTGGTGCTGCCTCCTGGGACCTGACTCCTGAGGTTCCGGAAGGGAAAAGCAAGCAAGAAGCTAGCCAGGTTTAGACACTCATTCCAATGCCAGCCTCTTTCACTGAAGGAGCTCACACCCTCAGAAGTGACAGTCCTCCACAGCTCCTGGTATAGAAAGACTGGCTGTGAAAAGGCAGTGTCTGAGCTGTGGGAAACAAAAAAGTGGGGCTTGCTGGGTCGACACACATAAGAACTGCTCTTCTGGATTCTGGTTGTTCAGTGTGAAAGAGGGAGTCGGTCAGGAAACGTGAGGGAAGATAAACGAGAGGGCCAAGCTGACCACCTCAAAGGAAAGATGGAATTCTGGGGGAAGTAACAAAAATTATTCTCAGCAGCTGTTGGCCAGCTCCTGTGAAATCTCCTCCCCCACCCCCAGCACAATCAAGGTATCCCTGCCCTTTACCCTAGTAAGCTTCTCAAGTCTGTGAGTAGTCACAGCTTTCTACAGATTCTTCAGTCTCTAATGGTAACAGACTGACTTGAGGGTAAGTTTCTAGGAAGTCTTCTGGAAATCCAAGAAGGAAACCACCCCAGAGAGGGAGAAATGGCAGCTGAGATTTCAAAGTCCAGGTACCAGCTGTGTCTCCACTCGGTCTGCCTGCCCCTCAGGAAGGTGCACTTGACTTTTGCTTTCTCACCAGCTAAAAATAAACCTTGACTTTTCTCTCAGTCTACCCGCCTCCTGGTGTGACTTCTTCTCCCTCGGGGGCACCAGTTGGGATCAGAGGGAAAGAAGGAGGGAGAAGCCATCTCCTCATGGAACATGATTGTCCACCAAAAAAAAAGCTCAAAATGAAATTGCAAGATGCACAGTGGGGCTGGAAGATGACTCAGTAGCAGTTAAAAGCACTGGCTGCTCTTCCAGAGGATGAGGGCTTGGTTCTTGGCACCTATATGGTTACTCACGACCATCTGTGCTTCCTGGGTTTGGGGGTGAGGAACAAAACCACTTGCAGGCAGCCACTCATAGTCAAAAATAAAAGTTAAGTTGTCAAACGAATGCAGGACTCATCACTTAAAAATTCAGGCTTCCTGAAAAAGAAGGTAAGAGGTTTTAATGTCTGGGCTGCTAGGTAATTAGAATGCAGTGACATTTTCAGTATTAATGAGTTTGAGTTGGGATCCATGGTGAAAGGCTACACAAGGATGGGAGAGGCCACACTGGAAGAACATTCTGTAGTAAGATGCCCCATATCTGTTTGAGTCAACGTGGTAGCGAATGGGACTAGTAAGGTGAGACGTTGCTTTTTTACATTTTACTTAATTTTAGTTAGTCTGACTTTAAGTAGACATAGATGGCTGCCATCTTTATAAAATGTAGAGTTATTGAAGAATAATTAAATAATCAAATAATATTAATAATAAATTCAAGGTCACCCAATGAAGACATTTCAGCATCAACACTTAACACAAGGAATCTACTGACCCTTGATCTTCTCAAAACATCTAAGAAATCTCAATCCTATATCTACCCATCTGATGGCAATCAGCCACCTACACGTTCTGATTGGCCTGGATTTCAGCCAATAGGAGGACGTATATAACTATCACAAGGAAATCACATGTGACATAGAACTCTCAGACTGGGAGAAGCTTGAGAGGTTATGCATGATGTACAAAATTCAGTTGTTTGGCTGTATCGGGAGATGTTCAGGGCTGTTATAAGGCCCAGGAGACTGCAGTAGTGAGAGGCCAGACATGTTAAATGCCCCTGCTTGCACAGAGCAGGCTCCTTCGGGTCACATTCAACCTGCCTCACTGCCAATTACCCCTCCAATGTTAATGCGTTCTGTCCAACATTTTCTTCTAAAGACTGGGAATTTTCCCCAGAAGATGAATAGATCCAGTTGCTGGCAAAACCCAGTTTTCTAGGTCATGGCAGGGAAAGCCAGACACAGCTGGAGCAAAGTGCAATGAATTCTTCTGAGGAATTAATGACGTTTCTACACAACTCATGATATTTACACCCTGAGTAAAACTCAAAGAAAATGGCAGCCGTTGGGAGGTTTATGATGCTGTGTAGCCTGGAACATTGGTGCCTAGGTACAGTGTCCTCCACTCTCTGGTCCTTAGTGACAGAGTCGAATATTGTGACAGTGATTCTTTGACTTAAAGAGTCTCCAGTATTTACTACTTGATCCTTTCAGAAAAAAAAAATTTTTTTTTCTTCCTATAATCCTAACACTCAGGGAGCCAAGGCAGAGGGAATCTCAAGTTCAAGATCAGCCTGAGCTGCATGGCGAGACTCTGTTTCAAAGCACTAAGGGCTTACATATAGCTCAGTGGTAGAACCATTACTTAGCATGGGTCAGACCCTGGGTGAAATCCCCAACCCCACACACAGACACAGAGTTCACAAACTGTGATATTAATGATCAAACTGTACAACTTTCAAGCTACCGAGATAAGAACACTCGGTACAGAAATGCTACAGAGCTGGAGCAAGAGGAGCTAAGGACCCCAGGGAAGTGGCCAACAGAGGATAAATATTTGGGCAATGGAATATGCAGCAGATTTAATTGTCTCCTTGAAGGTTAAAGACCCTAATCCCTCATACCTTGAATAAAGACAACAAAGAAACGGTTGCATTAAAATTAGGTTGTTCGGGGGTTGGGGATTTAGCTCAGCGGTAGAGCACTTGCCTAGCAAGCTCAAAGCCCTGGGTTCGGTCCCCAGCTCCGGAAAAAAAAAAAAATTAGGTTGTTCGGACTGAGGACGTAGCTCAGTGGTAGAGTGCTTGCCTCGTGTGTTCAAGGCCATGGGTTTGGACCTCGAAGACAGAGAGAAGAATATGAGAGAAGAAATGAGATTGCCTACGAGCATCTTAATCGACTTAGATTGGTTTCCTCTTAAGAAGAGATGAGGGCACACCCAGAGACAGCAGAGGTGCTGTGCACACAGAGATACCTTGGCCTTGGACTCCCAGTGAGAAGTACAGTTCTGTTAATTAAGAGACACGGTCTAGTGTCTGGAGAGATGGCCCAGAGGTCAAGAACGCTTACGCCCTTACAGAACATCAGAGTTCTATTCCCAACACCCATGTCAGGTGGCTCAAGACCTCTGCAACTTCAGCTCCATGGGATCTATAGCTTCTAGGAGTACATGCATGCATGAGCACACTCACATGCATTCACGTGCTTGCACGTGCACACACATGCACACACACACACACACACACACACACACACACACACACACATGCATGCACGTGCAAGGATTTGTTATAGCAGTTCTGAAAAAGTCACATGGGTTAGGAGGACATTTTGGCTCAGAGAGATGAGCATGGCCAGAGACTTAGGCACACGAAGAGTTAAGACACTTGTGTCAAACAGTGGGAACATTCATTGGAAAAGAGTCTAAGAGAAGGGGAGGGAAACAATGAGAAGAAAGAGGGGCTGCAAATGTTACAGTATCCTTGTATTCCCTGAGCCAAGAGCGAGGTGGGATTTCTTCGGCTTCTAGACTGGCAAGTCTGGTGGCCGATGAGAGAGGAGAGCTGGAAGATCAGCAGGGAAGGGAAGCTTAAATTTTTTGAGCAAGAAATGAGAACAAGAACCGTGGCATTTCTCAGGGGAAGCACTTGGAGAAAAAAGATTGAAAGGATTTTGTTGGCTGAGAACATTATTTGTTGGAGATGGAGAAACCAGCAGAGCGGAGCTCCATCTGCAGCAGAACCCTGTAGCCAGAAGCTTGACTACTGTCTTCAATCCAACTGCACAGCCATTCCTTGCCCCCAAATTACTGAAAATGACATAAAAGGCCAAAAACGTACACTGCCGTTTTTAAGGTGGATTAAAATACTAAACGGCATACACTTGGAAAGAACTGCTGAATAGAGGAGGAAAATCAGATGCTTTATCAGTGAGAGAAAGAGAGAAAGAAAATGAACCAGATCTTCAAAACCAGTTATAAGGACAAAAGATAGTCCATCAATACAAGTATTCGGAAGGGTTGAAGCCATGGGTTAATGGGTTACCAGAAAAACAAAGTTGGGTGGCAGCATTAAAAACAAGCTCGGCTTTCATAAAGCTGGCTTAGGAATTTATTGCTCTAATATAAGTCTTCAACAGATGCCAGAGTTTTAAATAGTAACATCATTACCGCACAAAGCAGGAGTATCTAATCCTACGTGAAAATGTTTGTTCCTGGTAAGGTGCCGGTCTTGGAAACTGACAGCCTTGGATATGCAGCTCTCATTTCTAGGTGAAATGGACCCAAAAGGAAAAATCAGCCTGAGGATGCCTCGCTTTCAGTGGCCTCACCCAAAGAGCTCTCTCTAGGCCATCAAAGAGCGCACTTCTTTCTTGTTCATGCTGCAAATGCCTTGTAAGTTGTCATCAGGGATGCAGGTTAGCCCAGGAGAAGAAAGGCTCCCCAGGCTCCAGTTGGCCTGATGAGAGGGAAGATGACAAAGAAATACATCCTTACTCTTAACGCTTTCATCACTTTCCTTGAGAAGAGTGGAAATCATTGTCCTCAGAGACCAAATCTTTTGGGTTCAGACTCCATCTTCGAGAACCTGACCTAAGGTTGAACTCAAGTTAGCTAACAAACTGGCACCTAGCACCAGTTTCCAGGCTATCCCCAGCAAAAACGGTATCTAGCAACCAGTTTCCAGGTTACCCCCAACAAGACCAGTGTCTAGCACCAGTTTCCAGGTTATTCCCCAACAAGTCTGCACCGCCAGGTTACAACCCTGCCCTTGACACTTCACTTCCTAACAACCACCAATAGAGAAGAAAACAGAAGTTAAGTTTAATGTTCACCTCCCAGCCCCAGCCAATTATGTTAAAGGTCATAATGGCCCCACAATCAGATATATACCAGGCTAGATTCCCCCCTTCTTGCCTCTATGAATGCTTGCCTAAAACTAGGCTAAGGGCTCCACCTTCCTGCTGTGTCAGGACTGGAGGGGAGCCCAAACTCGAGTTTGTAATAAAGAGAACCTAATGCGATTACATCAGAATCGGCTCCTTGGTGGTCTTTGGGGGCTTCATGATAGCTTCCTGGCACAAGAGTCCCAAGGTCTTCAGAGCCTTTGTGTGTGTGTGTGTGTGTGTGTGTGTGTGTGTGTGTGTGTGTGTGAGAGAGAGAGAGAGAGAGAGAGAGAGAGAGAGAGAGAAATGGGGCTCATGACTCTTTGCAAGGAGCATATCTTAAGGGATCATTTCAATAAAATGTAGAGAGAAGGCATGCAGCAATGTTTTCTATACTATAAAACATTATAAAATAAGTATATATAATATAATTAATTATATAAAACATATACAATTCATAATACACATATTCATTATAAAATGAACAAACCATTCATTTATAATCTCAGAGGAGGCCATAGGCAAAAGCATAAGAAGTATAACTGCTGACACTCATTGAATGCCAATTGCATACTCACCAGGCACCGTCCTAGGGACGTCGCCTGTCCCAGCCTCACAGCATGCTACCCTGTGATCACCACTTTATAGGAAAATAATCAGAGGCATATGGAAATTAAGGATTTGACGAAGAAACCTAGCAATATACCTGCAGGACACGGCTGCTTAATCATTGTGTTCACACAGTTAACGACAAGGAACACCACACTGTCAGTGAAGTGGGGTAACATGGTGACTTAAAGGAATAAACTAGATTTCAAGTATTAATGTGGACTAACATCACTAGTTAGATGTCGGCACCTGCCATGATTAATCCTGTCAGCTAGATTAGACTGAGAGAGAAGCCCAAGCATTAACAGAGCACACCGTTGGAGGTGTTTCCCTAGAAGACAGGTACAAGACACAGCAATGAGGAACGGAGTCCCACCCTGAAAGTGAGAGGCACAATCAAGCAGGCCGGTGAACCGCATGTCATAAAACTAAAGCAAAGAAGGGAATCAGGTAGATGTGGAAGCTCCTTTCCACATGAACAAGAGCACTTGATGTCACCATGGTCTCCTACATCAGACTCCAGTTGCTTTAGCCCTTCAGTACCATCACAACAATGGCTCTCCAGAGAGCATCAAGCAGCCCTACACTGAGGTTACATCACTGGTCTCTCTCATCCTTATAAAAGTGGGTGTGACTTCATATTCATCAAAGGAAAAATCTACCAAGATGAACTCTCAATCCTAAATATCTATGCTCCAAATACAAGGGCACCTACATACATAAAAGAAACCTTACTAAAGCTCAAAGCACACATTGCACCTCACACAATAATAGTTCCCCACTCTCATCAATGGACAGATCATGGAAACAGAAATTAAACAGAGATATAGACAGACTAACAGAAGTTATGAACCAAATGGACTTAACAGATATTTATAGAACATTCTATCCTAAAACAAAAGGATATAGCTTCTTCTCACCACCTCATGGTACTTTCTCCAAAATTGATCATATAATCAGGCACAAAACAGGCCTCAACAGATACAGAAAGAGAAATAATCCCATGCGTCCTATCAGACCACCACGGGCTAAAGCTGGTCTCCAATAACAATAAGGAAAGAACACCCACATATACATGGAAGTTGAACAATGCTCTACTCAATGATAACCTGCTCAAGGAAGAAATAAAGAAAGAAATTAAAGACTTCTTAGAATTTAATGAAAATGAAGGTACAACATACCCAAACTTATGGGACACAATGAAAGCTGTGCTAAGAGGAATACTCATAGCTCTGAGTGCCTGCAGAAAGAAACAGGAGAGAGCATATATCAGCAACTTGACAGCACACCTAAAAGTTCTAGAACAAAAAGAAGCAAATACACCCAGGAGGAGTAGAAGGCAGGAAATAATCAAACTCAGAGCTGAAATCAATCAAATAGAAACAAGAAGGACTATACAAAGAATCAACAGAACCAAAAGTTGGTTCTTTGAGAAAATCAACAAGATAGATAAACCCTTAGCCAGACTAAGCAGAGGACACAGAGAGTGTGTACAAATTAACAAAATCAGAAATGAAAAGGGAGACATAACTACAGATTCAGAGGAAATTCAAAAAATCATCATATCCTACTACAAAAGCCTATATTCAACAAAACTTGAAAATCTGGAGGAAATGGACAATTTCCTAGACAGATACCAGGTAGCGAAGTTAAATCAGGAACAGATAAACCAGTTAAACAACCCCATAACCCCTAAGGAAATAGAAGCAGTCATTAAAGGTCTCCCAAACAAAAAGAGCCCAGGTCCAGATGGGTTCAGTGCAGAATTCTATCAAAACTTCATAGAAGACCTCATACCAATACTATCCAAAATATTCCACAAAATTGAAACAGATGGAGTGCTACCGAATTCCTTCTATGAAGCCACAATTACTCTTATACCTAAACCACACAAAGACCCAACAAAGAAAGAGAACTCAGACAAATTTCCCTTATGAATTTCGACACAAAAATACTCAATAAAATTCATGCAAACCAAATCCAAAAACACATCAAAACAATCATCCATCATGATCAAGTAGGCTTCATCCCAGGTATGCAGGGATGGTTTAATATACAGAGAACCATCAACGTAATCCACTATATGAACAAACTGAAAGATAAAAACCACATTATCATTCCATTAGATGCTGAGAAAACATTCAACAAAATTCAACACCCCTTCATGATAAAAGTCCTGGAAAGAACAGGAATTCAAGGCCCATACCTAAACAGAGTAAAAGCCATATACAGCAAATGAGTAGCTAACATTAAACTAAATAGAGAGAAACTTGAAGCAATCCCACTAAAATCAGGGACTAGACAAGGCTGCCCACTCTCTCCCTAATTATTGAATATAGTTCTCGAAGTTCTAGCCAGAGCAATCAGACAACAAAAGGAGATCAAAATTATACAGATTGGAAAGGAAGAAGTCAAAATATCATTATTTGCACATGATAGTATATTTAAGTGATCCCAAAAGTTCCACCAGAGAACTAAGCCACTACCCAAAGACTATACATGGACTGACCCTGAGCTCCAACTGCATATGTAGCAATGAATAGACTAGTAAGGGCACCAGTGGAAGGGGAAGTCCTTGGTCCTGCCAAGGCTGGACCCTCAGTGAATGGGATTCTTGTGGGGGAGGGCTGTAATAGGGGGAGGATGAGGAGGGGAACACCCATATAGAAGGGGGAAGGGTTAGGGGGATGTTGGCCTGGAAACTGGGAACGGGAATAACATTTGAAATGTAAATAAGAAATACCCAATTTAGGAGAGCCCGTGGGCAGAACCCCGCGAGCGAACTCGAGCCTCGGGGCCACAGGTAAGACTAACTTATCTGCTGCAAGTGACTTGCCTGGTGGAATCGGGACAACAGAGGCAGAATCCCTCTAGGACCAGGCACGTCCTGTGTTTACCGGAAGTCCCACACCCGCGGATCCCGCCCCGCAGCAGCTCTCTGCTCCCAGAACCCGTGGGAGAGATACCTTACCGCCTGGTCAGGTGGGCACTCCTGAGGCTGCAGAGCGGAAGAGACCACCAACACTGCCCACCCCTGCCCACATCCCTGACCCAAGAGGAAACTGTACAAGGCCTCTGGGTTCCTGTGGGGGAGGGCCCAGGAGCAGCAGGAGCCCTGCCTGAGACACCGCCGGATCCTGAAGGAAACAGACCGGGTAAACAGTTCTCTGCACCCAAATCCCGTGGGAGGGAGAGCTAAACCTTCAGAGAGGCAGACACGCCTGCGAAACCAGAAGAGACTGCTCTCTGCACACATTACTGATTCCAGAGGAAAACACCGGAGGCCATCTGGAACCCTGGTGCACGGAGGCTCCCGGAAGAGGCGGCACAGATCTTCCCGGTCGCTGCCACCGCGGAGAGCCCGTGGGCAGAACCCCGCGAGCGAACTCGAGCCTCGGGGCCACAGGTAAGACTAACTTATCTGCTGCAAGTGACTTGCCTGGTGAACTCAAGGCACAGGTCCACAGGAACAGCTGAAGACCTGTAGAAAGGAAAAACTACACGCCCGAAAGCAGAACACTCTGTCCCCATAACTGACTGAAAGAGAGGAAAACAGGTCTACAGCACTCCTGACACACAGGCCTATAGGACAGTTTAGCCACTGTCAGAAATAGCAGAACAAAGTAACACTAGAGATAATTTGATGGCGAGAGGCAAGCGCAGGAACCCAAGCAACAGAAACCAAGACTACATGGCACCATCGGAGCCCAATTCTCCCATCAAAACAAACATGGAATATCCAAACACACCAGAAAAGCAAGATCTAGATTCAAAATCATATTTGATCATGATGCTGGAGAACTTCAAGAAAGACATGATGAACTCCCTTAGAGAACAAGTAGAAGCCTACAGAGAGGAATCGCAAAAATGCATGAAAAAATTCCAGGAAAACATAAATAAACAAGTAGAAGCCCATACAGAAGAGACACAAAAATCCCTGAAAGAATTAAAGGAAAACACAATCAAACAGTGGAAGGAATTAAAAATGGAAATAGAAGCAATCAAGAAAGAACACATGGAAACAACCCTGGATATAGAAAACCAAAAGAAGAGACAAGGAGCTGTAGATACAAGCTTTACCAACAGAATACAAGAGATGGAAGAGAATCTCAGGAGCAGAAGATTCCATAGAAATCATTGACTCAACTGTCAAAGATAATGTAAAGCGGAAAAAAGCTACTGGTCCAAAACATACAGGAAATCCAGGACTCAATGAGAAGATCAAACCTAAGGATAATAGGTATAGAAGAGAGTGAAGACTCCCAGCTCAAAAGGACCAGTACATATCTTCAACAAAATCATAGAAGAAAACTTCCCTAACCTAAAAAAAGAGATACCCATAGGCATACAAGAAGCCTACAGAACTCCTAATAGATTCGACCAGAAAAGAAACACCTCCCGTCACATAATAGTCAAAACACCAAACGCACAAAATAAGGAAAGAATATTAAAAGCAGTAAGGGAAAAAGGTCAAGTAACATATAAAGGCAGACCTATCAGAATCACACCAGACTTTTCGCCAGAAACTATGAAGGCCAGAAGATCCTGGACTGATGTCATACAGACCCTAAGAGAACACAAATGCCAGCCCAGGCTACTGTATCCTGCAAAACTCTCAATTAACATAGATGGAGAAACCAAGATATTCCATGACAAAACCAAATTTACACAATATCTTTCTACAAATCCAGCACTACAAAGGATAATAAATGGTAAAGCCCAACATAAGGAGGCAAGCTATACCCAAGAAGAGACAAGAAACTAATCGTTTTGGCAACAAAACAAAGAGAAGAAAAGCACACAAACATAACTCATCCACGTATGAATATAACAGGAAGCAATAATCACTATTCCTTAATATCTCTCAACATCAATGGCCTCAACTCCCCAATAAAAAGACATAGATTAACAAACTGGATACGCAACGAGGACCCTGCATTCTGCTGCCTACAGGAAACACACCTCAGAGACAAAGACAGACACTACCTCAGAGTGAAAGGCTGGAAAACAACTTTCCAGGCAAATGGTCGGAAGAAGCAAGCTGGAGTAGCCATTCTAATATCAAATAAAGTCAATTTTCAACTAAAAGTCATCAAAAAAGATAAGGAAGGACACTTTATATTTATCAAAGGAAAAATCCACCAAGATGAACTCTCAATCCTAAATATCTATGCCCCAAATACAAGGGCACCTACATACGTAAAAGAAACCTTACTAAAGCTCAAAACACACATTGCACCTCACACAATAATAGTAGGAGACTTCAACACCCACTCTCATCAATGGACAGATCATGGAAACAGAAATTAAACAGAGACATAGACAGACTAAGAGAAGTCATGAGCCAAATGGACTTAACGGATATTTATAGAACGTTCTACCCTAATGCAAAAGGATATACCTTCTTCTCAGCTCCTCATGGTACTTTCTCCAAAATTGACCATATAATTGGTCAAAAAACGGGCCTCAACAGGTACAGAAAGATAGAAATAATCCCATGCGTGCTATCGGACCACCACGGCCCTAAAGCTGGTCTTCAATAACAATAAGGAAGAATGCCCACATATCGTGGAAATTGAACAATGCTCTACTCAATGATAACCTGGTCAAGGAAGAAATAAAGAAAGAAATTAAAAACTTTTTAGAATTTAATGAAAATGAAGGTACAACATACCCAAACTTATGGGACACAATGAAAGCTGTGCTAAGAGGAAAACTCATAGCGCTGAGTGCCTGCAGAAAGAAACAGGAAAGAGCATATGTCAGCAGCTTGACAGCACACCTAAAAGCTCTAGAACAAAAAGAAGCAAATACACCCAGGAGGAGTAGAAGGCAGGAAATAATCAAACTCAGAGCTGAAATCAACCAAGTAGAAACAAAAAGGACCATAGAAAGAATCAACAGAACCAAAAGTTGGTTCTTTGAGAAAATCAACAAGATAGATAAACCCTTAGCCAGACTAACGAGAGGACACAGAGAGTGTGTCCAAATTAACAAAATCAGAAATGAAAAGGGAGACATAACTACAGATTCAGAGGAAATTCAAAATATCATCAGATCTTACTATAAAAGCCTATACTCAACAAAACTTGAAAATCTGCAGGAAATGGACAATTTCCTAGACAGATACCAGGTACCGAAGTTAAATCAGGAACAGATAAGCCAGTTAAACAACCCCATAACTCCTAAGGAAATAGAAGCAGTCATTAAAGGTCTCCCAACCAAAAAGAGCCCAGGTCCAGACGGGTTTAGTGCAGAATTCTATCAGACCTTCATAGAAGACCTCATACCAATATTATCCAAACTATTCCACAAAATTGAAACAGATGGAGCACTACCGAACTCCTTCTATGAAGCCACAATTACTCTTATACCTAAACCACACAAAAGACCCAACAAAGAAAGAGAACTTCAGACAATTTCCCTTATGAACATCGGCAAAAAATACTCAACAAAATTCTGGCAAACCGAATCCAAGAGCACATCAAAACAATCATCCACCATGATCAAGTAGGCTTCATCCCAGGCATGCAGGATGGTTTAATATCTGAAAAACCATCAACGTGATCCATTATATAAACAAACTGAAAGAACAAAACCACATGATCATTTCATTAGATGCTGAGAAAGCATTTGACAAAATTCAACACCCTTCATGATAAAAAGTCCTGGAAAGAATAGGAATCAAGGCCCATACCTAAACATAGTAAAAAGCCATATACAGCAAACCAGTGGCTAACATTAAACTAAATGGAGAGAAACTTGAAGCAATCCCACTAAAATCAGGGACTAGACAAGGCTGCCCACTCTCTCCCTACTTATTCAATATAGTTCTTGAAGTTCTAGCCAGAGCAATCAGACAACAAAAAGGAGGTCAAGGGGATACAGATGAAAAAGAAGAAGTCAAAATATCACTATTTGCAGATGATATGATAGTATATTTAAGTGATCCCAAAAGTTCCACTAGAGAACTACTAAAGCTGATAAACAACTTCAGCAAAGTGGCTGGGTATAAAATTAACTCAAATAAATCAGTAGCCTTCCTCTACACAAAAGAGAAACAAGCCGAGAAAGAAATTAGGGAAACGACACCCTTCATAATAGACCCAAATAATATAAACCTCGGTGTGACTTTAACCAAGCAAGTAAAAGATTTGTACAACAAGAACTTCAAGACTCTGAAGAAAGAAATTGAAGAAGACCTCAGAAGATGGAAAAGATCTCCCATGCTCATGGATTGGCAGGATTAATATAGTAAAATGGCCATTCTGCCAAAAAGCGATCTACAGATTCAATGCAATCCCCATCAAAATACCAATCCAATTCTTCAAAGAGTTAGACAGAACAATTTGCAAATTCATCTGGAATAACAAAAAACCCAGGATAGCTAAAACTATCCTCAACAATAAAAAGGACTTGGGGGAATGTTATCCCTGAACTCAAGCAGTATTACAGAGCAATTGTGATAAAAACTGCATGGTATTGGTACAGAGACAGACAGATAGACCAATGGAATAGAATTGAAGACCCAGAAATGAACCCACACACCTATGGTCACTTGATTTTTGACAAAGGAGCCAAATCCATCCAATGGAAAAAAGATAGCATTTTCAGCAAATGGTGCTGGTTCAACTGGAGGTCAACATGTAGAAGAATGCAGATCGATCCATGCTTATCACCCTGTACAAAGCTTAAGTCCAAGTGGATCAAGGACCTCCACATCAAACCAGACACACTCAAACTAATAGAAGATAAACTAGGGAAGCATCTGGAACACATGGGCACTGGAAAAAATTTCCTGAACAAAACACCAATGGCTTATGCTCTAAGATCAAGAATCGACAAATGGGATCTCATAAAACTACAAAGCTTCTGTAAGGCAAAGGACACTGTGGTCAGGACAAAACGGCAACCAACAGATTGGGAAAAGATCTTTACCAATCCTACAACAGATAGAGGCCTTATATCCAAAATATACAAAGAACTCAAAAAGTTAGACCGCAGGGAGACAAATAACCCTATTAAAAAATGGGGTTCAGAGCTAAACAAAGAATTCTTAGCTGAGGAATGCCATATGGCTGAGAAACACCTAAAAAAATGTTCAACATCTTTGAGTCATCAGGAAATGCAAATCAAAACAACCCTGAGATTTCACCTCACACCAGTGAGAATGGCTAAGATCAAAAACTCAGGTGACAGCAAATGCTGGCGAGGATCTCTTGGAGAAAGAGGAACACTCCTCCATTGTTGGTGGGGTTGCAGACTGGTACAACCATTCTGGAAATCAGTCTGGAGGTTTCTCAGAAAATTGGACATTGAACTGCCTGAGGATCCAGCTATACCTCTCTTGGGCATATACCCAAAAGATGCCCCAACATATAAAAAAAGACACGTGCTCCACTATGTTCATCGCAGCCTTATTTATAATAGCCAGAAGCTGGAAAGAACCCAGATGCCCTTCAACAGAGGAATGGATACAGAAAATGTGGTACATCTACACAATGGAATATTACTCAGCTATCAAAAACAACGACTTTATGAAATTCGTAGGCAAATGGTTGGAACTGGAAAATATCATTCTGAGTGAGCTAACCCAATCACAGAAAGACATACATGGTATGCACTCACTGATAAGTGGCTATTAGCCCAAATGCTTGAATTACCCTAGTGGCCTAGAACAAATGAAACTCAAGACGGATGATCAAAATGTGAAGGCTTCACCCTTCTTTAAAAGGGGACAAAATACCCTTGGCAGGGAAGAGAGAGGCAAAGATTAAAACAGAGACTGAAGGAACACCCATTCAGAGCCTGCCCCACATGTGGCCCATACATATAGAGCCACCCAATTAGACAAGATGGATGAAGCAAAGAGACACAGCCAGAATACAGCAAATACAGAGGCGAATGCCAGCAGCAAACCACTGAACTGAGAACGGGACCCCCGTTGAAGGAATCAGAGAATGAACTGGAAGAGCTTGAAGGGGCTTGAGACCCCATATGTACAACAATGCCAAGCAACCAGAGCTTCCAGGGACTAAGCCACTACCTAAAGACTATACATAGACTGACCCTGGACTCTGACCTCATAGGTAGCAATGAATATCCTAGTAAGAGCACCAGTGGAAGGAGAAGCCCTGGGTCCTGCTAAGACTGAACCCCCAGTGAACCAGACTGTTGGGGGGAGGGCGGCAATGGGGGGAGGGTGGGGAGGGGAACACCCATAAGGAAGGGGGGGGAAGGGATGTTTGCCAAATGTACATAAAGAAATACTCAAGTTAATTAAAAAAAAGAAATACTCAATTTAATAAAGATGGGAAAAAAAGTAGGTGTGAAATTGCCTAGAGCAGTGTTCTCAGCTTTCCTCATGCTGTGACACTTTTTAGTACAGTTCCTCACATTGAGGTGACCCCCCGCCCCCAACCATAAAATTACTTCCTTGCTACTTTATAACTGCAATTCTGCTACTGTGGCCATCTATCTGCCGCATTACTAAGTCGTAAGGTAAATATCTGATACTCAGGATACCTGACATGGGACTCCTGTGAAAGGCTCACTGAGCTCCTAAAGAGGTCACAAGCCACAGGCTGAGAATCATTGGCCTAGAGGAACAAAGAAAACCAATAAAAGAAAGAAGGGTGAGGAGGAGGGGAGTGAGGAGACAGACTATGATCAAAGCAGGTTATATAATCACACGAAAATGTCCTTGGGTAAAACACCACCAGCTACAGAGGAAACGGTGGAGCAGAGGAACAAACAAATGCCCTTTCAGAGTAATAACATACAATATGTCTTCTGTGCCTCTAGAGAACCCTGACTAACACGGCATGCTAAAAGAAAAATGTTCATCTAACATAACAATCTCTTAATATAACAGATTGCGGAAGGGAGGGGGTGTGCATTTGACTGAAGTACTATTTCAGTGGTAGGGCAAAGGGGGGGTTATATAATGATATGATATTTCCTTTCTATTGCTAACAACAATTCAACATTCACACATTTTCAGAAAATAGGCACATTTTTCCTGAACTGTTACATCGTCTTCATCCATGAGATAATCAGGAACAAGTTTTTTTTTTTAATATTCCATTTCCCTAATGAACTATTAACATTCCAAGCACCAAATGCATTTGGTAATGTATGTGTAATTTTTCTTATTGATTATAAGATTCTGATTCTCTTTTTTTTTTCCTTTTTTTTTTTTTTTTTTTTTTTTTCAGAGCTGGGGACCGAACCAGGGCCTTGCGCTAGGCAAGCGCTCTACCGCTGAGCTAAATCCCCAACCCCGTTCTGATTCTCTTAAATCAAAGTGAAGACTAGTTACTGCTGTAACCACGCAGTAACACCTCCACTTTCTTCTCAAAGCCACCCTTCCTATCCTATGTCCCACGCCCAACACGGAGACCCCTAGACTATCATGCACAAAATGTGGCTTCAACTAAGGGGGCCAATGCCTTTCACAGACTATCCGGGCTGTCAGGTTAATTCCAGAATGAGTGTCTGACCCATGCTGCCCTCTAGGATCCCTCATCAGAAATTGTGGATCTGAAAACAACGTGAGTCCATCTCTCCCCATGTGACTAAAATTAAAAATAAGATGTCTAGGTAGACCCTGTTAACGGCCATGTTTTCGTCTCAGGAGAGAAGAGCAATCCAGGTGAGTCCAGCTAGAAATGAGGTAGAAAAATAAAGGCTATCTCAGTTGGGTTTCTGTTGCTGCCATGAAACACTATGACCAAAAGCAACTTGGGGAGAAAAGGTTGTGTTTCGTCTTAGAGTCCCAGGTACCAATGTTCTCATTGCTAAGGGAGGACATGTCAAGAACCCGGTAGCAGGAACTGAAGCAGAAGTCCTAGAGGAACCCTGCTGACCAGCTTGCTCAGTTCTTTCCTTATACTGTTTAAGCTAACCTTCTCAGGAGTGGCACTGCCCACTATGGGTTTGGCCCTCACACATCTATTGTTAGTCATTAAGATGCCCCCACAGGCTTGCCCGCTGGCCCATCTGGTGGGGACAATTTCTCAATTGAGTTCCATTTTCCCAAATGACCCTGCCATAAGTCAAATTGACCAAGCAAACTAACCAGGACAAAAGCAAAAGGTCAAAGGACCCTACCCCTCCTACCCCCCCCATCCCCACATACACACAAGACATTGGTTCAACATCTCTACCTCTGCCCTTGAATCTGCAGGAGACCTTAGCATTTCTGCTTCATTCACTGCTTGATTTTCTATTGCTGTGACGAAAGTCATTGGAATTACTACAACCAACGTCTGAGATTCCCTACGCACTGCTACGCTATTGAAAGATTTCAAAAGGGAACATATGTGCAGCCGTGGTTTTTGTGACTCATCAAAGAAAGGAAACTGATCTAAGTTTGAACAGAAGGCAAAAGGGATTTCATGATAGATAATCTCCCACACAGTACAACCTCAAGGAAAAGAGAGACTCCAGGTTTCTCTAGCTTTTCTCTTATGCAAAAAAAAAAAAAAAAAAAAAAAAAAAAAAAAACAAAAACAGAAAAAAAAGTAAAGAAACAAGAACCAGGCTGAACAGAGAGCACTTGTCTTGCAAGCGTGTGGATGAACTTTGGGTCCCACAGGGAAGTAAGAAGCAAGGTATAGCTAAACGCATGCCTAGAATTCATGCACTGTTGCAGGCAGAAACAAAAGGATCAGTGAGAGACTCTGTCTTCGAGAAATATGGTGGAGAATGATAGGGCAAGACACCTGATCTCCTTCTCTGGCTTCTCTGTGTACACATAGGTATGCATACACATTAACATAGCAAGCCTCAGAGAAAGAGGGATAGGACAGGGAGAGAGGAGAGAGAGAGACAGAGACAGAGACAGAGACAGAGAAAGAGAGGGAGAGGGAGAGGGCAGGGGAGGGACAGGGAGGGGAGGGGAAAGACCCATGCGGTGTCAAGTTCTTACTCAAGTTATACTACTAGCATTAGTAGGCTAACAACCATTTGGAGCAAGGTCTCAAGTAAGTAAAACACAATTTGAACATCCCTAGCAACTGGGAAATGTTTAAGGAGCCCTCTCCTCTGATGCTTTCTGTAGCCTCTCCATACCACTGAGATTATGATGAGATTTCATCGTCTCAGGATCTCAAGCTCCTTCTCAAGAATTGATCATGAGAATGGTCACCAGGGTTGCTCCTCCACAATGGTGAGTCTCCAGAGTTTGGTAAGGGCCGAGCTTTACCTGTGAAGATCTTCTAGCTCTCTTCCCTCTTTTCACATGTATGTGGGTGCACATGTATGCATGTGCAGAGGCCAGAGCCTGGCATTGGGTGTTTTCCTTGATCAGTTGCTATCATATATATTGGGGCAGGGTTCCCTCATTGGGGCAGGAACTCATTAAAACAACTAGTAGAGCTCTCCAGAATGCTCTGGGATCCCCTGTCTCTACCTCGCTCAAAGTGGGGTAGGTTATAGGTGGGCCACCATGCCTACATGCCATTTTCTCTCTTCAAGTCCCTTAAATTATACACTCTCAGTAGCCATGCTGGCAGTGTGTGGAAGTGCTAATTAGTTAAGTTTCTAGTTTCAAGTGAAAAGAAGTCATTTTACTTCATTATCAATTCAGCTGATCTTTGATTCTCTGTGATGATGGGAATCAAATGTATCCCAAGCAGTGGCAATTCCGACTTTTCCATTTGAGTCCATTTATCTGCTCTGTAAGTGTTCTAACGTCTTCTCCCTGAATGCTCTACCACAGGTATCGAGTTGGAAAGAACTTGAACTAAGAATCGAAAGGAAAGGATGGGTGTGAACCTCCAGTAACTATGAGAGGATGCATGTTAGCATCAAATGTCAGTGACGCTTGGACTGGCCAATTCTCTTTCTGTGGACAGCCTGATACTGTTGCAGCCACTTTCCTCACACAGTTACATGCTCAGGCATGGCCATTCATGTACCTATAACAAACCCATGAGTGCTTGCTGGCCTCTTTCTTTGACTCTGTTGCTACACTTTAACAAGAAAGGCAGGACTCAAGAGAAAATGCTAGCCCCTATTTTGTGAAGAGTACTATATTAACTTTGGTTCTCCCACCATGGAAGAATGTGAGGCAAAAACATTTCTTTGCATTTTGGGGGCTATGGTTCCCAGGCAGCAAGGGCACCAGACAGGAAAGAGACCAAGCCAACACAGAGATGTGTTACTGAGTTGGTCATTTCTGCCAACACCCTCTGCTTGACCTACCAGGATGCTCCAACGAGCCTTGGAAACCGCATCTTACAAATGTCTGTCCTAGAGATAAACCCAGGGAAGCATGTATCCACACCCTTCGCTCTCCCTGTTGGCCAAGAGTGGCTCGTGTCAGAAAGGAATGTCTAAAAATTGCATATTTTAACTCCGTAGCTGAACCCCAGGCCATGAGATCAGAGAAGCCATATAGCAGAAAGCGTGGGTTGCATGGCTATTGGATGAGCCTATAAAGAGGCTCATTCTGACTCAACCTGCTTGCGGAAGAGTTAGGTCCATAGGAACTCGTTACCTCAAAGGTGACTCCAGTAAGAAGTGGCTTTGAATAACCTTTGTGGAAAGGCACAATTGTGGCCAATATGAATAATGGGATTTCTTTCAATGCAGTCTCTGGGAATGCAGCTTTTGTTCAAAGCCATACATCTGCTCACAAGCATGTTCCCAAGGTCCGTGTGTTAGCTGTAGAGGAGTGCAGTGTTTTTTGGGGGAGCTGCCTTTGCAGCAGCTCTCATCTAGCACACTCTTCCAAGCATCTGACAGTAAAAGAGGCAGATGGCAATTTCCTAAACTAGATTTGATTGTTTGCTAGGGAGTTCAAGGACAGAATACCTCGGGTTCAACAAATACGAGATCACGAATGGCTAAAAATACTCAACATCAAATCAAAAAAAGGAATTAAGGAGCTCTTGAGTGATGATTATTTTTATAAAGGATAACTAAGGGCCTCCAGGCCAAACCACATTCAAGACTTAAAAGAAACAAAACACTCTGAGGATCGGCTTTAAATGATCCGTGGACGTCATATTGCCTGGAGAGCTGGCTCAATGGTTAAAAGCACGGACTGCTCTTCAGAGGACCCATGCTTGGTTCGCAGAACCCAGCAGCTACTCATAGGAACCTATAACCCCAGTTCCAGGGCATCCAACACCCTCCGCTGGCCTCCGTTGTTACTGCATGTACACGGCACAGATGTAGATGCAGGCAAAACACCCATACACATAAAATTTTTAAATCTTTTTTGTTGTTGTTAAAGCAAATTTTTAACATTTGTTCATTGGAAAGGAAGATCCATAAGACAATGTTGGTAAGAATATGGGGGAAAGGGACTCTTCTATATTGTTGGGGGGAGTATAAATGTGTATAGTCACATATTTCACATATATATATGTATGTGTGTATGTATACGTATGTATGTATGTACACATGCATGTTTTTATCCCTTTGTGTTTGTTCCTCTAGAGAACTCTGACTAACACACTCATTTTCCCTTGACCACAAAATACTCCCCTCCCCCATTCTTTACCAAGTCAGCTCAGCTCTCAGAATCTCCTTACAGGGCCCTCTAATCCCCTGGATGCCTGCATTACCACAGACAAGTCTCAATTTGTAGAACTTGATGCCTCAGTGTCCTAAGGTCTCAATACTTCAAGGCTTGTTGGGAGCTATGGCCTTAAAACCCTCCATTATTGATGTTAATATTGCAGTTAGAGTTAAGTAAGATAAAATGGAAAAATGCTAAAATGAAAACTGGGTTCATGAAGAGGTCAGGACAATGGGAAATCCCCAGCCAGCTGCAGAAGGCTAATACAAATCTGGGGGTCAGGTTGCCTAATGATATGACAAACTTGTGACCTTTCTGAGAAACCAACATCCTGTTGACGTCAGCCGATTACCTGACCACAAGAGCACAGTGTCCTTGGCTTTTTGTAAATATTACCCTCTCCACTGTTTCCCCTGCTATGGTATAAATTCAGCCTTGGGAAAAAAATAAAATTTGTCGCTTTTATCAGACTCTTGTCTTGGCGTCCTTCTTTGGGCCTCTTGTCCTCCATTTTCTCCTAGGTGGTCCCCAACCTCCACTGAGTGCCCTTCGGGCCAGGGCAAAGGCTTATTAAGATAAAGCCAGTTGATGAAATTCAATATCACCAGCAGGATGTTTTGAAAACTCAAAACATGTTTCGTGAAAACTCCATGAGAAGTTGATATCAACAGGAAATCTTTCAGGTACATATTTGATAGAGGGTTAATATCTATAGTAAACAAAGAACTCAAAAAAAATTGAACATCAAAAAGCGTTTGAATAAAGCAATGGGCCATGGAATTAAACAGTGAGTTTTCACAATAATTTGCTAGCAGGTATTTAAAAATGTTCAGCATCATCCCAAGTATGATAGCATATGCCTTTATTCTCAGCATTTGAGAAGCAGAGGCAGACAGATATCTGTGAGTTCAATGCCAACCTGGTCTTCATAGCTTTTTTCAGGCCAGTCAAGGCTGCATAGAGAGGTTCTGTCTCAATAAAATAAAAGTGTTAAAGGTCTTTAGCCATCAGGAAAATGCAAAATAAAATGACTTTGATATCCTGTCCTATACCAAAAAGTCATGAAACACACTGGTAAGCGTGTGGAGAAGGGGAAACCATTCTGCATTGTTGCTGGGATTATAAACTGTTACAGGCACTATTTAGACCGGTGTGGTTTTCTCAGAAAGTTAAAAGTGGATCTGCCCTATGATGCAACCACTCCTTGGAAGGGGCTGTAAAGAGGTACCTACATATCTGTATTTATTGCTGCTCTAGCCACGAGACCTAGGAAGTGGAGCCAACTTGGATATTCTGAATAAGTGGGTTATAAAAACATGGCACACCTACACAATGGGACTCTATTCAGCACTTAAAACTAAAATTTGCAAAAGAGAAATGAAGGTAACTAGAAAATATTATACTGAATGAGGCAACCTGGGCCCAGAAAGGAAAGTGGCTTCTTTTCATTCATATGCAAATCTTAGACTCACATCTTCAGAGAGCTGTGTTAGAGTTGAGGTGAGTATCAGAAGAGGCCGCACATCAAGAGAGGCACCGTGAGAGTTGGTAGGCAGGGAAGAAGTCTGAAGTGGGGCATGGAGAGTAAAGCACATGCAGTGTGGAGTTTGGAGGAATATGGGGAGGGGGAAGGCTTAACAAGGTAGAATAAGAGGAATATAGTATTGATGGGAGGCTTTACCAAAACTAAGGGTATATGAAAGGGCATATAGAACCCTACAGCTAGCAGGTTGGGTTTTTGAATGAAAGTCCTCATTCATATTCCCATCACAGTGTGGTTGGTAATCCTACCCTTGAAATGTGGCACCAATCACCCTATCAGTGAATATAGGTAAATTTAAGACTGCCTATCCTATTATAACATGTCAGAAGTGATTCTGTGTGCCTTTGATGTTAGGTCACAACAGGGGATGCAGCATCTACCTAGCTCTCTGTACAGTCACCCTTGAACATCAACTCCTCTAGTGTAAGTCAGACCCCACTTCTGGTACCAATTTGTGGTCTTAGTATTTCTATTGTTGTGATAAAAACTCCAAAGACAAAAAGCAGCTTGAGGAGGAAATGGTTTATTTTATCTTACAGCCCTCAAGTCACACTCCATCACTGAGGGAAATCGGGACAGGGAACTAGAGGTAGGACCTGAAGCAGAAGCCATGGAGTGATGCTTGCTGACTTATTGCCCATGACTTGCTCAGCCTGATTTCTTATACAACTCAGGACCTCCTGCTCAGGAATAGCACCTCCCACAGTGGGCTAGGCCCTCCCACATCAACCATAAGTCGAGAAAACACTCTAAAGACATGCCTACAGGCAATCTGATATAGGCATTTTCTCAATTGAGGTTCCCTCTTCCCAAGTGGCCCTAGCCTGTGTCAAGTTGACATAGCACAGAACATCTAGCACAGCAGGTTATTTGACATGCAGAAACTCAATTATCTAATAGTCTAAGGTTCCAATATTCCAAGGCTGATAAAAAATAAAGCCGATCAACAAAATTCGATAATTTTAGCATGATACTTTTAGAACTGCAAAACTCTGGTCTGTGAAAACTCCATGAAATTTTGGGATCAACATTAATATTTTATGAGCTTGGAACTTTTTGGAAAAAATAATTCTTTTTATTTTATTTTATTTATTTTATTATTTTTATTTTATTTTATTTTAGCACTTTCTTTGATGTGAGGGTACATAGGCAAAGCCAACAATACAGACACATGGGAAAGCCCCATGGAGAGAAACTGTACTAATGTCTGCTGGGTGAGGCAGGTGAATGACTGATTGGGCTAGCTGGCTGCAGAAGAGTCCAGCTCTCAGACTCCCTGTCTCCTACTCTAGTGAGATAAGCCACCCATGCTGTGTCGAATCCAAATTCATTATCAACAGGATTTGTCTGTTTTATTTCACTGAAGTTTAGTTGTTTATCCAGCCATAATGACCGGAAAGAAATAAACATTTGCAGATGCATTATCTTCGGTCTCATCTTGCTGTCATTCACAGAGGGACTTTTTCAAACAACCTGGAGATCGTACGATCAGATCTAGGACAGTGCAAGGATTATTTCTCCCTACCCACAACTCAACAAAGTCAAGTCGTATTTCTCTGGCTAGAAGATGAAGGAGGTTCCCAAGGTCTTGGATTAAAGCAAAGCAGTTAGCCTACTTCTTATCTTTTCGTCTCACGGGAGGACAGAACTTTTTAAAACAGTTCCTCACACTGATAAGATCCAAGAGCTCACGTGCAATGTCTTTGTTTTCCTGGCAGCCCCCCATGCCTTCCCCTTGGCTTCTGAAGAGTTGAAAGGCATAGGATACCAATTGTAAGTCCGGTTCCTGTTCATCTTCCAGGCCTCCAGAGCCAGTGGTATGTGCAGAGCTGGTTTCCATCCAAGAAATAAAATGAAGACGCCCCATGGCAAGGTGTGTGTAGGTGAAGGACAGCCTAGAACATGCGTGAAATAGTCAACAATAAGAGCAAAATAAAAGTTTTCCAACAACCTTCTAATAATCAACAGCAAATGTGTTTTAAGCTGAATTTCTTCAGCTGTAGGTGCCTCCCTGCTCGTCCCTTTCTGCCTACACATCCACTCCTTGAAATATGCTCCTCTAGGCTCTGCTTTGAAGCTCCTCTCATCTCTGAAAACTCTTCTAAAACTCCAGCTCACATCTCTGTCTCCATCGAACATCTCTGCTCATCTTGACTGACTTCCTCTGAAACATGGACTCCTGGTGTTGTTTCCCAAGAGCGCTCCTCTCTCTGTCATCGCCATCTTTGTCAATGGCGACTCTGTCCTATCAGCTCACAAGAAAGCCACTGAGTAGAAAGCTAGACTACTCTTTCATAAATGAGCCCATCTGCTAGCAAGTCCTGTGGGTCACATGCAAAGTTCAACCACTTCTCATGGCCCCCTCCAGGACCAAGCCCACCTAAGTCAGCACCCCTTCTTGCTGAGACTGTTGGGTTAGTCTGCTAACTGGTCTCCCCATTTCCATGTGGCCTTTTCAGAAGCCAGAATGGACCCTTAGAATAACGAATCCAATTATATACTTTCTCCATCCAGAATCCTCCTGTTGCTTTGACTGCCACTCACAATAAGATCCAAACTCCATGATTGGCTCCCTGTGGCTCCTGTCTACCCCTCTTCTCTGGCTCTGCCCACTCCAAGCTCACTGGCTTCCCAACTGTTCCTGGAAAACCCAAGTTCCTATTGCTCCACTGCTTCTGAATTCCTGTTCTCTCTGGCTAGCGACGCTCTCTCCTATCTTCCTCCACATCTGTGGTGCTCTTTCTTGTCCTCCTTCATTTATGGGTTCTACAAATTGATAAGGTAGCAAGGTCTTCCTTCAACATCTATAGAAAGGCAAATACCATGTTGTAGAAAACTACACTTCTTTCTTTTGTTTTTCTCCAAAGTATCTACTGACCAGAACATTAAATAAATATGTTTTCTGGCCATCCTCCTGAGTCAGAATGTGGGTTCCATTGGGACAGAAATATTCTCTCTCTCTCTCTCTCTCTCTCTCTCTCTCTCTCTCTCTCACACACACACACACACACACACACACACACACACACACACACACACACACACACACTGCTGACTTCCCAGTGCCCAGAATACTTTCTGCCTTTTAAGTGGCCTGAACAGCACAACCTGTTCATGAATGAATCGGTAAGGAATGGATTCAGTCAACAGCCAAGCACCAGCAGCATGTAGGAGGCAGAAGGCATATGGGCCACTTCAGTGAAACACACATCTGTTCCATTTGGGTCTCAAGTTGTACTGGAAACTCCCCTGGATGCAGAGCAGTCACAAGACTCAAGGTTCCTAGAATCCCCCTTGTCTGGGGACATAGTATTATCCCCTTAGAAGTGAGTTCTTTAATGCTTCAGGTCTGGTTTCTAAAAGTTCACATCGTGTTTCTGTTGTGTCCTGATCTATAGAAAACAATGGAAAATATTTTTCACAGGAGATACAGTAAAGATTAGATGAGTGTTCTCTCTCTCTCTCTCTCTCTCTCTCTCTCTCTCTCTCTCACACACACACACACACACACAGAGAGAGAGAGAGAGAGAGAGAAGAAAGAATATAAAAAGAATAATTTGGACTCTGCCTACTTAGCAATTGACATTGATAATACGCTGTTGTAAGGACTAGCTGTGCTAACACCGCCACACAATTGGCCAAACCAATGCGTTAGTCTCAACTGTAAAACACGCCCTTCTGACAGAAGGACTGGACAATGCTTTAGCACCCCACAATGGTGCTTGTTTTACTTTATTGTAGTAAAAATGCTGAAAGGTGAGACTTCAGAAGTCTTTTTAAAGTGGTAATTGGGGCTCGGAGAGTTTAACTAACCTGTCAAAACCCACGCTGTCATGCAGTCAGAAATTAGAAAGATTTTTCTAAAAGACCAAGTCATTCTCTTTATATTTTTTTAAAATTAGCCTTTCTGCCACGGGTTTTTGTCCAATGTTTTAATGTTTAATTAAAATTCACAGAAAATGAAGAATCAGGCGACACAAAAGGACATGAAATTCTAGGTGAGCTGCACCGAATCAGTCGTTGTATGTGGGGGAGAGCGACGGTGTATTGGGAAAGGATGAAGTGAACTTACACAGGAGATACAAATCCTCTACCGTTTCATAGTGGGCTACATGATGTATGTGTTTGTCAAAACTCATCAAAGCATATACTAAAAATACGTGCATTTCACTGCACATAAATTACATTTCCATTTTTAAAGTTTAAAGCCATAAAGGAGAAAAATGAATTAGTCTTGAGTCTCAAGTTAAAAAATAATAATAGCACTGCTTGGGGGAGCTTTTATGAAACCTCAGGGAAAAAACAGAATTCAAACTCTTCCTTTGCTGGGAGGAAGCTGAAGGACCGCATGGTAGATGAGTTTTCAGCCAACGGTCACGTGATGAGCTGCCCCACCTCAGCCATCCCTGGAGACGGCTGTGATGACACAGTGAAGCCGGAAGGCAATGTTTGGATTCATTATTTCAAACGGTTCTCAGGATTCTAACCTCTGAATGATGTGGGCACGAGAGAGAGCATAAATCATAGTCACTCGGGGCAGACCACATCCCAAGAGGTAATTCAGTCAAAAATCACAAGGGCCGATACCAATCTGCAAAGTCTAAGGATAAAAAAAAATAAAGATTTTTTTTTCGCATGCTACACTTTATTCTATTTGTTTATTCCTATTTCATGCTCCTTCATGCTTTTAA
Organism: Rattus rattus; assembly: GCF_011064425.1. Taxonomy (NCBI): domain Eukaryota; kingdom Metazoa; phylum Chordata; class Mammalia; order Rodentia; family Muridae; genus Rattus; species Rattus rattus. The sequence continues at coordinate 95,259,928 of NC_046161.1, forward strand.
GAACTAATCTCATCTTCAGAGCAGTCTGTGAGGGGGAACACATAGCTTCCAGTTGGAATGAAGAATAAACTTTATATTGGGGTAGCCACGGCAATCTATCCGAAGTCATTTCAAATGATCCCCCTTCAAAATCTCGTGGAAGCTTTAGCCACACTGAACCGAGTGGTCTATTTTTGGTGCACACAAGCTCTTATTTAAGGCAGGAGGAGAAGTAGGAATAAAAATGTCGCAGAGCAGTCAGGAGCCTTACGTCATTCCCCAATCGTCCCTCTCTTGAGTGATTGAGCTCTCTACCTCTTCCATACCGAGGCAAGTGGAATTCACACGGCCATGGAAAAGCATGCAAAAAGTAACTCATGTGGGTCATGGAAGATACAGCCACAGTAAAGAAACAACGGAAAATAAACAGCAGACTCTTGCTTACCACACCAGCCTCTGACTATAACACAGAAATAGTCCCCTGACGTTCTCCTCAGAGGACACATTAAACAAGGGGCCTTAAGGAGAAAAGCATTTATTTGGCTGAGAGAAACATAAAAGATATATGATATGATTCGTAGCCTCTAAACATGTAGGCCACAATGACCAGATGAGGATCACATAACTGAACGTTACCAAATGGTTGACAAAATGACCAAAAATTAATTTTAAATCAAACAGGCCACCAACCCAAGGTGCTCCTGAACCACTCAGCCACCTTGCCTCTGGATGTCTCTGTAGCCTTGGTCCCAAACACACAACAGACATGTAATGCCACCAGCACTGCCCAGAACATCTTGGCTCAGACACGAGTCTGGTACAGTGTTCCACTACACATATGATATGGGAGCCACCAGGCCATACATGTAGCTAGTAGAACACTTGAAATGCGGCTAACATGCTTGGAGACCTAAACTTTGAATTTCACTTCAATTTAACTTAGTTTCATGTTGGCTAGCTTCACAGGACTAACGGCTCCTGCACTGAACAGTACAGCCCAAGAACATTAGCAGATAAATTAACCGTTGACATTGATCTTATGTTCTTGGCATCTCTGTGGTTTCCCAAATGGACGTTGGAACATTAGACTTAGATCTCTGTGGCTTTGATTCGGCTATTTGATGGAGACACCTGCTATTCCCAGGGGAGAGGTTTCAGTCATGTCTGAGAACTTCCCCACAGTAACAAAATTGGCTGTGACATCTGAAAACACCCTCCGTTTTCCTCCTCTTGACCCAAGAGACTCCGGAGCATGGCCATTACATACATACAGTTGATACATACAGCCTTTTACCCATCTGCAATTCGGAACCACAGAAATAACAAGGTCTCCCGGTGGGGCCCTGAGAAGAAAATAAAATGGGTGTGACAACCTGGCCTTGCATAGGACACATTGATTACTCTAGCAGCTTTGTCCTGTGTGGCCCATCTCCCCATGCTGTAAGGGCAGAGCACCACAGCCCTAAGTCTCTGCCTTCACAGCCCCTCCTGAATGAAAACAGTCCTTGGAGAAGAACACCTCTGCGATCTATGCATGAAACTCCCTGCAAGTGAGCAAAGTATTAAGCTTTAAGTATGAGCAAGGCCACATGGAATTAGCTAGAGAAGGAATCGGCTTCCATCGAATTGACTAGTCATTCAGCCTGGAGCAGTTAGTCACCACAAATGAGTAATATCCTGAGGCGCCTTGGTGGAAAATGACACCATAGCCATTTAGCAATGTCTTCACACATTCACAGATAGAATCTGTGTTTGCAGCTTCTGTGGGGTGTGTGTGCCTTCCCTATGGATGGTGATGCTAGGGAGGACACTCAGGGGTGGGACACTACAAACACATCGACTACTAAGCAGTCTACGGAAGTGCCGTAGGGATGGGTAGGGGTGGGCGGATAGTAGAGAGCAGTTGCAACTGGAAATACTGTGGATGGCAGCATGGACAGGGTGGGTGAAAAGTAAGGAAGGAGAGCGAAGGCATGACCAAGAATAAAAGACACAGCAATGGTGCCCATGAGACGGCTTGGCAGGTAAAGGCACTGCCACCATGTCTGATGGCCTGAGTTGCAATTCTAAGGAAAGAAAACCAACTCCTGCAAGGTGTCCTCTGGCCTGTGCGCATGCGCGAGTGCACACACACACAAACACACACACACACACACACACACACACACACACACAAATAAAGACATGTAGTCTTTAAAATTAAAATAGAAAGACAGCAAGGAAGAGCAGGGCAGAGCTAAGAGTCTACATGACACAGCCTCAGAGAAGATCTAACCGCTACTTACCCCATTGCTGTGACAAAATACTCAAGGAGAAGCGACTGAAGGAAAGAAGGGTTTGTTCAGGCTCATGACTCAAGGGCACACTTCATCATGGTGGGGAGGACATGGGTCCAGAACTTAAAGCAGCTAGTGGCATCGAACCCATAGTCAAGAGGCAGAGATGGATAAATGCTGGGGTTCATCTCTTTATGCAGTAAAGGACTCATGGACCCATGGGATGGGGCTGCCCCAGTTGAGGGAAATCCTCTCATCTCAATTAAATTAATCTAGAAAAACCCCTCACTGACTCCCTCAGAGCTTTGTCTCTAAGGTGAGCCCTGGGATTTGTCTAATGCTGAAGCAAATGTTTTTCAACAAAGTGATGGTTAATCTTCTCTGACAATGTGTCTGGGTTGAGGATTCCCATCAGAGACGCACCTTTGGGCATGTCTGAGAGGGTGTCTCCCTAAAGATTTACCTAAGGAGAAAAGAAGACTCACGCTGAATGTAGGAGATATAAATATACCCTAAATTGTATTTATTAAGAGCAAGGGGGCAGGCAGACTTGATCTAGCTGCCTAAGAAACAGTTGTGTGTATGAGAATGGCCTGCCCACAACAGTGGCAGCCACTTTAGAAAAGTAGATAAGGAATAGGGTGTAAATACAGACACCCACATGAAAGGGGAAAGACAGGAAAAAGCACGGGTGCTTGATCGCTGGGGGACTATTACATGAAATGGCGGATTGTGCTGATTAGGCTAATGTTAGTTACAAAAGCATGTATGCTTCCTACACACATACAGATTCTTGAAATGTGTGTGTGTGTGTATGTGTGTTCTATATGTGTATTTGTAAACAAGAGAAAGACCCAAACTGTTCCATAAAGACTGTCACTGAGTGTATTACCCTACAGCACACAACAATACACATGTCCTCAACTGGACCAAGCATGATCACAGTTTTGAGACATTGGAATAGGCAGTACAGGGTCCTAATCTTCAAGAGGAAAAACACACAAGGATTTTGACTCATCCCCACCCAGCTCTTTGCTTAGCTGCGCTGTCTTGACCTCAGGGTCAACAGATGATGGGTGAAATGAGACTAGCATGTTGTTATGCTAGGGACACACAGGCCCGACTTTAGTGTGATTGTCCTGGCTAGTTTATGTTAACTTGACACAGGCTAGGATCATCTGGGAAGAGGAAACCTCAATCAAGAAAATGCCTTCATCAGATTGCCTGTAGACAAGTCTGTAGGGCATTTCCTTGATTAATGATCAATATGGGGGATAAGTATGGGAGTGCCCCACCCACCATGGGTGTTATATTCCCTGGGCAGGTGGTCCTAGACTGAATAAGAAAACTGAGACAGAGGAAGACATAGGGAGCAAGCCAGTAAGCAGCATTCTTCCATGGCCTCTGCTTCGGTTCCTGCTTCCAGGTTCCTGCCTTGAATTCCTGCCCTACTTTCCCTTCATAAAGGATAAGTTGCAAAGCGAACTGAACCCTATAATCTCCAACTTGGCTTTGGTCACGTGTTTCATCACAGTAATAGAAAGCCTGAGACACTGGCTGAGGCAATTGGGATGGGTATCAGAGAGGATAAAATTGTTTTGCTGTGGAGGGGAAAAAAAAAACTCTGTGGAAACGCTTTTTTTCTGGGTTGTTGACTAGAAAATTAGGCTGGGTGTTTAGTGTAACAGCCCAGGAGATCTGAGAGGCAGAGGAAGTGAGCTAATGTTCATAGAGCAAGTTTTTCAGTGTTGGAAGGAGAAGCCGCGACTCTGCTAGACTGGAGAGACTTTATGGCTGGGTACACAGACCATGGCAGTAGATCACATACCTTACATGCACAAGACCCTGGGTTCAACCATAAATACCGTCAAAAGGAAAGACAAGACTGTAGGCAAGACTTCATTGATCATCTCAAGTGATCCAGACGTGTGGTGCTGGTGGGCAGAGAATGAGGTCAATGGGCCAAGTCAGAGTCCAGAAACAGACTACATACTCAAGCTCATTGATTTGGGACAAAGGAGCTGAGATAATTCAATGAACTATAACTAAATCCATGGGGAAATATGAGCAGGAGATGAATCAAAAGCCTAAATGCAAAGCTTCTGGGAAACCACAGATGGCAGGGCCTATTGGTATTTTTGAACCAGCTTCCCAGCTGCTAGTCTTGCTGGTTCTGAGACCAGGTTTTCCTTTTCTTTGAGGCAATGTCTTACTCGAGTCAAACTCTTGATCCTCTTCCATGCAAGGATATCTGGTTTGGTTTCTTTTTTTTTTTTTTTTTTTTCCGGAGCTGGGGACCGAACCCAGGGCCTTGTGCTTGCTAGGCAAGCGCTCTACCACTGAGCTAAATCCCCAACCCCCGTAAGGATATCTGGTAAGGGGCCATATTTTTCATTTTTCACTTACTTTTAAGAAAATATTTATTAATTTCATCTATCTGAATGCCTTGCCTGCATGTTCATGAGCCCACCATGTGTCTGTATCAGAACCTCTGGGACTGGAGCTACACAGCTATGACTACAACCCAGGTCCTCAGGAAGAGCAGCCAGTGCTCTTCACCACTGGGTCATCTCTCCAACCCAGGAAACAGTTCTGGGAGAAAAATGATGGTTGGGGAAATTTCGTTGCATCTTTACTGCAATAGTGGCATGCTCCAATTCAAAGAGAAGATAACAATGCATTTAATATGTGCCCTTGCTTAGAACAGAGCAGGAAGCTAAGATACTCAAACGATTCTCCCTGTGGCCGTTCTATGTGTGCTTTATGATGAAACACCTCTGCTGTTTCCCTGAGTTATAAAATGCCCTCGGCCTCGTCACCTTTCTCTTACTCTGCATTTCTTCTTGCCATAGCCAACGGCTTCTCACGGTGTTGTGTTGAAGCTGCACCCCTGATATCTGCATTAGAGTCTGCTGGGAGCAACAAATGGGCTCCGAACAAATAAGGAAGCATCTGGAAACTTCCAATTCTCTTCCAGGTAGGGGCAGACGTTGGCTGGATTGGAGCCATGCTAGGCCTTGGGAGGCCCTGAGTTCAGATCCTGAGCCACTGTTAAGCTAGAGATGATTTAATCAGCAATCTCTCCTACCAGTTTTAGCCTCGGTTTCCCCATATGTAGCATTCATCCTTGTGGAAGTTAAATGAGAAAATATGTAAAGTCCTCAGTTGGTGGCCTGTGCCTCTATGAGCGACTATGTTAAGTGTAAGTAGATCAGTTCGTTGGACCAAATAAATGAGTATTTTTGTTTTCCTAGGCTCCTCCTTAGCCAGCATGAACATTAAACCAGAGAGCAGAGATGACAGGGCATGTGGAGTAGAGAGGGGAGGGAGAATCACTGCAGAAATGTAAAGAAATACAGTCCATATTTAGTTTCAGGCAGCCAGTATAGAATGTTTTAAGCACGCAGAGACACGAGGACTGGATTGAACGTGGGTGTATTTGAGACAGAAGAGGATTTTCTAAATTCTTCTCACTTGTCTTTAACAAATCATAAAGTATGCCTGGAAGGTGACAGCCCACACTGTTACTTGATGCCCAGAAAGGAGAGAAAGAGCATATGGTATCCAGGAGTCCTGAGCTTTACACAACTGACCCTGCGGCTCCCGGAAGATGGGTGGGAGAGGTGGTCCCAAGTCTCACACAATCGACTCTGAAGGAAGGAGGGCTGATTACTTCCTGTTTGGGGTGGAGGGGAATTGATTGTCTTATATCACTCACAGATGACAGATGCCCTCTCTAGAGAAGCTGGTGGATGATCACGTGACTGAACTAGACCCAGAAGGAGGAACCATTGATAGAGAAGCATGCATCAAACTCTGAGTATATCTTCAGTGTTCTCTTAGAGTCATTGTGCCGGAGAGAGGCGGTAAAGGATGTTCTAGAGCAACCAACATGCACAGCACGGGCTCTTGATTCTTGCTTATGACGAGGAGAAATGACGAGGCTAAAACAGCTGCTGATCTAATGAGAAGCTTGGGTCCTGACCTTGTAAATCACTGCTAGGAAAATAATAGAGGGTCCAGCATGTCGGATCCTATTTCAGCCAGGCAGTGTGGAAAGGGGCCAAAAATACCAGCGAAAATGTGACTTAGGATTCGGAAACATCAGAAAAAAAATCAATAGGACAGAAATGGCTCAGTAGAATTAAAAGTCCTGAATTATGAGTTAGAAAGCAAGGATTCTCGCATCATTCAAGGCAAAAAATGTACCAACCTATGCAGCTAAGTTTTCTGCATCTCAGTCTTCTTGAGTTTTTAATAAGGGAATGGGTTTTAATTATCTATGCAGAATGAGGCAAAATGGAATGTGGTGTCTTTGTAAGAAGAAGAAGGAAAAGGAGAAGGAAGAAGAAGAAGACAAAAAAGAAAACATGATACATTGATCTTGATCAAGTCTAGAACCTAATCTTCAGTTAGAGCCCAAGAAAGTCCTGGGGGTGATAACAAGGCCAGTATCTTTAACCTCAAAAGTGGGTCAGTGGTGAATGTGAGCAGATCCCAGAGTCAGGAAATGGCTTCGAGACCTTTGAATAGACTGGAATCATTGTTTTCGTCTGTCATGGTACCCCAACTGAGGCCACTGGATATTTGTTCATGTATCCCCTGGAAAACTGAGAAACTGACATTTTAAATGTTAATATTGGTTGGTACAAATTTAAACTTACGCAGTTATTCTTTTTAAGACACAAACATTCCTGACCAGGAAATCCTAGTTCCTAAACCTCATCGAGGTGAAGCACAATGAAGAAGCTTTATATAAACATCCTGCTCATAATTCTGCTTGGCGTCAATACAGACCTTTGAGAATGATGTATGGGACCTCTCTTAGCCCAGGTGGGTTCAGTCCAGGGGTCCAGGGTCCTCAGGTGCCCGACAATCAGTGGTCACCAGAGACAGGCTCTGAGCCAGTGTCTCCCCATTTAGCTGTCTTACTTCAGTGAGGAAAATGAAACATGAACACAGGAGTGTTGAAGCAAAGACACATTTATTACAGAGAATTGTTTTAAAGTGAGAAAGTTTCCAAAGGGCTGAGTCCCCGGGGAGAATTACCACTGGACAGGCAGATCCTTAGTGATTTCTATTAAGACTTGTTAATTCTCTGGGCATATGTCAGGCAAAGTCAGTGTGAGGCTGACACTGTGCATGCCCCTCTAGTCCAACAGGGGAGATGCCTCTGCACTGTTTGCCCAGAGGGGCAGGCAGTCCAGCCCTACTTGTTTCGTTAGCTGCTGGCCTTGGCACATGTTGCTGGTTGCCATCCTTGACTTATTTCCCTGGCTACTAATAAAACTATATCCTCTTTTTTCCCTGGTTACATGATTGGCTCATTACCATTGTCCATGCTGCCTGTGAGGAGCTAACTCCCTCCCTTGGCAGGACGCACAAGACATGTAATACCTAACACAGTGTGGCCTCGCTAACACCACCACTCTCCCCACTTCCCTCCCACCGCAATGGGCTCCAAACCACCCTCAAGTGGTCAGAGCAGATCTCACACCTGCACAGGCTACTTGTGACTGTCCTAGGTTCCCTTCTGTTGCTTGATAAACACCGTGACCAAGAGCAGCTTAGAAGAGGAAAGACTTTATTTGATTTATCATTGACAAGGTTACAGTTCATTATTGTAGAGAAGTCAAGGCAGGAACTTAAAGCATCATATTCACAGTCAAGAACAGAGAGAGAAATGCACCCATACCGTCTGCTTACTTTCATCTAGCTTTCTTCTATCTTAACTAATTCAGGAACCCTGACTAGGGAATGGTGACACCCACAATGGACTCAGTCTTCCTACATCAATTAACAAACAACACAACCCCCCATAGGCATGCCCACAGGCAAAACTGACTAGTCTCTCTGCCTAGGTGATTCTAGGTTAATTTTATCAAGTTGACATTTAAAATTAACCATCAAAGCATCCATCCCATCTATCTTGCCCTATCACACCTTTAAGAATTAAAGGAATGCTGTTATTTATATAGAAAGCCCTGGATTGTTCTGAGGAAACAGAGATACCCTGTTAACAGATCTTTCCACTCAGCTAAATTTATTTTCTTATAGACCAAGGGAAAGTATCATTCTTTATATAAGACCCATCCTTTCCAGAAGATTTAGACAAAGGAAGATGAATAAGAAGGGAGCTGGCAAACTGGATAGACATGGAGTCACACCTGTAATCCCAGCACTCAGAATGTGGAGGCAAGGGGATTGCAAGTTCAAGGCTATCTTGGACTACAAAGCAAGTTTTAGGATAGGTTGGGCTCTGTGCCCAGACTGCCTCAAAAAATTAATTAACATGTGAAAAATTATAACTGATAAAGTTCTGAAGGAAACTTTAAAACTGGATAAAGTGATATATGATATAGTGTCTGGCAAGAGTGGCCAGAAAAACCTGCTGGAGGAGAGGACACTTGGCTGAATGTCCTCAAGGGTGCCAAAATATGAGGACAGAATCGTCCCTACGGATGATTGATCTGGACAGAGCTGACAGGACCTGAGCTGCAGTCAATAGAAGAGACCCTGTGAACTGGAGAATCAGCTGCAGATTCTAGGTGGGGGAAGACCTCACATGGATCACAGTTTAACAGTGATTCCCAACCTTCCTAAAGCTGTGACCCTTTACTACAGTTCCTCATGTTGTGGTGACCTGCAACTATAAAAAAAAAACAATATTTTCTTTGCCAATTTGTGACAATAATTTTACCACTGTTATGAATCATAATGTAAATATTTTTGGAGATAGAGGTATACCAAAGAGGTTGCCTCTCTCAGGCCCTACTGGATGAAAGAAGGTTTCTCTGAGCTGAAGGGGAAAGAAGGAACCCCACCCCACCCCCCACAGAAAGATCAGTGAGGAACAAGCCAGACCTGAGTAGATCGTGAGTACAAGATGTGGCTCTGCCACAGATCAGAAAAATGTCCTTGAGTTTCCAATGAGGCCCCAGCAAGTGGCTGGTATAACTGTCGGTATGTCTGCCTGGGGGTGTGTCTTAGTTTCCACCCATATAATAGGATGTTGTATTGAGGATATCGAAGTTACATTCAGCTTATCCAGACAAAGTGGGGTGGACAAAGTACATCAATTCATGCATAGGCCACCTGCGTACCACAGCTAAGGGCTTCCAAAACACAGATGCAGGGTAGATACTGCTCAACTGAAGCGAGTGTCTCGCGATCTCTCTGCTTATGTTTGACGATGCGTCTCCAAGGATGGCATTCAGCTTAGAACAAAAATGCCGTTGTCTCTTAAAATCTGTACAGGATGGTCTTAGAGACTGAATGTTCACCTCTCCCCAACCCCCCAAAATTCATAAGTTGAAATGCCATGAGCAACACAATGGTTGAGGGATGGGGCTTTGAGGAAGTAATTGGATATCACCTGAGCCCCCAGAACTGTGCAATAATTTTTGCTGTTTTGAAGGCACCCAATTTGCAGGGTTTTGTTACAGCTTCCTGGACAGACTGAGATATTGAATGACCAGCTCTATTTTTTCTCAGGGCAATTAACTAGAAAGAATGGTATTTAAAGAATATGGCACACAAGGGCCCCAGGCATCTTAACATAGAACTTCTCACAATGTTCCGTATGAATAAAATCCTTCACTGAAACGCTGCCCTTCAGAGCTCAATGAGGAAGTCATAAGTGTCTGGAAAATGGATCCCAGACTAAGCCACACTTTGAACTGCCAGAAAGAGAGACCCATGGAAACAGGAGTGTGTCAGCTGTGGGAACCAAAGGCTAACTGGTGTGAACCAATGCTGTGGTTCCCAAATGTTCTCCTGAGAAAAGACTACTTTAATCTATGATGGTGATAGTCTCCTCCTTGCTGTCTTCCTTTGTTTATATAAAGAGAAACTGGGGTTTTCTCTTTATATAATTTGCTCTTTTTAATGTCACCAAATGCCTTGTGATATTGCACCTGTTGGATCTCTTATAGGCAAGATGCCAGGAGCCAAAAGATAATTAGCTCAGCTTTCCAGGTATGTAGAAAAGAGCATGGGCTATGCATCATTCATTACAAACACTGCCCAACTGCTCCTATCTCCATAAAATGTGCTGAGGCTGTGTGTGTGTGTGTGTGTGTGTGTGTGTGTGTGTGTGTGTGCACATGAGCTTGTGTGCACACATTTATACATGTGCAGGTATTCAGACAAGTGTGCGAATGTACACATGGAGGCCAGGAGTTGATGTTGGTGTCCTCCTCAATCACTCTCCACTTCCTTGGAGTGTTCACCATGGAATGTCTCACTGATTCTGCTAGCCTAGCTTTCAGCCAACCCCAGAGTCCCTCCTCCCTCCACCTCCCCAGAATTTGGATCCCAGGCATATGCTGCTTTACCCAGCTTTTGTGTGGGTGACAGGGATCCTGACTCATGCTTATACAGCATACACTTTATCTACTGAGTGCTCTCCCCAGCCCAAGACTTCCCATCTTAAAGAAAGCTCTGCACGGCTGGTCATAAACTGAACTGCTCACAAACAGACACTTTCTTCCTAGAGTCCAGGAGGTTGAAGGTCCGGCCTTGGAATACCAGCAGATACCATGCCTGCTAAGGCCTTTTCTAGGATGTTGCAGTCAATGGTGGGAGAGCTACCTGTGTGTTCTTCCCTTTTGGTTGTCCCCCGTTCACAATGCCTCGACCCTCAAAGACCCTACCTGCAAATACCATTCCATCAGGAATTAGAGTTCAACACCTGAACTTTGGGGGTAAGTAAATATTCCAGCAGAAACAACAGGGGACTCAACAAATGTTCATGTGTCTTCTCAGCCAGAAATACTGCCAAACTCTGAGGATGTAAAGAAGTTTGAGCTCTAAGGGAACCTGCTCAAAGAGGAGAAGGCAAGTCTTACATTGAGATAGATAGATAGATATTTAGATAGATAGATAGATAGATAGATAGATAGATAGATGATAGATTGATAGACAGATATTTAGATATTTAGATAGATAGATAGATAGATAGATAGATGATAGATTGATAGACAGATATTTAGATAGATAGATAGATAGATAGATAGATAGATAGATAGATAGATAGATATGTGTGTGTGCATGTGCGTGTGTGTGTGTGTGTGTGTGTGATCTCCAAATTGTGGTCAGCTGGAAATTTGTTAGAAATGAAAATTCACAGTCCCCACCCAACCCCTCCTAAGTCACTCACGGCTGGTGGCACTGGCTGCCATCACATCCATGTGGCTCTGGTATGCACAGGTGTTTGTAAATGAAGGCATTAACAAAGCATTCCTTCCTCTAGCATAGATAGGAAAAGCAGGGAAAGAAATAGAGGGAGGATAGGCCTGGGGTTGGGAGGAAGTACTGCAGTTTGTACCAAAGCATGGCTGAGATGAGAAGAGGAGAGGGCAGGAGAGGAGGGGAGGGGAGGATGGTGACTCCAGACCACCTAGGGGGAAGATGGCCTGTCTCAAAGACAAGAATTAACTGTGTGTCTCTCTTTGTCTCCAAGGGTCTAGCTCTATCTGCCATCTTCTCACTGTGGTCTAGGATTCTCGTCCAGAACCCACACTGTGACAAATTGAAAACCGCAGTGATTAAACACCTGCTTGTTCATCACTGAGGATTTAAGGGTGGTCACAGAGGTCATGTCTTAGCATATGGTCTGTCTCCTCTTCGCTGAGGCTGTTGGCACCCTCGCTGCCACAGTAGAGAGCATGCTGTGTCAGCAGCAGTGAAAATGTACCGAGCACTACGCAGTGCCAGCCAATCCATCTGAGGTTTCTGGCAGAGAGGAGCCTCAAGGGATTCTGTAGAAGGCAGACATCTCAGAGCTTAAAATTACAAGTAAAGGACGGACCTAAACACCTGCAAAGTTTCCCTGGTCAAAGCCAATTAGGAATGAATAACCTAAATCAGACGGGTTGTATGTGTCTTTGCTTCTTGGGGTGATTGCTCTTCATTGACAGGCACAAACCTTCCACTTCACTCCAATTCTACTCCTAGGCATTTACCCTAGCAATACAGGTCACACAAAGTTCTTCCCAAGTGCCCATGTCAGCACAGTTCACAACAGCCCAAAGTGGGACCAATACACCTGTGCACACTAGTTTGGGTTTGGTTTGGTTTGGTTTGCCAACTTGACAAAAGCTAAAACAAAAAGCTTCCATCTGGTTGACCTATAGGCACATCCGTAGTGTGTTTTCTTGATTAATGGTTGACAGGGGGTGGCCCCACCCACTGTGGCAGTGCCATCCAGGGACGATGGTCCTAGCTGAGCAAGCCATGGGGAACAAGCCAGTAAACAGGACTGCTCCGTGTTCTGCCCCAGTTCCTGCCTCTGGGTTCCTGTCTGGAGCTCCTGTCCTGCCCTGACTTCCAATCATGCTGTACTCTAAACTGTAAGGTGATATAGACTCTCATCACTAAGCTGCTTTTTGTCGTGGTGTTTATCATAGCAGTAGAAAGGTACTAGAGGGACTGGAGAAATGGCTCAGTGGTTAAGAGCACTGGATACTGCTCAGCTCCCAGCACCTACATGGTGGCTCACAATCATGGCAGTGGCAGGGGAGTTGATGCTCTCCTCTAGCTTTGATGTGTCAGGCACACATGTGGTGCAGATATCTGTGCAGGCAAGATGTCTATACACATAAAATACTGTTTTAACAAGAAGAGTAGCTAATACTCCATCAGTGATAAATGTTAAATAAAATATTTTACATGAGATAGTCCATTTGGAAAGTGGAATGTTCTTCAGAAATAAAAAGGATAAAGTATACATAATATGGATGAGCCCCCAAAATGTTGTGCCATCTCTACAAGGACAACTTAAAAGACTAAATATTCCATGTCTATGAGTATCTAAAACAGGCCAATCCATAAAAATTTATGGGGACAGAAAATAGACTCATGGATGGTAGAAGTTGGGTAAATGCGTATGATGTAACTAAGGGTATCATGTTTCTTTGGGGATGACGTAATATTCTGAAGTTGACTGTGGTAGCATTGCATATATCTGTATATACACTGGAGCCCAGTCAATTGCACAGCTTAAGTGGATAAGTTTTACAGTCTGTTAGCTATATCCCAATGCTTTAATTAATTTTTCTCAGTGCTCTGACTATACATTTGACAAACACAGTTGGCTTACAGTCTTAGTGGACACAGTCCATCATGATGGAGAAGACACTGCAGCTAGAGCATTCAGGTGGCTGGTCTCATTGTAGCCACAGTCAGGAAGCAGAAAGAGATGGATGAAGGCACCCCACCTACATTCTCCTTCTGGTTCATGCGATGGCCACACCCATATTCATGTTGGTGTCTTCCCCGAATAAACTTCGCTGGAAATACTTTCACAAATAGGCCTGGCAGTTTGTCTCCTAGGTGTCTATAAATCCTGTCAAGTTGACCATCAAGATTAACTTTCACACTCACAAAACTATTAACAAACACCAATGCCAGAACTTTTCCCTCCTGCTCCACATGTCCCTAGTCATGGTCAATGATCACCATTAAGACGCCGAATGAGCTATAACTGTTGTAGTTGGGAATTTTGAACAATTCTACCTCAACCAGCATTTCAGTACTCAAGAAACTCAGACACAGTGTAGATTAGCCAGTAGATAATTGTATTTTGTTTTTATTCAAATCCAACCTCTTAGCGAATGCTAGAAGCTGACTCACACTTATGATTCTAGTAAAAATGACTATTGCCAGCTAATGGCACATTACAATTTGAGTATAAATCATAACATCTATGGAATGAGCAAATGTCTTTCTACAATTTTTCCTTTAATTCTTGAATTCATTAAACATGAACTATAAAAGTTATTGTGAGTGTTTCTTTAGAAAGAGGGGAAAGGAAAGAAACTCCATCCCTTCTAAAGGTCATTTTTAAATCATTCACACACACACACACATGCACATGCACATGCACATATGCACATATACTACTTTGAAACACTGTGCTAAATGATGCATGTGAAAAGAAACAACAATCTAAGAAGTAAATTTCTGCAAGACTACATTGATGAGGCTTAATCGCCATCATAAGTCAGGATTCTCGGAGCACAGGGAGAATCGGCAGCAATTGCCCTAGCTACTTTCTTTGCTCAGGCCTCGGGTAGGCCAAAGACATTCACTGTGAAAGGTCCCATGACCAGTTTTTCCTTAATCACATCAGAAAAGCAAATTCCCTTCCCTGATAGCACAGAGCCAGAGGATACGATCTTCATTATCTGCAAGACTATGGATGCATGCACGAGAACACTCCATAAATCTGGGCCAAGTAGTATTTTAAGACATCAAGAGCTGGTAAGAATTTGTATTACATTTAACTGCACATTACAGTAAAATAAAATTGCTAAGAAGTGAGGGTATAAATAGTCCATTCCTGTTTATCATAGCCTATGGGGCTGCCCAGAAGTTACATCTTCACAGATGTTTGCATAATTTGAATATTTGAGGAGATGGAGGACTGCATCAAGAATATAATATTTGGGGCAGGAGAGATAGCTCCGTCTATACAATGCTTGCCACCCAAGGACCTGAGTTTGATCCCTCAGCACTCATAAAAAAGCCAGTCAAGGGGGCACCAGCCTGTCATCCTATTTGTGGGAAGGCAGTGCAGGATCCTGGAGATGTGCTAAGCAGCTAGTCTAGCAGCCAGGGAGCTCCAAGTTCAGGGAAAGACCCTACCTCAAGAAATAAACCGGGGAGTGTTTGAAGAAGATATGCAATGTTGACCTCTGGCCTCCACACTTGCGTGTAAATGAGCATACATACATATGCACACACAGGCACATACGAAAGAGAAAGCTTGAAAAATATAGAGACGGTTAACCTCACAGAAACAGAAGCAGGCAAAAAAAAATTAATGTAACTTCAAGACCATATCCCCAAGGAGTTCCAGAGATACCAGACAAATTCAAGAAGAAACAATTGAAGAGTCAGATATACCCTACCTCAATACACGTTGGCTACAATGAAGAGGTCTGAGAACACCAAATGATGGAAAGGATACAGAGACATGAGAAACTAAGCTTCCCACTGTAGGACACTGATAATTGTCTATAAAGCTAAGCACACATCATCTATAATGTGGCCCAGAGATCTCAGCCATAGACATCCATCCAAAGATTGAAGACACATGTTCATACAAAGACTCATATAAAACTGGGTGCGGTGTGCAATGTTCACACGGCGGAAGTGGTCTTCTGCAAGGACACACGATTCAACCCATGAGGGTTCTGCCCTCACAAGCTAATGACATCCTCAGTGTCTCACATCCTAATCCCAATGCACTGGGCGTTAGGAATCTATGAACAAATTTCCAGAAAGAAACAGCACCTTTGCATCGAACCTTGTGCAAAGCTGAAGGACTGATTAGAACTCCAATTATTGTGAAGAAATTGGAATGTTACACGTCCAGGCCCTAATTATAACTTCTCTTGAACTATCTTTAGCTCCTTCCTCACCCACCTCTCTGCCTGATCTAATATCTGTGTGACTATCAGGTAAAAAAAAATTTGAATATATTAAATTAGCAGATCCATAGCTTTCATTAACACAAAAGCTAAGAAGTCACGGGGTGCCCAGGTGCTGGCTCACACATTATTCTGCCTATGTCTACCAGGGTGTTTTGGAATGAGATGGATGAGGGCAGCCTGCAGGTACAGCTCCAGGCCGGAGCCTCGCCTAGAGCAACATTTGACTCAGCAGACTCAATACAGCACCTCCTCTTCTTCATGGAGGTGAGACCCAGCTAAGATGAAAACAGAATACTGGTTTTTGACAGGAACTTTAGCCAGTAGAAGGCCTGGGTATCGCAAGAAGCTGATCTCTATACAGAGGGGCAGGGGGAGCTCCTGTTGCCTGGCTGTCTTGGTCTGAAGCCTCAGTGAAGAAGCACTCTTTTGTCTTTAAACTATAACATTGATTCCCCTGAGTTTCTAGGTTACCTGTTATAGATCTTTGAACTCATTGTCAGCCTCCATAAATAAGCCCGCGTGTATGTGTCTCTCTCTCTCTCTCTCTCTGTGTGTGTGTGTGTGTGTGTGTGTGTGTGTGAGAGAGAGAGAGAGAGAGAGAGAGAGAGAGAGAGAGAGAGAGAGAGAGTTAGTGTGTGAGAGTGCAGGCACATGGGTGGAGGTCAAGGGTCAGTCCTTGCCTTTCCCACTTGTTTCGGAGGCTCTCTTGTTATGTGTTTCTGTATATGCTGGCTGGACCTTGGGCTTTCCCAGAAATTCTCTTGTTTCTGGCTTCTGTGAACTGCCACATCCGGCTTTTTCATGGGCTCTGCAGATCTGAACTGGGGCCATCACGGACTTGTATGGCAAGCACTTTTCCCACCAAGGCATCGGTACAGACTGAGCAGATCCTTTTTAATGAATCTGTGTACCCCTCTGCGTTTGGTGCCATTTCTATGGAGAACTCTGACTACTACAGAGTTAGCGGTAAGGCAGGGTGAACCCAGGACAGGAAAGGTGGCCCTAGGGTAAGCTTTCCTGGGTTGTGTGGCCTTCCTGGTCCGGAGAAATGAGGTAGTGACCTGGAGTTTCTGAGATTACCTTATGTGGTAATTGGATCTTAGATTCTGATTCATTTCCATTTAATCCCCAGCCATTTAATGATTTTCATTTCCCATAGACTCCTTTCTCAAAAATCTGACAATTCTGGGTAAATTTTCCAAAGGCAACTCCAGGGTCGTTACTACTAAAATCTTTCTATAAACGAACTTCTCCTAGGAAATCTCTTTTGTCTGTTTACCACAAGGCCAATTGTCTATATGTTTATAAAAAATTACATCAGATTGCTTGTTCCTTTTTTCTCTCCAGAGTGTTGCCCTAGCAACAGAGAGAACTGGACCACAGGTCAGCTGCTTGACTCCTGTCCACACCCCTGGACGGTCATGAAGTGGCACAGTATAGCACCACCCACCCTGTCACATAAAGTTCTCTTAATCTCTAGTCACTGGGACTTTTGATGAGGGGACTCAATGACACCTCTAAGGACAGCCATCTCAAGAGCTGGGGAGTAGGGACCATCATGCCAGTGGTGATTTAGGGATGAGAGGAAGGGATCCAGCGCCATATAAACAACGGAGTGGGTGTTGTTCAGTGGATCAGTAATACAAATGTATCTTGGAATATAACTGTAGAGATACTCTCTAGTGCAGTGTGCAAAGGTATTCATCTGTCAATAAAAAGCTGACTGACCAATGAGCTGACTCAGGATGAGAAGGCGGGACATCCGGCTGAGAGAGTCAGGATTCTGGGGAATAGGTGAGCGGATTCATCCCTAAATGCTGGAGGAAAATGGTCACATGGAACTGAAGGAGAAGTAACTAGCCATGTGGCAAGACTTAAACTAGTCTAAACGGGTTAATTGAGTTATGGATTAGCAGAAAGGAGCCAAAGGTATTGGCCTAGGCATTCATTCATAATAATTCAGTCTCACAGTCGCTATTTCAGGGAACTTGAGTGTAGGCGAAAATCATGAGGTTACAGTAAATCTTTATTTCCCTGTGGTATATCTGAGGCTCCGAGCTTAGAAACTTGTTCAAGGTCATTTTCTAGTATTTTACATAAACCATGCAGCACACCATCTTTTCTATCTAACTTATTTCATTCAGCATGATTTGAGGATCTGTTCATGTAGTCAACTTGTAAACTGAGTTATTCGGTGTAAGAAATGGCCCACTGCATAGGGTATCCCACAGTTTGCTCTCAATTCACATAGGCCTGTACGTTTGGGTGACTTACAGTTTGGGCTAACCCTCCTGTGACTAGTCATGTATACAAAAGGAAGTACAGCTTTTATTTTATTCTGCATTTTGTTGCCCTATGTGTAGTCTGTGTTGTGTGTGCATATTCAAGCATCTGTGCACGTGGAGGCCGGAGGTTGATGTCAGGTGTCATCAATTCATCTCTACCTTCCATTTTAAGAATAAGTCTCTCATTGAGCCTGTAGCTCACTAATTCAGCGAAGCTCTTGGGTAGGCTGTGCTCAGAGCTGCTTTTTGGTCCCTTCATCAAAAGCTCCTCCTGGCTAAAGATAGAGAGAACCCACCTTCAGCAAGGTTGGACTGTGGTCCACAGTGTGTCACTTCATGGCAATTTTAGGGCACAGACAGGAGTCAAGCAGCCAACCTGTGGTCCAGCTCTCTCCTGTTGCTAGGACAACCCTCTCAAGAGTACGGAGAAACAAACAATTTGATTTAATTTCCTTATAAACAATAAGTGACCTTGTGGTGAATAGACTAATGAGATTTCCTAGGAGAGCCTCCCTTAAGGATCCCAGGGAGCCCCAGGATCCATCCATCTGCCTCCTCAATGCTGAGATTACAGATGTGAACTCCCAGGCCTAGTGCTGGGGATCCAAATTCAAGTCCTTATGCTCGGATGGCAAGCAGTTTTCTAAGTCATCTTCCCCACCCAGGGAGGTGTGTACAACTTTGAGGGACAAATACCTAGCAGTGGAAATGGGTGGCGTTTTTAACGACGAATGTCTATGACGGATGTTGCCTGTCTAGTTCCTGATGTTAGCATTAAATAGACTATGATATATACCCCCAGTTCACTTGGGTATTTGATCCAGTGCTTTGCCTTGTGTTTTGGTTTTGTTGTTTTAGTTGTTTGTTTGTTTGTTTGTTTGTTTGTTTGGAAAGTCAACCTGACTTTGTCATACGTCTTACTGCTAATATCTTCCTGTCTTAGCCTCTCTTGCAGCTATGACTTGCAGGCCTGGCCCACCATGCCCCGCCGGTGTTATTCTTAAGAAATAAATTAATAGACAAAGAACGACATTCAAAGTCAGAAGACCATGTCAAGCTCTGACACACAAGTGTACCGTCTAGATGTATTTTTTTTTTCTTCAGTTCATAGTATCTACCTGTGCTGGGCCACAGTGTGGAACTTGGGCAGAAGGTCGCCCTCTCAGACCCTGAGCTAACATGCCCATCCCCAATCTGGAGGTTTCATCAGGAGCTTTTCGCCTGATGCAAAACAAGATAGACAACGTTAAAACCTACAACCAGCTGAGCATATGGTGCCCCTAATTATCCGCTTATCTGTACCCTAAATCCAAGGAGATAGGAGTGAACAGAGGTAGCACTCCTTGCTCTCTAACAGGTACAATCTATGTCCCAAACAACGTGCAGATTATGATCATTTAAAACAACAATGAGCAATATTTGGACAGAAATAAATAACAGGAGAATGCTCAGGCGTGGGAAAGAAACTCAGAGAGGAGAAAGAATTACTGAACTGCCAGGGAGGAGGTCTTAGGGGTGGTTTGTGGTTTTTTGTTTGTTTGTTTGCATGTTTGTGTTTGCTTTTTTAAATTAAATTATCAGTAATTTAGACTTAAGAGGGGGCACAGTGAACTAACTTACCTCTGCTGTCCAAACTTAAAGCAGGCAAAAATAAAAACCTTAAGACAAAGTGGATTCACGCGGAATTGGGAATGAGGCTGAAGGGCTCTTACACATTTCAGGGGGCATCGTGAGTGTAGCTGGAGTGGGCTGTAGAGAAATGAATCAGCGAAGCGCTTCTAGCAAACAAGTGAAGGCTTCCTGGCTTGGTTTTGTTTTCTTCCGGGAATTTAACTTTAAAGAAAAAAAAATGGGTCAAAATTCATTAACTGTCCTGGTGCCAGGAGTATAGAAACTGTTCTCTTTATCCCAGGATTACTTGAGTAGGGGAGATTTCCGGGTTAAATCCTCAGGGAAAAAAATGCGAAAGGAAGCCTCCCACCTCACTCGGCCCCCTAGAAGGAAATGTCAAATAAATTCACCAGAAGAACAAATCGTCTAATCAATAGACCGACAAATGAACTGAACAGACAGTTCTCGAATGAAGAACAAACGACCAATAAATACGTGAAGACGCGTTTGACATCCTTAGCCACGAGGGAACACAAATCAATAGGACATTGAGATTCTATCTCCAGTCAGAACGTCCGTCACCCAGAAAACAAGAGAACAACACACACATCCGTGAGAATCGGAGGCCAGGAGAGGATCCCTTACACCCTGCTGGTGGGGATGCAAACTAGTACATCCACTGTGGGAACCGTTACGGAGGCTCCTCAGACCATACATAGAACTACCATGTGATCCAGCTGTATCATCCTGGCTGCGCCAGGTCAAGCAAATCTCAGATACCTACATACGCACGTCTCTTCTCAATATCCATACAGCCAGCCCATGTGGAGAGGGATGGACGGTTCGTCCACTGGTATAGATTCCATCTGACATACCTCTTTGACTCCCTCGAAATCCATAGGTTAAGGACTTGATCACTAGCCTGTGGTATTATTGAGAGACAGGGTTTAAAGACCTTGGGATTCTATGGAGGACTCTCCTCCTCTTGAGGGCTACTGCCAAATCTGTCCAGACATCCTATTTCCCTCCAAATCTGCTTAGACCTGAGTTTGGTTCTTTGGTGTCTGTCAGTCTAAAGCTGGTTTTCTCCCTTGAAGCTCCCCTGACATCGTGAGTACTGTGTTAGTCAGCTTCTGTCACTGTGAGGGGAAAAAAATGAGGCAGAGATTCAGACAGACTCGATCTTAACTGGCCAAGGTAGCTTTCTTGGAACCTCGGCGGGGTTTCCCGCCTTTCTGTGGGATGAAGGTGGAATGGATTTAGCCGAGCTGAGGGACAAGCTTATATACATAAGTAGCTACCAGGACATTGTAGCTATTGTTTTGTGGAGCGCTCCCGCGTGCGTGCGTGCGTGCGTGTGCGCGCACCAGGGTGGGTTGTTTTCGATACCAGGCCATATTGTTTCTGCAAATGGATCTAGATGGTCAGGCTGGGAAGCCATTCCTTATGCTGGTGGCTATTACCCAGAACAACCGGACTCGATTCCTCCCCGTGAGGGACGTGAGGCTGTTACCCAACATTCCACACTGCATTCCTCTTCTTCACCGTCCTGGGGGTAATACCAAGACCTACTGCACAGTAGGAAAGCGCTCCCCTGTGGAGCCTTATCCTCAGCCTACGTTTTCCCCCTTAGATCTAATCATTTCTTTCCATCCCTGCCGGGATGCCACTTAACACAAGTCCTGCTTTGTGGGGATTCAGAAGTGTAATATCTCCACAGCCACTCTTGCCTCTTACCGTCTGTTTTCTACCTTAAAGCCAGGGCATCTTTCAAAAATGCAAAAGGCGCCAAATCATGCCAGGGTCAGGTCAAACCCAACGAGGCCTCCCTTGCTCTCAGGATGGAGAGAACTCTTTACCTTAGTTCACAGAGCTTGGAAAGACCCCGCCCCCGCCCCCGCCCCTGCCTCCGCCCCCCATCCCCCCCTTCCAGGCTCCTAGTCCCGCTCTGACTGTCCTGTCCTTCAGCAATCTGTGCTATTGTGTTCTCGTAAATCCTTTGCACTCAGCTAAACTCCATCTGGCTGAGAGTGCCTTTCCATTTAGGAACCCTGTCTCAGCCTTTCTGAACTAACTCCGCGCAGGCGCAGATCCTTCCTCTCGGGATAACTTTCTGTTGGCCCTGCTCCGGCCCTAGGACTCTGTCCTGTGTTAACTCTGCTCACAGTCGCGATTATACAGTGATATTCATGATTTGCTCTTTGTATTAGCTGATGTGTCGCCATGACGAAATACCCGACATAGCAATTTAAGGAAGGAAGGGGTTATTGGGTTCAGTTTAAGAAGAACTATAGTCCATCGTAGTGCAGACAGAAGATAGAAAACCTCTCCTCCCCCACTCATCTCTGCCAATGAAGTTTCACCTCCCGAAATTTCCATGACTCCTTAGAAGAGCATCACCAATTGAGAATCAAGTGCTCAAACACATGCCTCTGGGGGACACCTCACATCCAAACTGTTACCTGATCTAAGGGTCACAGCTACGACCCAACAAGCCAGGTTCGGCTCCGGTCCTCAATACGCCCATTAAAAGAGCCAAGTTAAGGTGGGCAGTCAGAGATCTCTGTGAGTTCGAAACCAGCCTGGTCTACAGAGCCCGTTCCAGGAGAGCCAGGGCTACACAGAGAAGCCTTGTCTCGAAAAACAAAACAAGCCAACTTAGCAGGAGGATGGAGGAGGAAATAGTGAAAGTTTCTACTTTTCACTATTTGGGGGAGACTTGGCCAATATGGACGCGTTGAAGAGAAAAATAAGGGGACCCTGTGATTTTCCCAAGACCGTCTTCAGGGACCCTGCTATAAGGATAGGATTTGAATAGAAAGCAAGAGGTATGTGTAACTAATCAGCCAAGAGGACCCCACTACCGTTGCCTCAGCTCCAAGTCTACCCTGCAAGATCACACGTGGACTGGGGATTTTTCTCCAAGAGACAAGTTCCTCCTCTGAATGCCGCCAGGGTTGCAGTCATTACTTCTTCCAATAGAAGAAGAAATTCTAATTTCTCGGGGTTCGTTCTTTCAATAGTCTGATAGGGAAATCTCCCTTAGGAATATATCCATCCCTGCCAGACAGGAGGGTTATAAAGCCGCAGCACTTTTACGACTCCTGCTGTTCCTCCTCGGACCCCATCAGTACTAGGTGAGTCTCTCTCTCCCTATCACCAGAAGCACAGCTCTCAGCAGGCCGGAAACAGGCCAAGCACTGCAAATCAGGGGGTGACAGAGCCACAGTCAGGACGCAGTCTGGTGTCCCGCCTCTTTTCTGACGGACAGGGCTAAAGCAAACCCATGGTTCCTTTGGCCATGAAGTAACTTTGTAGCTTGGGAGGGGCTTGGTGGGCAGCCTAACTTACTTGGCTGCAGCAGGGTAAGGTCCTGGTGATAATCCGTCAGGAGAGAAGGCTCTGCCCACTGTCTGGGGGATTTATTTTTTTCCCTCTCTGAAATATCTGGACAATTTCAATGGCAGAGCATTTTGAGATGCATAAAATGCAAACGCTTTGAAACCTAGGATAATGGAGAAAAATCTTAATTTTTTTTATCGTTATAGGTGAGAGATAAGAAAAACAAAGGATATTTGAAAGACCTTATGGGGTGGGGAGAGGAGGTTAAGGATGAGAATGAGCCACGTTCAATCATGGTAAGTCCTGTTATTTGTACACTAACCAAAAGTTAAAGAGAAGAGAAACCAACAAAGACCTCCTTATAAATGATTTAGAAGAATTATTTCTGGAAAGTATTTTAAGTAAATTATATATATATATATATATATATATATATATATATATACACAAATATATATATGATATATATATATATGTATAGAATATATATATATATATATATATATATAGACTAGAATATCCCTTTTAAGAACATGTGAGAACCACATGTTCTGGTTGCAGGGGTTCAGCTATATTCATGTTTCAGACCCAAACCATTTCTATCAAATTCTCAAATTAAATATACAACTTTCAGATAGCCCACAAGAAATACTCATACTCTCTATCTAGTCTACTTTGCTTGTACGTGTGTATGTGTATGTACATGGTACATAATATGTACACATGTGTGTGGATGCCTGTGTCTCTACCTGTGTGCCTGGAGACCAAAAGAGGCCATGGGTGTCCAGCTCTATCACCCTCTTCTTCATCCCGAGTTGAGGTCCCCACATAGCCTGAAGGCAGGTTGGCATCCTGAAAGCACCAGCAATGCTCCTGCCTCCACCCGTAAGAGCTCTAAAGTAAGAAGATAGGCATGTGTAGCCATGTCCGCCTTCTTAGGGGGATGCTGGGAATCTGGATGCCAGTCCCCATGACTGCACAAAATGTGCTCTTACCCACCGAGCACCTCCCCAGCCTCTACCCTGATGTTGAAGTCCACCTTCATTTATTTGTTTTTACTAGGTCTTCCCTTGTTACATGTTTTTACAAATTTCAGACAATCTGAGACCAAAGTATTAAAACAATTCAAAAAGAGACATGATGTATGACAGCACTCACCCTTGCACACATGTTCACATGCACCCATGCACACACACACACCCGTGGACCCATGCACACATGTTCACATGCACCCATGCACACACGCACCTGTGCACACATGCACACATATTCACATGCACCCATGCACACCTGCACACCTGCACACATGCACACATGCATCTGTGCACACATATTCACATGCACACATGCACCCATGCACACATGCACCTATGCACACATGCACACATGCATAGTCATTCTCAAAACTTAATAGATGTTTATTATACAAGAAAACTCATTTCACGAATACTTGCTATGCTTAAGTCTCTGTGCTGAAGCCTTACGTCATGGGTTCTATTTCCTACTGTTAGGTAGCAGAGACATGTGCATGTTTGAAGCCATAAGGATGGGCCCCTCCCTCGTGTGGAGTCCACTTCTTGCTTTCCTGGTAACACGAGAAATGCAACATTAAAACCATCCCTCCTAGGGATTTAGAATACCCTATGAGAAGGCAGGGATACTAGGGTTCCACTGAGGTTCATTAAAGGAAAGATACATCACCCTGGCTAAAAGAGTAGAATCAACTTCTGGTCCTAGCTAGAAACAGGACATTTTCATCTTTCCCAAAGTTTAGAACATTTACACTACTGTCCCCTCCCTTATGAGTTAATCCAATTGGGTCTGTCAATCACCTGGCTAAGAGAACATTGCTCCTGATTCACCAGGGGAAAAACTAAGGACATTGCCCAACTAAGGACCATGACCTTGGGCATCAAAAGGCTGAAGCACACACACACCTCAGGCCATGAGTGAACACCTGAGGTAGATCCTTGCCCATCTCTGTCACATCCTCTAGATTCCTTCCTCTCCTTCCCTGAAGCCCAAGATGTTCCCTTCCTTCCCCACTCCTAATCCCTTAAAATGGGTTTCTTTATTTTTCCATATCTTTCTGGTACACATACATACATACGTGTGTGTGTGTGTGTGTGTGTGTGTGTGTGTGTGTGTGTATGTCCCCAACAGATGATCCTTTGTCTGTTACATCTGAGACCTCCTATCAGCTACAGCTCTGGGAAGCAGCTATTCCTACTTATGTTCCTACTCTATCGTTTTTTAAAAAATAATTCTGACAAAATATGAAGACTTCAGAGTGTCAGAGAAATTGTTCGACTTTGTATCCATTAAGAGAAACAGCCTTACCTGAATACAAGGTTGTCTGGAATCGAACAACTACCACAGAATTAGCTAAACTGTCGATTGTTGGTTGAATTTTAGCATCGTGGCCAAGGACTTGGTTTCACCATCCAAACACGCATGGTGACGTACGATAAAGACAGAGAAGGAAATAACGACAGAACAACCAAGGTCTTGATTAACACATCATCCTTCCCATCCCCATAAAGACTTCCACTGTTTCTTGCTCATCTAATTATGACTCAAAAGCTCAAAAACACCAATTAATATTAATAGTTTTCCATGGACACTTTTCAACTCGGTCTCTGATTAATGTTCTGGAAACGTGGGCTGATTGGTTCCAGTGGAATGATCTCCCCCGGCTGCTAAATTTCAAGAGTTACAAGCCTAAAAATAAGAAAGAGGGGATAAGGATGTCGCTCAGTAATGTGCTTTCCATGTAAGCACTGGGATCTGGGTTCGGATCCTCAGAACCCACATAAAAGACAAGTGGACAGCAGGAAAACTTCCCAGTAAGGAGAAGAAAATCTCTCTGGCCTGAATGGAGACCTGACATTTCAATTGGGCTGGTTCAGTTACCTGATCCAGAGACGGCCCTCTTGGGAAGCAGGCTCACTGTAATCCCTGGGGAGGCAGAATAACTAGTCCTTTAATGAGATAGTATTCTTTTCCTACCCAGAATCCTCACCTCCAGTGGAGCAGCTACTGGGCCTCCAGGCTACAGCAATGCAGCCATCATAGAGCTTGTAAGTCTGACTGCTCTTCTGGGTTGTTCAAAAAAGCATAACTCCTCCTTCTCCTCCTCCTCCTCTTTCTTGTCCTACTCCTCCTCCTTGTTCTCCTCTTCCTCTTATTCCTCTTCCTCCTCCTCTTCCCCCTTCCCCCTCCTCTTCCTCCTCCTCCTCGTCCACCTCTTTTCTAACCATGTTTCCTTAATAGTTTGGGCCTCCTTACTCTTTGTCCAAAGCCTCCCTCCCTGTCATACGGCTGCCTGTCTGCCATTTTGACCCATGCCAGCTCAAATGACACAATCTTTTTTCTGTTCTCTCCTCTATTTCTCTCTGTCAGCTAGCAGCTGGAGTTTTCGGTTGGCCTGCCGTGGACTTTTTCTTTCCTTCCTTCCTCCTCCCTTCCTTCCTTTCTGTTTTGTTTTTAGGATTTTTGTTTGTTTGTTTTTGTTTTTGTTTTGTTTTTCTTTCCATGACAGGGTTTCTCTGTGTAGCCCTGGCTATCCTGGAGCTAACTCACTCTGTAGACCAGGCTGGCCTCAAACTCTGCCTCTGGGATTAAGGGTGTGTACCACCTCCACTGCCAACGTTATGTATTTTATTATTGTGTACATAGGCGTTTGTTTACACGGACATCTGTGGACTGTGCACATGCAGTGCCTATAGAGGCCAGAAGAGGGTGTCAGAGCCCTTGGAACTGGAATTACAGAGAGTTATAGGCCCCCTTGTGGGTGCTGGGAATTGAACCTAGGTCCTCCGGAAAAGCAGCTAAGCCATCATTTTGGCCCCAGGACTTTTCTTTTAAAGTTTAAAAGTCCTGAGCTTCCATTTAAGTCTATTCTTTAATTCCTTTAATGAGATTAAGAATTCCAAGAGGGAACCCACCTTCCTCTTCATCATCAGCGTGTACCTACAGCCCCAGTGCTAGACGAAGGAGACAAGATGATGCCTGGGTCTTGCTGGTCAGCCAGTCCAGCCAAACTGGTGAGCTCTGGGGGTTCAGTGAGAAACTGGCCAGCCAGTCCAGCCAAACTGGTGAGCTCTGGGGGTTCAGTGAGAGCCCCTGTCTCAAAAAAACAATGTGGACAGTGTGTCTTAGTTAGGGTTTTACTGCTGTGAACAGACACCATGACCAAGGCAACTCTTATAAGAACAACATTTAATTGGGGCTGCCTTACAGGTTCAGACTATTGTCATCAAGGTGGGAGCATGGCAGCATCCAGTCAGAGTGCAGGAGGAGCTGAGAGTTCTCCATCTTCATTTGAAGGCTACTAGCAGAACACTGGTTTCCAGGCAGCTAAGACAAGGATATTAAAGCCCACACCCACAAGGCCACACCTTCTCCAACAAGGCCACACCTCCCAACAATGCCACTTCCTGGGCCAAGGATATACAAGCCACCACACAGTGATTGAGAAAGATACCTACAGTGTCAACCTCTGACCTTGACACACAAGTGCACACATAAATGTGCACTTGTGTTGCAGCTATGGCCACAAATAAACACATATAAAAAACAGGCAATAAGATTCAATAGAAGTAAATCCAGTCATTAGGACAATGGGTGGTGGTCCCCATTCTGTTTGCTACACTTGTTCCTGGAGTTTAAACTCTGAGACTTTGTCCTTATCCAATTGTAAGGTGCTGCGTTTGGGGTTCGAGTTGTGAAGTGATCACCAGAGTGTCAGAGAACATCTTTAACCTAAATATTATGTCAGCACCCCCCCCCACTCAACCAGCCTATGCCAGCAAGAACTCTAATACTGTTCTCGATGCAGCCAAGGTCAGTTTCACAGAAGCATCATAAAATATATTCCAAACAATTCCGTGGCAGCCATCCTACTGACCTGATACCCATCCCTTGCCAATATCAAAGCAAGACTCCTAAAGTTCTAGAATGTTCTAATGTGGTCTGCCTTTCTTTAATTGTCAGTTAAGCAGCCACAGCTCTGGCTTTAGAATTTTCTCTTGGGAGCACTTCCAAATCCCCCGAGAGCCACTGCAATATTTTTCTTTTGACCTAGAAAAAGGAAGCTATAATAGGTTTCCTGCTGAGTTAACTCCCTAAAAAAAAGAACTGTTTGGTAAATTTAGCTGTTTAACAACATCTCTATTTCCACTTTCATTAAGAAAAACGGTGGCAAAATGAACAGCAAAGGAAACACCTCAGTCTGACCTTGGCCAGGAGTGGAGCAGCTGAAACCCCTCCTTAGCCTTCAGTCACAGGGGCAGCTCTCAGTGGACTCGGGACACTGACTCAGCCCTTCTCTCTTTCCACCCACCAAGGATTCCATAGGGATTATCTGTCAGCGCTCAGTTTATTCACCTTTCAAATGGGCTCAGAGAGAAAGTCCCACAGTAACCCATGCAGATCGTCTGCACACAGAGATATGGGTTCAAATGTTTTAAAAAGTAGAGGCTGCATTTAATAAGGTGGCCAAAGCAGCTACCAGTTTGGCACTGCAATTTATTCTATCAGAAACTAATTGGCAGCCTTTAAGTTTCTGTAGGAAGGCGTGGTGGGAATCAAAGCATGGGCAACTTGGCTAAGCTGAGCTCACTGTGTTAAGCACAATGAAGGTGCTTTTAAAGCCACTTGCTTGCTATCTTACTTCTTGATGCATTTTCAGAAAGATCCTCAATGAATTTTCCATTACCCGTGTGACGGCCATTCCTGGTTGTCAGCTTCACTACATCTGGAATGAACTACAATACGGAAATGGAGGGCACACCTGTGATCCAGGTGTCGAGGTTAGAAGACACAGCCTTCTGACCCAGACCTTGATTGGGATGACACACATTTTGATCCAGATTCTGAGGCATAGTGGACATAAAATACTTAGGCCTAGGCAAGGTAGTACACTCCTTTAATCCCGGGCGACTGAGGCAAACAGATCTCTGAGTTCAAGACCAGCCTGGGACAAAGCATGTTCCAAATCCAGGTGTGGTGGTCACCTTTAATCTGGGCCACACCTTCTACTGGAGGCCTATATAAGGACATTGATAAAAGGAAGGCTCACTCTTCTTCACCTTCTTGTACTTAACTTGCCAAAACTTGCCGGCACATCTGCTAGAACCTACTTCTTCAGGATTTCAGCTTCTACAGAAGACCAGCTGAAACAACCAGCCTCATGGGACTGAGCAACTACCAGATTCTTGGACTTCCCATCCAAGCTGCCCATTGTTGGACTGTAAGTCATCACAATAAATTCCCTTAGTATGGAGACATTCCATAAGTTCTGTGACTTTAGAGAACCCTGTCTATTACACCTCCCATCTTATGTTACTCCCCCATATTCTGTATACAGGTGGAACGGTATGTTACCTGTAAGAAGTGGGTCTGGGGGGTCTCATGAAAACGGCCACATGATCCAAAATCAAGAGGGCAAAAATTTTAGTTCTGCAGGATACATACCTGTGTCAAAACAAACAGGCAAGCACACCCAGCTTAGGTCCGACTGGGTTTCTATTCCTAATGCAAAGAGGTCTTCTGCCTCTCTGAATGGTCCAGTGTGACCTCACATTCTTCTCAGGCTGGTCGATTTGAAGCAATGCAGTTGATAAGCAGAGTGCAATTTTGCACCCAAAGTGCAAACCCTTGAGCACCTATTTTGATTTCAAGAAATGCTGACCCTGGAGGAGTCTGAAATTTCTGCCAAATAGCTTCTTTACCTTTAATCTTTTTCAAGATGGAGTTTTGTCCCATTTAACCCTTTGACAGAAAGCGCACTTCATTCTGTTCACGTTTCCCCCATTGCCCAATAGCAGCCCCCTTATCACCAGATACATCTTGATAGTTGACAAACTTGCACACAGTCCACAGAAGGTGGCTGACTCTGCAAAGGTCAGCGGGTCTGGGCCATCACTCACGCCCTGCAGTAATTAAGAGTGTGGGCGGCGTGCGTGCATGGCTGTTGTGGTATCATTTCAGCTAGAGCAGGCGAGAGGCACAGAAGGCAGCACCGGCCCACTTCCGATTTAAAAGCCGCGTGCTTCTGACAGCTCCGAGCGGTGCTTTTTATGGCCTTGTTTACCTTGTTCTAAAGTGAAATGACAATTCATTTTTCACAAACATGATGAAGGCTCCTTGCGGCAAATATTTTCTTTTCCTTTGAAGTAAATTTAAAAGAGGCTTAGGGATGCGTTTCTTCCCCCCGCCCCGCCCCCCTTTAAACAGCAAGTGGAAAATCACTCCCAAAGCTTAGCCTCCTGCCTCCTCATAGGAAGAAGCAGAAGGCAAGAAGCCAGTCCATGGGCACATGGCAAACTTCTGAGAGTCCTCATTTGTACTTCGTTATAAACACAATTTCCATGTGCTGCATTGCGGTGGCCTATTGTACTGGTGGTTGTGGTGGTGGTGGTGAGGAGGTGGTGGTGGTGGTTTTGGTGGTGGTTGTGGTTGTTGTGGTGGTTGGTGGTGGTGGTGGTGGTGGTCAGTGGTAGGAGGAGGACTTTGCCTGTCGCAAGCACAAGGCCCTTGGTTCCGTTGCTTGAAAAAAAAAAAAAAAAAAAAAAACTGAGATAAGCTCTTGTTCTGTAGCCTAAACGATTCTGGAACTCACCATGCTTGCCCAGGCTGGCCTCAGCTTGCAGAAATCTTCCTGCTTCAGCCTCCTCACCACTGGGATTACAGTGTGAGCCTGTGCACATAGCTTAAACCATTGTCTTTAGAACAAGGAGACATGTTAGCACTAGCGCTAATGGGCTGAGTGCATAAAAGTACATATTTAGGGTTAAAAGTAGACCAGACCTAGCATAGAACTCAGCCAGACCACTGCTTAGCATGATCGACACCTTACCCCACAGGTCCTTGCTCGCCTCGGCCATGGCTGATCTACTCACAATGGCTGGAAAATACAAGGGACCCAAACACCTTCAGCTGATGAAATGTGTTTTGAATTCGTAGACGAGCTGCCCTTATTTAGTGGGGAGCTAAGGACACAGCCAGGGGATTCAGCAAGAGATTCAAGGTTCGGATCCAAACCCAAATCATAGCTTTTGGGAAGCAGCTTGTGCGTTCAACAATACTGACGCCCCCCAAAGCCCAGCAAAACAAGCTTCGAGTTCTTCAAGTACACAAGGAACCCATCAAAGGAAATAACTTTACCTGAGTCCAATGTTTTATATATGAATATTTGTGGACTCTCATGTGACTTCCGACAGAGGACACGTTTCACGATGAGCCTTCAGAGAGCGTGAATGACGGCTGAACTTAGCTGTCAATTGTCCTCACCTGGAAAGAGGGGACCTCAAGGGAAGAATTGCCTCCATCAGACTTGGCTGCGGGGCAGGTTTTTTAATTCATGTGGAAGGCCCCAGCCCTCTGCAGGCAATGCCAGTCCTAGGCAAGTAGGCCTGGGCTATATAAGAAAGGGGGCTGAGCAAGTCAGGGAGTGAGAGCCAGCCAGTAGGAAGCCTCCTTCTGTGATCTGCCTCTAGCTTCCGTCCTTGAGTGCCTACCCCGGCTTCCTTTGACAGGGACTGTCAGCTATTGGTTGAGATAAACCCTTCCCTCCTCAGGTCGATTTTGGTCATGGTGTTTATCACAGCGGCAATAAGCAATGGGAGAGTAGAGTTGAGTCTTCAGAATGCATCTTCTTCATTGGGACTTTCCTTCCTTAATGCTCCAGGGCTGTTACATACAACGGCAATTAAATCTGTTTTGGTGATGCAACCTGGGTCATTGGGAATTGTTTCCCTTAAATATAGCAACCTTACTCTGCTATGAAAAACGAAACAATATGTACCTATCTACCACATGTTTACCTCCTACAAACATGTAAAAGCAAAGAAACGGGGCTTATCTAGCATATAATGTGTGCTGGAGAATAACTTACGGGCAAAGCACTCCGCATTTAATTATACTCCCATTCAGGAGCCTTGTAAATTTTTAATACTTGTCTGTATCTTAGACATAGAGAAACAAGCTGAGGATCAACACTAGACTCATGAATATACAGCGGTCGCTGGGCAGATCAAAGGCAAACACCCTCGCTCTGCCTTCCTCACGGATGATGTTACGCTTCACCTGTCTGTGCAGCCTTCCCCATCTCTGGGATTTTACACTTATGTACTCATAAACATCTCGTATCACTAACAAACAACTTCACTAGGTCCACTAACAATATTAAATGCCACATGCAGAACATTAAATGTCACCAAAAAAAATGGAATAATAGCAGTGTGAAATAAGACAAGCGGATAATAGCCTTGATATGTAGGTTTCTGGAATAGATTCGAAAGGAATAAAGGTAAGGCCCCTAAAAATAGGTAATGCTTAAGCAAACAGTGCATATGCACAAGCCATTATGAATGAGAACAGTGAGGCCGAGAACTTTATTTTAAAAGCCCCAATTTGATAAGAGAAGAAATACTAAATCACATTGAAAAATATTCCTTCTTAAGCATGCTACAGAAAGGTAGCACTCGATGGCAGGACACAGGAGCTAAGCATCGCCATGCATTGCTCCGGGGAATTGAT
The DNA here is from genome assembly GCF_011064425.1 of Rattus rattus. Taxonomy (NCBI): domain Eukaryota; kingdom Metazoa; phylum Chordata; class Mammalia; order Rodentia; family Muridae; genus Rattus; species Rattus rattus. The sequence continues at coordinate 95,292,403 of NC_046161.1, forward strand.
TTTATTAATTAATTAACTGATTGGTGCTGGGGATTAAGCACAGTGCCTTGCATATGCTAAGCACACACTTTACTACCTAGCTACACTCTTCACCCAAGCTGGAGGGCATTTAAATGATTACGTTCTTTTCTGGAAAGCATTTGAGGACCTGGTGATTAGCAAGAGTCTCAGAGATATTTCATACCACTTGGCCCAGTAATTCGTCTTCGAGAAACCCATCCAAAATGCACAGCTGTATGCAAAATAAATACTTTTGTTGCAAATATTATTGAAAGAGAATGACTTAAATGTTACAAAATAAAGCTTAAATACATGGTGTCTCATCTATGGCACAGAAAAAAAGGTCAAAACAGCCTCTAACATTCCTTACAAAGTATTTCCAATGATGTGTGGAGGGAGAAATGAAATGGTCTCAGAGGTAGAAGCAAGTTTCAAAGCTCTATAAACAGCGTGATCTCAAGTTTGTTAATATTAATATATATCTCTCCAGCCCTTTTTAAAAGATTTATTTACTTATTATATATGAGTACAGTGTAAATATTAAGATATACCATGGGCTTAAACAAATAAGTGAAAAAAAAAACCCATGAATCTTTTCAAAGAAAACAGAGTGTTTTCATAATGTCATATGGTTAAAGACCTTGTAAGCAGACTGTAGACAGATAATCAAGAAGAAAACTTTGAAAAATTGGATTTTATCAAAATTTAAAACTCATACTCACCGAGAGTTAGCTTCCTAACAGGCAGGCGGGTTGATGAAAGCAAAGGGGATACAAAGAAGCCACATGGAAACCTATTATTGTCTAACTCACTGAAGAAAATACTTTAGAAAAATAGTTCAGAGAGAAATGACCTTTATAGCAAGAAAATTCTGTTCCTGCGAGCAATCAGACACTAAACAAGGACCCCAGCCCTTGGTGTGGCCTGCTCTCTTAGGAGGTTTGGCCTAGCGAGGCCAAGAATCTGATATTAGTTACTTCTATGTTGCAATGAGAAAATACCATAGCCAAGAGCAACTTATAGAATGAAGAGTTTATTATCTTGGCTCACAGTTCCAGAAGTGTGGCAGAATGACTTCCATTGGCTCTTAGGTTTGAATGCTTGGTCCCCAATTAGAGGAACTGTTTAGGAAGGATTAGGAGGTGTGGCTTTGCTGAAGTGGGTGTGGCATTGTTAGAGGATGAGAAGGTGTTTTGGAGGTGAGCTTTGAGGTTTCAAAAACCATGCAAAACCCATCCTCTCCCTCTCCCTCCTCCTCCCTCTTTCCCTCTCCCTCCTCCTTTCCCTCTCCCTCTCCTTCCCCCCTCCTCTCTTCTCCAATCCCCTCTGCCTGCAACTTGTACAACTTGTTGCTTCCAGCAACATCTTCAGTATCATCCCTGCCACCACAATCCTTACCACAATAATCATGGACTAAACCTCTGAAACTGTAAGCAAGCCTCCAAATTAGATGCCTTCTCTTAAAAGCAGCCTTGGTCACGGCACTTCCTCAGCACTAGAATAGTGACTACAAGCAGGGTAGTCCAAAATGGAGAGGAAGGCATGGCTGCAGGCGACTTGAACACTACCCTGGCTGATCACATCTTCAACCACAAACACAAAGCAGAGAGAGCAAATGGGGCATGACCGAAGCTATATGGTGAGGATATAAATTCTCCAAGCCCAACCCCAGAGGCACACTCCTTCCAACCAGGTTCCAACGACTAAGGTTCTATAACCTCCTCAATCAGCACCAAGTGGGGGTGCAGTGTTCAATACCTGAGTCTGTGGAGAACGGTTCTCATTTAAACCATGACACGCCCTCGAAACACAGGCTCTTGGCCCTTCCACTTGGTTGCCCACAAGAACTAAATTATAAGAACCCCATTGTGAGGGGCAAGTGGAACCGTGTCACCAGACAAAACCTGGGAAGGTCAAGATTAAGAAATCCTGGCAATTCTTGTGACTGAGAAAGGTAGGTATTTGGATTTGCTCCCGACCAGATTCCAGTCCAGAGCATGTGACCAAGACACCATACATGAGGACCATGACAACTTGTCACCTAGCATAGATCCCAGAGTTCTCCATGCCAATGTGGCATCCAGATGGGCCAGCCCTAATGGTTTAGCCAATAAGCTTCCCTTCTGGGACATTCCCTCCTGCAAAAGGTATTTAATCTCTGATCTATCCTGAGTAAGTTATATGCACCATTTCCATCATTAATCAACAGTTAGGACTATCTCTCTCATCAATAACCACTGTGGGAAGAAGCCTTCATTATCGAACCACACTACCTAAGTCTCCCACAGAAGGCCTCTCAGGACATCGGCCAGCAGGCCTCTGTTCCAACTCCTCACAGTTCCCAGCAGTGTCTGGGCATTGGGAGTTGAAGAACCCCAGCTTCAGTCCCAGGCTACAGTGTTTCTCATCCAGGCTGGCACCCCATCTTAGGCTGCAATCCGTTCTTCACAGTTCCCAGAGGCACCTGGGTCCCCATCATGGGCTGTGTTCTACCACTCCTGAGGAGGTAAAGGGAGTCTTCCCCGAGCCCCACAACCTGCTGTGAGGTGAAGCACAGAACCACACCATTGCCCAGAACTATTCCTGTCTAAAAGAAATGCAGGGACAAAAATAGAGCAGAGACTAAGTGAAAGACCATCCAGCGACCAGACCAACTTGGGATCCAGCCCATGGACAGGCACCAAACCCTGACACTATTACTGACGCCATATTGTGCTTGCAGACAGGAGCCTAGCATAACTGTCCTCTGAGAGGCTCTACAAGTAGTTGACTGAGACAGATGCAGATACTTATAGCCAACCATTGGACTGAGGTCAGGGACCCCTATGAAAGAGTTAGGGGAAGAATTGAAGGAGCAGAAGGGGATAGCAACCCCATAGGAAGACCAACAGTGTCAACTGACCTGGACTCCTCAAAGTTCCCAAAGACTAAACCACCAACCAAAGAGCATACATGGGCTAGTCTGTGGCCCCAGCACATATGTAGCAGAGGACTGCCTTGTCTGGGATCAGTGGGAGAGGTCGTGTCTCTAATCCTGTAGAGACTTGATGCCCCAGGGAAAGGGAAGGGGTTGGAGGTGTGGGGGCAATGAGGTGGGGAGGTGAGTGGGTAAGGGGGCTGGGGGTGCAGAGTACCCTCTCAAAACCAAAGAGGAGGGGGGGAGGGATTGAAGAACTTTAGAAGGGGACACTCAGAAGGGGGGTAACATTTGGAGTGTAAATAAATAATTTAATTTAATTTTAAAAAAAGAACCCCATTGCCAACAGTGCTCCAAGCCTTGGTTGTAAGACATGGATAATGCAAGAAGCTAGAAACCTCCTCCATGCTGGCTAGCTTTCAAAGAGTGAATGGTGTAATGCATGCAGGCTTCTGGGGGAGGCATTAATGGTCTTATGAAGAGATATACTCTATGAACTATGATGCCAACCTGGCAGGCAAGATGTGTTCACATGTACACTAGTGGCATCAATGTTATGGAGGTAACCAAGTATTGGGATGACCCACGGATATTGTACTTATTGGATATAAAAATAAGTGTGTACATGTGTTCTCAATTCTTACTTGCTGGGCTGGACTAATAGGATATGTAAATGTTTGCCACTTCCTCATGTGACAAAAAAGAAAAAGGCAAGCATCTGTGGGGAAAGTCACTGTAGCCCCCAAAGCCAACTGGCTGGATAAGGAGTGTGGCTTTTTGCACAATAAAGAGCTGGTGGCTGGAGCTGGGGCAGGAGGACTGTCAGAGACAGACACAGGAGACAGAAGGAAGGACATGAGCAAGGCAGGGAAGTAGGGTAGAGAGAGCCATGTGGAGAGATAGAGTAGCGGCGAAGAGGCCAGGTTAAATCAGATGCCAGCTAAGAGACCGCCCCAGCAAACAGGCCAACATCTATAAACTATATAGATGTCTCCGTGACTTCATTATTATTAAACCTAAAGTGAGACCTCTGAAAGCCCTGCAATAATCAACCATTTTAAGATTAAATTAGAGGCCTACTTCACAGAGGGAAGCTATCCCTTATAGTGTATGCCTAGTCATACTCTCATGCCTCAAGAAGTCATCGGCCCTGGGGAAATTTTCTACTGTCATTTAGCTAAGCAGCTTTGACATCAACTGCCTTCTAAGTATCTGTCTTACACCCTTAGACAAAGGCTTCTCTCAACTCTCATCAGAGAAGCTCTCAAAGACTGGTGGTGAGTGCAGAGTTTACAGATGCCCAAGGCTGAGTGAGAGAAGAAGGCTCAGCCCTCAACTAGTCATTTACACCATTCTCTCTGAGACTCGAGGAACATTACAGAAGCGTGAGAAAGGGGACGTAAGAGTCAGAAGATGGGAGGAGGGCAGTGAAATACCTCCGTCTGGACAAGACACTGTCAACCTAATCATGAACCCGCAGCAGCTGAGGCTACTTGCATGAGACAGACCCTTTTAACAGTCAATCATAGATGAGAGAGAGGCTTACGGGACCCCATCCTTTACTGCTAACCGACTAGTGACTGAAGACTTCAGGTGAGAGGGAGCTACTGTCTGCAGCTCACTCACTGCTGAACCCACAAGGCTTCGATGGATAGCTCCAATCCCACGGCCTTACAGATAGTCTCCATCAAACACAGGGATGACAAAAACCAAACAAAAAGACATGAATTTGGGGAAGAGAATGAGGACTGGGGGTGGGGGTGGGGTTCCACATGGATGGGAGGAAGATAGCATAATACAGGAGTAACGGCATTCTATGCATGTATGAGATTTTCCAAGAACAAATGCAATTAATTTAGAAAGGAAAAGGAATAGATGTGCCACAGAAACACAGAAAATATCCTTGGTAGCTTAAACGACATCAATTTATTTCTTGAGTTTTAGCTGTGGAAAGGACAAGATGGAGGTGTTGCTTCGTCCTAAGGTTCCTTCTTTCAGATAATAGAGGTTCTTCCTGTGTCAATGGCTCTGCTCTCCAGCTCTCTTCCTGCAGCTCTGACATAGGACTTATATCTAGAACATGTAAAGAACTGCTTCAAGTTAATAATGGCAATCACTTAAAAGCAGGCAAAGACACAGTAGACACTTCACAAAGGAAAATAAGCAGATGACTGATGTGCTAAGTGAAAGGTACAATTAAAAATGATCCACACCACTAGTTATTAAGGAAATATAAGCTAAAGTCCCTGAGAGGTATCACAGCACAGCCCATGACCAAGGCATACATGGCCTCTGTTACACAACAATTTCACTGCTAGACATTCTCCCAAGAGAAATCCAAACTTCTGTCTACTAAAAGAATTATAATAATACCCAAGATAGCATCAGTCAAAGTAACCAAAAGCTGAGCCCATATGGCCTACAACTCACATAAGAACAAATACATTATGATACTTTTATGTATTGGGATATTACTGGTCATTGATAAGGAGTGAGCTATTTTACCTATATAACAACATAGTCTGAGAGGCAAGATACTCGGGAAAAGAAACAACGAAAGAAACATGCTAAATTATGTCATTTCCATGATTTTTTTTAAACAGACAACACTAATATAAGGTGAGATGGTTACAGTTAATTGTCAAATTGGCAGAATCTAGGACCCCTTAGGAGCTGTCTCTGGGTAGGCCTTTTGCGGATTATCTTGAGGATATTAGTTGATGTGGGAAGATCCGTCTTAGTTGTGGGCAGGGCTGTTGCCTGGGCGGGGCTGGTGCTGGGGTGTGTTTCCTGGACTGTACTAGTGTGTATTCATCACTTTCTGCTTCTTGACTGGGGATGAAATGAGTCCGTCCAGCTTCCTCAAGCTTCTGACTCCGAGATTTCCCCTATAATGGACTGTGACCTGGTATTGCGAGCTAAATAAACTGAACCTTTCTCCCTTAAGTTGCTTTTGCCAGAGTATTTATCATAGCAACGGGGGGAAAAGCAAGGCACAAGATTAAATAGAAAAAAAAAACAAAAACCAAAAAACCTAAAACCATGTTTGCCTTGAGCCTAACAAAAGGAGGATTAGGGGAATGTCTGTAAGAGACAAGAACTTTCTGGGTGGATTGAGATAGTTCCGTAGCATATTGATCAGCATCTATTCGTCTTTCAGGGTTGCTGTAACAAAACAACACAGGCAGGTAACTTAAACAACAGCAATGTATTTCTTAAGTTTTAGCTGTTGGGAAGTCCAAGATAGAGGTGTTGCTCTGTTCTAAGGTTCCTTCTCTCAGCTCATAGAGGTTCTTCTGTGCAAATGGCCCCGCTCTCCAGCTCTCTTCCTGCAGCTCCAAGGGTTAGAGCTCAACCCTTACAGTCGCACAGACCCCTCATCACCTCCCTGCAGTCTCCGTCACAAACACAGTCAGCCTGAGAGTTAAGACTTCAGCAGTGAATCTGGAGTTGACACAATTTTAGTCCTTAACAGCGTGGTTATCCAAATAGGTCCATTTGTCAAAACTGTAGAGTTAAGATATTTTATAATGTCAATGATTACAAAGGTCTAGCAGTATTACACAAAGATTTCGAAGGCACTTACTGGGAGTAATATTTATTTTGGTTCTTTAATCTCTCTGTATTCTTTTTGGCTTTACATGTGTGTGTGTGTATATATATATATATATATTGATATACATATATTATATGTTTGAGTACATTATTGTGCTTTTTATGTCAACCTGAAATAAACAAGTCCCACTTGGGAAAAGGAACTTCAACAGACAAATTGCCAGAACAGACTGACCTCTGGAAAAGCCTGTGAGATGACTTTTATATTAACGGTTTATGTTACAGGGCCAACCCTCGTGTAGGTGGTACAAATTCTGGGCTTATTGTCCTGGATATTGAAACAAGCACACTGACAGAACAACGATGAGCGCATCAGTAAGAACCACGTTTCCATGCCTTCTGCTTAAGTGTTTGCCTCCAGGTTCCTGCCTTGAACTCTTGCTCCCACTTTCCTCAGTGACAGACGGGGTGACCCGTAAGTATAAGATGAAATAAATCTTTTCCAACATTGAAAAAAAAAGATATGTTTTTCAGTGTTTATAAATTGCATCTTACTTTTTTGCAAAAATAGTAATTGAGGATTAGATATTAGAAAAACCATATGAAATAATTATTAATTGAAATAAAATTGAAATGGTGAATTGGTTTTTAGCTTGGATGAAGTGGGAGTTCGTTATTCTATCTACCCTGACTATATAAGTTGTTCGATTAACTTTACGTACATTTGATATTTTTTTAATTAAAAGGTTTAATAATAAGCAGAAAAATGTCAAGCGTGCTGAACAGAACATTCTTGGAGGAGATGAGATTTCTGTGTAACATGCTCCTGAATTAAGAACGACCTCAGCTCCATGCGTAGTGAGAGGCCCAGGCTGGCCACCTTCTGCACTTGGCTTACATCCTGATTGCTTTTCTATTGCTGTGGAGAAACCCACAACCAAAGCAACCTATAAAAGAGTTTATTTGGGCTCGGGTTTTCAGAGGGTCAGAGTTCAAGATGGTGAAGATATGGCAGCAGGAACAGGAGGCTGGGGGCTCCCACCTTGAACCACAAGCACAAAGCAGAGAGAAGGAATTTAAGACAGCAGGAGTCTTTGAACTCTCAAAGCCCACCTCCAATGATATATTTCCTCTAACAAGGCCATGCCTCTTAAGCTTCCCCAACAGTAACACTATCTGAGGACCCAGCATTCAAATGCCCAGGGCAATAGAGGGCACCACATTCAAACCGCAGCTTACTTCTCAGGAAAGGATTCATTATACAGAGGAATTACAACCATGTATAAGTTATAAATTCGGGCCCCCTTCCTTTTGATACATCTCCTTATCATTAGTTTTTTACCCTTATAATTTAACCTTTACTTGTGGAAGTAATGGTTGTGATGGTTGCCAAGGCAGCAACCATCAGCCAGCAGAAGGTTTTTTAACGGAAATTTTCTGATCTAGTGGGGTTTCTGAAAGATTAATATGCTTAAGAAAATAGTGTGGAGAACGTTGTGAAATGAAAAGACTATTTCAGTGAATTAAATTAAAATTCTAGTACAGTGAGCAAATATAACTAAATGAGTAAATTTGATACGTGAATGCCATAGATAATTCTAAAGACAAGCTAAATAAATATTGCCAGAAGCAGAGAGAGTTCATTATAAAATATTCAGACTGGAGAACAATCTTAAAATTCTTGCAGGGGAAAAAAAACATGGAGACAAATAAAATAGAGTAAAAAGGTCACACATATATTTAACCAAAGAACTAGAAAAAAAGAGGAAGGAAGTGTAGTAAAAACAGTATGTGAAGAGGGGTTGGCTGAGAATTTGCAAAAAAAATCGTCAAGCTAAAATGTCAAGCCTTAGAGAAAAAAAAATTACCTCCAAAATTCCAAGCAAGATACAACCATCCGTAGTCTGAAAGTGAGAGATAATGAGGAAATTTTAAAAAGCACCCAAGAGAAAAAAAAAAGAAGCATAATTTTCAGGAACTCCTCAACAAGACTTACTGAAGACTACTGAGCAGCAGTGATGAAAGTTATGGGACTTAGACATAGTCTGGAAGGAGAAGAAGAAGAGAAGGAGGAGGAGGAGGAGGAGGAGGAGGAGGAGGAGGAGGAGAGGAGGAGGAGGAGGAGGAGGAGGAGGAGGAGGGAGAAGGAGGAAGGAAGAGGAGGAGGAGAAGCAGCAGCACCACCACCTCCTGTGTAGAATTCTATGGTCAGAAAAAAAAAAAGCTTCAGGAACAATAAGTGAGATAAAGAGAATTTAAGGCCAACAAACATGAATGTATAGACTTCTACTGAAATGCTACAGGGAGTTTTTCAGCTACACAAAAATGACCCCAAATGTAAACGGAAATGCTGCAAGGAAGAAGAGCCACAGAAAGAAGGGACAGGCAGAAATACTCATGAGTCTTGACCACATAAAGATGGCAACAATATCGGAGTGACAATTATTATACAGCTAAGATGTATCACAACAAACACACACACACACACACACACACACACACACACACAGGAGAAAGTGGGGTAAAGAAGGTTACATTTTCAAGTTGTAACATTGCTGAGAAGACCTTAAACGTTTATATCTCATTTAAATTCAAACAAGCCATGAATGCATGGTGAGATGGCGAGGGGAAACAGGAGTGTGTAACGAGCTAGCACGCAGAGGTAAGGTGACATTTTAACATCTCAGATTAATTTAGGGCAGTGGTTCTCAACCTTCCTAATGCCGATACCCTTTAATTCAAATTCCTCATGTTGTGGTGACCCCAAATCATAAAATTATTTGGTTGCTACTTCGTAACTGTGATTTCGCTACTGTTTATGAATCATGACATAGTATCTGATATGCAAGATATCTGATATACAACCCCTGTGAAAGGGTTGTATGAGGCACATACACACACACACACACACACACACACACACACACACACACACACACACACACACCAGCAAAGGGTTTGCAACCTACAGACTGAAAACTACTGATCTAGAGGAAGCTAAGGTACTCTGATGGTTAATATCAGTTTGAAAAAATTTAAGATCACTCAGGAGATAGACCTCTCAGAATACCAATGGGGGAATTATCCTGATTGCTTAGTTGAGTTGCGAAGACATGCCCACTCTGGGCGGTGTTCCCATTCCCTCTGTAGGATTCTGGATTGTGTGGGTAGAGAAGGGAATTGGGCAGCAGCAGGCATTGGTTGCTCTGTCTGTCAGTGTGCAATGTGTCCAGTTACTTTAAGCTACTACCTTGACTTCCTTCCCTGACACAGTAGACTGCACCTTGAATTGTGAGCTAAAATAAACCTTTTCTCCTTTAAATTGCTTCTTGTCAAGATATTTTATGACAGCACCAAGAAATTAAACTAAGATGTCTCCCATTTATTGTTATTTTTTCTTTTCCTTTAAAACGGAAGCAGAACTCTAGAATTTGATGCATGTACGTATGAGAGAGGAAAGGAAGGAAGAGATACAGTGATTAGTGTTGATAATAAATATTCAAATATATTTGCATATTGGCTTATATAAACATTGTATTGAAATCCATGAAACTACAAAAGAAAAATGACCCAGGTTATAACTTTCTGATAGAACTCACTATGTGTGGGAAATATTTCTAAGAAAAGAAAAGGAATTTCAAAAACATAGCTAGTTCTGGGAAAGTCAATTTTCTCCTAAAAGCTGAAACCTTCAGAATAATTTAATGTCGTAAGGAGGACAAAATTACTTTCCAGGCAGTGATGGGAAGCCTGAAGTTTTATTTCTTAAGGTGAAGACGGATCTAATTTACTCAAAGGATTGCTTGTTTCTAACCCCAGGAAACATTACTTGATAATGCAGTTTTGTCCTCTGAGGCTTCACTGTACCAATGTTCAATGAAACCATACTAGAATTAGAATTGTTTATGCACTAGTAATTAAATCTCCTTGTATGGAGTTCAAAGGCAAGGCTTCACTTCAATATATTATATCCAAGTCTCTTAGGGTTCTCTCCTCCCCTCCCCCTACATGACTAGAAGTAGCTGACATCACAGGTGATTTACACACTGAAATGTCAAGATCACTGAAACTTTTCCGATGAATGGCCATTAATCCATCTTTAGAGAAAGCACCAGGGATGGGAAGGTGGTTCCCGCCTATAATCCCAGCATTGAGAAGGCTGAAGCAAGAGGATTTCTGCAAGTCTGAAACCAGCCCGGGTAAGACAGTGAACTCTGGGTCAGCCTGGGCTATGGGCTGAGACCCTGTCTTACAAATCCATGTAACAGAAAACGATCGATCCTGAGTGATCGATGGCATGTCACAGAAGGAAAAAGAGAAGAGAATTTTTTTATGTGAATCTGAAGTTTTTACTGAGTTGGGCTTGCCTGCTTCTTGGTTTTTGGTTTTGTTTTGCTATTTTCATTTTTTAATTCTTTGAGAATTTAAAACATCCACCTTTTCCCCACCCACTGGAGTCTGGTTCACTTCCCTTAAAGAAAACCAACTCTTTCTGCCATAGAAGCCAACAGTCATTCATGGCTTCTCAGTTAAGGGTAGGAGCTAAGACCCGCCCCATCTGGGCTGGAATGTTGATTGACTTGATCTTGTGAAACAATCCCAGCATTCATGAGCCCAGAAGACACTGTTTTGCCCATATCCCCCTGACCTCTGGCCTAAAGATCTTTCTGTCCCCCTCCCTACCCTAAAGAGAACTATGAAGAACCAGAAAGACAGAAAATAACCTGCGTGAGATATAGGGTAAAGCCAGCATAGTGGACACAAATCCCCAAAACTCCTTCTAGTGACCGGAAATCCCATAAATTTGCATAAACTGATCTGAGGAGGCATTACCAGTTCCTATTGGTAAGTCAGCAACCAATGGGGATAGGTTACTAGATTGGGGGGTGAAAGACCACGCATACATATCCAGAGAAATATTAGAAGATAGGCTTTTGCCAGGTGTGATGGGAGTGTAAATGGATGTTTTGTAAAGAAGGCATTGGACAAGGAGCGAGACAAGAATGAGCAGTGGGATGAAGTTGTGGTAGATGGCTGGATTCAAATATCACTTACACACAGCAGCTGACCTCACAGCTAAAGATAGAATCATACGAAGCCCAGAGGGACTAGAAGAACTGCAAAGGGCATGGTTTGGAGAAGCGTTCAGAGTCCCACTGTGTGCATAAAACTTTAATTATAGGTAATAAAAAGAGATTAAGCAAACTGTTCCCTGTGTGTTTTACACCCGGTAATTTTGTACGACCAATGAACGCTTCTTCAAGGTGAAAGCCCTATTCCCTTCTGGTTATGTTTCCTCCATCATATAGAATGTAAAACTTTCCTTCTACTTTTAGGGTAATCTCTCTCTCTCTCTCTCTCTCTCTCTCTCTCTCTCTCTCTCTCTCTCTCTCTCTCTGTGTGTGTGTGTGTGTGTGTGTGTGTGTGTGTGGAGAGAGAGAGAGAGAGAGAGAGAGAGAGAAGAGAGTTGTTTGTTTTATTTTGTATATAGATGTTTGAGTATTTCACTTTGTAGCCCAGTCTGGTCTTCTACTCAATATTCTCCTGCCTCAGCTCCCAGGGGGCAGGGATCCTCTACAGGAACACACCATCACCATAACCGAGTTAGAATGCCCTGTTGTTGTTGTTGTTGTTGTTGTTGTTGTTGTTATTCGTCGTCGTCAATCGTCATCGTCATAAATAAATGCGTCAATGCAATCATCGTTGTCATGGTTTTGTTTGTGTTATATTTTTATGTTAATCTGTTCATTAGTTACCTTTTCGTTGTTATCACTATGACCAAATCACTGAAAAGAAGCAACTCAAGGAAGAACAGCTTATTTTGTCCCGTGATTTGCAAAGGGACCACAAGGAATCACCGAGCAAGCAGCTGGTCAGGAGCCGTTATAAGCCATCCAGGAAGCAGAAAGCAGATAGCAAAGGGACCCAGGCTGTAAAACCTGAGACTCCACCCCCAGTGACCTGTTTCCTGCAGCAAGGCTCCGCCCCCTAAAGGTCTGACAGCCTTCAGACACAGCGGCACCACCTGAGGGCCGTGCACAGCCACGAACCTTTGAGGGGCGTTTCCACGCTCAATCCACAATCGCCGGTTACTTTCTAATAAAGTGGTGTTTGGAGTCAACTCAGATGCTTCGAGAAAGAAGCTGAAGAAAGCAGAGTGGAAAACTATCTGTGTTCACAGGAATTAATGGTTGCAAAGTCCGTAATGACAAAAGCAATCCGCAAACACTACACGACCCCCATCAACACTCCACTGACTCCCCTCACACAAGTAGAAGGGGAAAAAATTCCTAAGAGCCATGTGAAACCACAGAAGACTTCCCCCAAAGCCAAAGCTGTCTTTAACAGAAAGAACAACACTGGAGACATCATGCTAATGGATTTCAAAATCTGCCACGAGGCTAAAGTAATCAAGGCAGCATGGTGCTGGCATAAAAATAGGGACATAGACAAATGGAACAGAGCGGAGAAGCCCAGAAATAACCCCACGAGTTTATAGCTGCTGACAAAGGTACCGGGAACACTCAGTGGGGCAAAGGCAATCTCTTTCATAATGGGGCTCGGGAAATTGGATATCAACCCATAAGTAATGAAATGGGACCCGGCCATACCACACGTACAGAAATCAACTGGAGAAGGGTAAAGACTCAAATATAAGAACTGAAGCCGTGCACGGTGAGGTAATGGAAGGGGAGCTCTTGATGTCGCTCTGGGCATTCCCTTTTTAGTCACGGGCAACAAAAACAAAGGTAGACAAAGGGAGTTGGGGGGTGCTCTGCAGGGTGGGGACCATCGTAGCAAATGCTCTATGGCTCTCCCATCCCCACCCATGACCTCACCTTCAGGAGACCATTCTTGTCTCTGCTTTGTGACTTCTTTAGACATTTTTCAGATCCCACATGGGAGTGAGACCTACACATGGGGTGTTGTCCTGGGTTGACTCCGTTGCATGGCTGTTATTAATAACTTGGGAAGAGAACCCATGTGCAAACTGAGCTTCTGTAAGAGGTTAAGGTGCAGAATACGTCCAGAAGTCAGCTCAAAGTGAGCTAACAAACACCCTGCTTTTAGAGTGGGCAATAAACCTAAGTAGATATTTCTCAAAAGAAGACTGATAGCCACAAGGTCTGCAGTGTATGCTCAACATCGCTAATCAACTGGGAAATACCGACCAGAAGCACTGGGCGGGAGCACCTCGCACCCGTTAGGCTAACCACTACTGAAAAGAGGATGAGTGTTGGCAAGGTTGCAGAGAACACGGAGGACTCACATGCTGGTGGTAAGGAATCCAAACCACATCAGAAGACAGTGCCAAGATTCCCCCCAAAAAAATGTAAAAAAGAACAATCACATGATGCAGGCATTGGTGTTTACTCAAAAGAAATGGAGTCAGTATTCCAACGAGATAGCCGTATGCCCATCTTAGGTCGTTATTAATAACAGCCGTGCGACAGAATCGACCTAGATGGCTGTACAAAGGACAAACACAACAGGGTCTCATTCTCATGTGGGATCTGAAAAATATCTAAAGGAGAAGTCACAAAGCAAAGAGGAGAGTGGTCTCATGAAGGTGGAGTCATGGGTGCAGACATTAGAGGGCCACTGGCCAATGGATCCCAAATTTCCATGAAACTGGAATAATAAGTTCAACAGAACTATTACATCATGATGACTGTAACTAGTAATGTGTTATATGCTTGAAAAGTGCTAAGGGGATAGACAGATGAACATAAATGTTAATTAAATACATATAGCCATTCTATAACATATACATATATCAGAAAAGCACATTGGGGGAAATGAATTCATACAACTTTTGTTTGTCAGTTAAAGATTAAGGAAAAGGAGACATTTGCTGCCTTTTAACCTCAGAATTCAACAAACTGATTTCTGTAGAACGGTCAGTCCCGTGTTTTAAATAGAATAGCTAGAACCAGTGAAGAGATGCTATTTTAGGACACCGTTGTCTAAGTGAGGAACGCAGATCCTCCACTGGTTCTGTCAAAGGGACTGGATCTTAGCAGGCTGCCAACCAAAGCCTCTCTCAGTCTTCTAAGGATGCAGTACTCTGTCAGTGCTGTCCCTTTTCCATTGGAGTTGCATGGTTATGTTACGTAAAGAACAGAGCGAAAGGAAACCGGCTTTGGGGGAGTGGGTGTTGGTTTTGTTTTTACTTTGTGAAGCTTCAGGGAACAAACAACGCAATTCCAAGTTTCTGGTTTGGCCGTCTAAAGCTGCCACGAAGGGATCTTTAATTGTTCCCATTTTCAGAGGAGGAAACTGGAATAGGAGAAGACAAACACACAAAGAAATTGCTAGAACCCAAGCTGCAGAAACTGTGGGACAACTTGTTCCCTGTCCTGTCTTCCATGTGTCCTCCCTGTACGCTCCGGTGGGGTGTGCTTACTCTGACCTGGGTCCTCTCTGTTATTGTTGTTATTGTTTTGTTATTGTTGTTGCTAGTATTATTTTGTTCTGTTCTATTTTATTTAAATAAAGCAGGGTCGCCTTGCGATACAAGCTGGTCTTGAACTCACTCTCCACATACGAACTCCTGGGAAGAAGCTGTTTACACAGGCTCATGGGTGACAAACCTTCATTGACTATGGGGAGTTTGGGATGTCACTGATCCTGTAACCTAATTACAACTTCTTTTGATAGACCACAAAAGATTCTTTCCTCATTCACCCTTGCATCAGACCTGCCATCCTAATAAACAGATTGAAACTTTTGGAACCTATTAAGTTAACAAAACCCTATCCCACTCACGGAAGGGCTAAAAAAAAATGCTATCAGAAACCATCTGAGGCCTCTAACTGAAATTGCTCTGTGCAATGTAACCGCTCATGTGATATTCCCATATATATATATATATATATATATATATATATATATATAAATGTCTCAACTCATAACTTCCTTTGTTCTTTACTATAAAACTCCATACAACTGCACCCACATAGAAACGTTGCATTCGGGAAGACCCACATGTATGTTCCAAGGGTGTGGCCACTCACGCTTCACTCCAGCATAAACTGTCTTTTATTCCCTTTGAGGAGGGCCTCTGTTCTTTGCATCAAGAGTAGCCAACGGTGACTTTTAACTCTTGGTCCACCTCCCAAATCCTGGGATTACAGGTATGCACCATGGCACCCAGCTCCGCGTGGTGATCCTCCTCACGGATCTGAGCAAGTGCTGACTGAGATTCCACTCCCCAGAGCAGACGTATCACCGGGTTCTCTGATTTAATCCAGGCAAACCGTGCACCTGTGTAGTATGAAGGGACAGCATTGCCAGTGTTCTCATTCTGTACTCTGTCTGTAGCATTTACTCAGCTCCGTGCTGTCAGCCACAGGCTTCCATGCTTAACTCAGTTTCCCTGGAAATATGCTGAAAATACTAAGTAAGATTATTGGCTTGGGGCAATGGCTCAGTGAGGAAAGTGCTTCTGTGTGAACATGAGGGCTGAACTCCTATCCCCCATACCCCATGTTTAAAACTGGGTAAGGCAGTACACCTATAATCTCAGAGCAGAGGCAGGGGGATCTCTGGAACCTGTAACCTGGCTTAGCCCATCTAACCAAATTAGCAAACCTTTAGACTCAGTGAAGAAGCCTGTCTCAAAAAAGAAGGTCGCTATATCATTCTGAGTGAGGTAACCCAGACCCAGAAAGACTCATTTATAAATGAACATGAGTCATAAAGTACAGGATAACCATGCTACCCCAGACCCAAAGAAACTGGTAATGAGGGCCCAAGGGAGGATGTGTGGATCTCAGTCAGAAGGGGAGATAAAATAGTCATCAGAGGTCCATGGAGAGATGGAACTGGGTAGGAGATGGGTGAAGAGAAGAACAGGGATGGTGATTGGGTGTGAGGAGGAGCGATGTGGAGTGAGGGCTGAGAGTAAGATGGAAAAGGTGGGCTGTGGATCTCTGCTGACTACTGGAGGCCTGGGAGGGGGAGGGGGAGACTACAGGGAGTCTATGGGGTGACCCTAGCTGAGATTCCTACCAGCTAGGGATATAGAAACTGAAGTGACCACCTCCTGTAGCCAGGCAGGACTTCCAGTGGTGGGAGGAGGGCATCAACCCCCCCACAAAACCTTCAACCCAAAATGTGTCCTTCCTACAAGATGCACAGAAACAAAGATGGAGCAGAGACTGAGGAAATGGCCTAGCAATGACTGGTCCAACTTGAGACCCATCCCATGTGGGAGAGCCACCCCCTGACACTGTTAGTGATACTCTGTTATGCTTGCTGACAGGAGCCTAGCATAACTGTCCTCCGAGAGGCTTCATCCAGTGGTGAATGGAAACAGATGCAGAGACCCACAACCAAACAGCAGACAGACCTCAGGGAGTCTTGTGGGAGACTGGGGGATAGCATTCAACAAGCCAGAGATATCAAAGACACCACAAGAAGATCTACAGAGTCAACCAACCTAGGCCCATGGGGGCTCACAGAGACTGAACCACCAACCAAAGAGCATGCAGGGGCTGGACCTTGGTCTCCTAACACATTTGTAGTGGATGTGTAGCTTGGTCTTCATGTGGGTCCTCTAAGAATTGAAACAAGGGCTGTCCCAGACTCTGTTGCCTGCCATTGGAATCCTCTTCTTCTACGTGGCCTGCCTGGTTGGGCCTCAGCTGGAGAGGACGTGCCTAGTCATGCTCAGACTAGATGTCCCAGGGTGGACTGGTACCCAAGGGGGGCTTCCCCTTCTCTGGAGAGGGTAATGGGAGAGAGGGGTTTATAAGGGAGGGACTGGGAGGAAGGAGGGAAGTGGTTGGATTCAGGATGTAAAGTGAGTAAAAAACAAATTATTGGGAAAGAAAAAGAACATAGATGTTACCCCATTTTCATGGTCCATTCACCCATGGTGGACAACTAGGCAGAGTCCTTCTCCCTGCAGTTGTGAATACAGCAGTAGTAAATACGGGTGTGCACTGCTCGGGTCTGCTGTCTTTGAGGATACTGTTGAAAAGCACTATAATGACATCCGATGTGTGTATGCTGGTTTTTTAATTAAGTATTTAGAAAAATAAGATAGACATGATTTGAGGAAGACACCTGCCACCTCATGGGGCCCCTGGCCTCTACATTTACCTACACACTCATGCTCACACGCACAGAGAGAAAATAAAGGAAAAACAATTTTTATTATATTTTTTATTTATTTACATTTCAAATGTTATCCCCTTTCCCAGTTACCCATCGATAAACCCCCATCCATTCCCATCCCCCTTCTTCTATGAGGGTTTTCCCCTACCCATCCACCCAACCCTTCCCCTCTCCCACCTTGACATTCCCCTACACGGGGGGGAGGAGAGCCGGATCAAGGGTTTCTCCTCCCATTGGTGTCCAACAAGGTCATCCTCTGCTACATATCCAGCTGGAGCCATGGGTCAGTCCATGTGTACCGTTTGGATGGTGGTTTAGTGACTGGGAGCTCTGGTTGGTTGGTATTGTTGTTCTTATGGGGCTGCAAACCCCTTCAGCTCCTTCAATCCTTTCTCTACCTCCTCCAATGGGAACACCATTCTCAGTTCAATGGTTGGCTGCGAGCATCCACCTCTGTATTTGTCATGCTCTGGCAGAGCCTCTCAGGAGACAGCTATATCAGGCTCCTGTCAGCATGCACTTCTTGGCATCAGCAATACTGTCTAGTTTTGGTGGTTTTATGTATATGGACTGGATCCCCAGGTAGGGGAGGCTCTGGATGGCCTTTCCTTCAGTCTCTGCTCCAAACTTTGTCTCCATATCTCCTCCTATGAATATTTTTGTTCCCCCTTCTAAGATGGACGGAAGCATCCTCACTTTGGTCATCCTTCTTCTTGAGCTTCATAGGAAAAACGATTCTTAAATTGACCATCCCAAAACCAAACACACGTAAAAGCAAAATCTCTGAATGCTATAATAATAATTACATTTTTATAACCATGAAGAGATCGTATCTAAATGATAAATGCTCTTATTGTTAAGCTCTTGAAGGTCAACCATTTTAACACACACACACATACACACACACACTATATTCACTTCAGTATATTCACTTCAATAGCAGAGCAAGAGGCAGAGGCTGGGGTAGGAGAGAGAATAGCTCTGAACCTGAGACAGGAAGGGACATTCACCAGTGGGAAAGAAATCATTAGCTTCCTGCATCCGAGGGCTGTGTGCGCTCCGGAAAAAGAGCCATATTGTTTATTGGACAAATATCTCAAATGAGCAGTATGTTTCGGATAGGACCGCGGACGAAGACATTTACGGTCCTATCCTTAACAACACCAGTGGCAGCTTTTTAAAGTACCACTCTCTCTATTGGCTTGGACCAATGTGACAGAGCCTGAGGCAGTCCCACTCGCAGATGGAGAGCAGACATGCTGTATTTACAATGCTCTCACCCCATGTCCCTGCCCACTGGGATAGCTTTGTCTTTCTCTTGTATACGCCGAGGCCCTGAACTGCCCTCCTCCACCCGGTCAGGCAAGGAAAGAAATCCAAGCACAGAAAGCTTTTGCTGAGTTTATACATTTGTTGAAAATTTGCAGGGATGTGGGGAGGCAGGGAGTATTATACGGCTGTACCTTGTGGCTTGTCCGCCTCCTTCTGAGGCAGGGGTGTGGTACGGTGTTACCCTGCGGTTTTACAGTGATATCCATGGCTTTTCCTTCACTGTTTTCTTGAGTCATCTCCTCAGGAGATTGAAGATAAGTGAGGATGTGCCAAGGTATAAGACACCCCAAGACTTATACAGGCTTAATATAGACATCGCTCTCTTCCCCTCACCATGCCCCTTTAGACAAGGTCTCCTGTAGGTCCATATTCACCTCTAGGGTGTGAATTATAGGTGGGTGCCACCGCACCCAGTTTTGGGGGTGCTGGAGGTCAAGCGTGCTAAGTAAGCACTCTACCAATAGAGTCCCAGCTCCAAATGAGCCTTTTCTCGAGAGTATCTATAACCGGAACCTGGGCTTTCTGTTTATATATTTTATATTGTGGCTAGTTATTCAGATACTGAGAATACGATATTCTGCCAAGGTGGGTGTCTTAGTTAGGGTTTTACTGCTGTGAACAGACATCATGACCAAGGCAACTCTTATAAGGACAACATTTCCTTGGGGCTGGCTTACAGGTTCAGAGGTTCAGTCCAGTATCATCAAGGCGGGAGCATGGCAGCATCCAGGCAGGCATGGTGCAGGAGGAGCTGAGAGTTCTACATCTTCATCTGAAGGCTGCTAGCGGAAGACTGACTTCCAGGCAGCTAGGAGTAGGGTCTTAAAGCCCACACCCACAGTGACACACCTACTCCAACAAGGCCACACCTCTGCATAGTGCCACTCCCTGGGCCAAGCATATGCAAACCGTGACCGCAGGCCTTATCAACAGCTCCCTGAAAGAGATAGTTACCTTTATTTTTGGCTTAATGGCTCCTTCAGTCAGAAAGAGTTTGCTGTTGTTTTGGTTCGGGTTTTTTGGTTTGGTTTTAAATTCAGTTGCATGAGGTCCACTCGTAACTATTTTGATTTAGTAAACTTGATGTATGTCGAAAAACTCCAAAGTTTTATCCAGCGCCTTGATTAATTCTAGAAGCCATGTAGCCCTGCGGAGTAGTCCTCTCTCCATGTCAGGAATCGGCAAGCTCAGTCCACGAGCTCGACCCAGCCAGCCACTTGTGGTTGCACATAAAGCTTTATTGGAATATAACCATGCTTAACTTTGTGTATCTGTGAGGGCCATTTTTGTGATATAGTGACAAAACCTAATAATTACAGCAGAGACCATAAAGACCCTGGGGGTCATAGCTGATCCTTTGTAAGGAAACATGTGGAACCCTGCTCTTGTCTGTTTCATAGCTAATTACAGAGTCATATTATTATTTCTGATGGAAACTACGTACAACATTAGTGACTGGACCCTTTACTGTCACCTTCACATCAGAAAGATGATCTTTTCTCAAGCACAGGATTTACCGGCCGAGTTGATTTTTCCCCCTATGTTGTGCTGCCACCTGCTGGTAGAAGTGTGAAATCACAGCTACACGAACCGATCCTCTACTGAAATTAATTCCCCCAAATCAGAGTCTTGCGTATGAACTCCATAATGAGGGAATCTCACCTGATGGAAAGGAGAAAGAAGAAAGGGATGAAACAATCGGTTTTCCTAAGCTTTTCCTCTGCAAATACAATTGTAGTGTTTCCAGTCCACTATGAATATTCTCAATGCATGCCCGTTTAAGGTTCAAGTGCAGTGCTATTGAGGACATAAAGCCTCAGACTCATTCCCTATCTCAAGGTGATGAAGGAAAAGAATACTCGGACACAGAAACGCTTACCGGGGGGACTGTGCACACGTCGGAAATAAGAAGGCAGACAACAGAGATGAAACCATTAGTTTTCAACCTTGACTTCCGGTGAAATCTCCATGGAGCTTCTCCGAGCCAATGATGGGCAGACCCCGTTCCTTGAAGGTTCTGATCTCACGGGTCTGAGAGGAGGCCTCGACATCAGTTTTCTCTTTCCCCAAGTTCTCTAGGCGATTTGACTGAGCAGCGAGGCTAAGAGTCCTAGTTCTCACCAGTGTGTCTCCAATGATAGGACGTATTCCAACCATCATGGCTGCCTGTTCTCGTCCTGCAGATTTTGTTATTTATGTGATGGTGTCTGAGGACCAGATTCCTACTAAGCTTGAAGGCGATGCTGTGGGTGCCATCTGGGCACCATCCTACTAATATCAGGAAGGAATTAGATCATCCCCGCATGGGCTTTTTATGCAAACTCGGTGGTGCTGAGATTTCTAAGTGGATGTTTATCACCTGGGAGTTAACGGAACATGAATTCTTGAAGGGTCCAGTCTCAGAAACTCAATATGTCTCCATTTCTAAAAAGCACCCAAATAGTTCATTCACAATTTCTTTCTTCTTTCCTTTCCTTCTTTTTCCTCTCCCCTCTGGCTACATGTCCATCCCCTCCCCCCTCCTCCTTCTTCTTGTGTGTGTGACAGTCTTACAATCCACTCAGGCTGGCCTAGAACTAAGGGCAATCCTCCTGCCTCAGCCTCCTCCCTCAGTGATGGGACTTTTGTCCTAAGCCACAACACCCAGCTGTCCCAAGTAATTTCAAACTACAGACTCAGAGAACCAGCTAGAGTGTCATTTTCTCCGAGATGTTTTGAAGAGCAGAATCAATGTTTATTATTAATTTGACACTGATACTCAAATCAAATGGAAGCACTTTTATTTTCTTCCTCGGGAATTAGAATTTTTCTAAAAGGGAGTGGCTGAAAGGAAGAGCAATCTCGTTGTACCCCTGAGTCCGTGGTTTGCCACGTGGCTCTGCTCACGGTGGGGTGTACTAAAGTCACTTGGCATCCAGATAAATACGCTGCTCAAAACAGGCAAGATGACCTTATCACACGTGCGTGGCTTGGGAAAGGGTGGCTGGAAGTCTGGGCCCGGCTGAGACTACCACTACACATGAACTCATCAGCGTGAGACTCTGTTTGCAGGCTTCCAGAGAATTCTGGGATACTCTAAATGGAGCAGTCATTCTCTCGGGGACTCATCTTAGAAACTATCATGATGCCATTTCTGCTACAGTTTATCGGTCAAGGCAGTGGCAGGGCTCACTCAGACTCAAGGCATGCAGTCGGAAGCGGACAGCTTCATGTGACCCCATGAAGACTCCCATATGCTTCCCGCCCCCGGGTCCCACACTTAAAGAGCTGCCCTTTGGGGTTACCACTCTGATGCTCTTGCTTGAAAGTCTTCGGAGTTTTGAACAAGGGCATTACACTTCTCTTTGGCACTTGGTCCCACAAATGTACCCTCTCCTTGTCTCAGACTGTATCTTCAATGGGAGCAGTATTAAAAATGGCAGTGGCCAAGGCAGGTATGGTGATATATCTGTGATCTAGGCTCTCTGGAAGTGTGGGAGGGAGGAAGTGAGGTGAAGTCCAGCCTGGGCTACAAAGTGAGGCCCAATCTCAACAAGCCCCTCCTTGTGTGCTTTTTAAATTATGCTATAACATGCATTTGCAAGTCAGTGAACAACTTTCAAGGGTCAGCTTTTTATCTCCAGGATGTGAGTCTCAAGGACTGAACTCAGGTCACCAGTCTCAGCAGCCAAGGCCTTTGCCATTAGTCTGTCCCCAAATCAACTATCTGCAGAGATTTCACTCATCCCCACTGTGTCTCTATGCTCAGAGCTACAAAAGGCAGACTAAGGTAGGTAGGTTCTATTAAGCATATAGAAGAAAATAGATTATGAAATTGAGATTAGCCTATATGCTGCTATATGATATATAGCGACTACTCTTATCATCCTGGGTCCCAGCTAGGCCCCTGCACATGGTCACCTTTGGTCTTACTCACTTGGACATTGATCGGTGCTCACCTCAGGTCAACATGCAGGCAGAATGTATGTACAGTTACTTGATGAGAAAGACGGTGTCTTTGTCATTGTGCCTATAGAGGCAGGGAGGTCCAGGGTCTCCACAAACCTGGACTTGTGTTTGAAGCATCTACAAAGCCATTTGAAGATATTTAAAGACGACAGTGACAACTAGTCTAGCCCATGAGCTCTGTGAGAACCAAGTTCATAATGGGTCTTTCTGGGTCATCAGTTACTTGCACTACCTTTATGCCCAGAAGAGATCCAATAACAGGTGGTACAGAAATGACAACCAAAAGGTTACCAAAAAGAAACCCCTCCTGGCTGGTAACATGCTGTTTTACTTTTCTCATTATTATGACAAGTACCTGACAAAAAAAGTAATTTAAGGAAGAGAGGGAGGGAGGGACAGAGGGATGGAGGGATGGAGGGAAGGAGGGAGGGAGGAAGTATATATGGAAGGAAGAGTTTATTTTGGCTCAAAATTTGAGAGTACAGTCCCTCTCAGCAGGAAGACCTTGTGGCCAGACTGTGAGAAGGCTCCTCACATTTCCTCGCAGCCAGGAAAAACAAGGAGAGATGAACCCAGGCAGACCAGCTGCTTTCTCCTGTGTACTCATTCTGGGACCCCAGCAAGTAGGATGGTAGTGCCACAGCAGGATCAGAAGTTCAAGGCCATCCTTAACTACAAAGAAAGACTGAGACCAGTCTGGGCTATAGAAGATTGTGTCTTGGAAAGAAAAGAAAAAGAAGGAGGAAGGAAGGAAAATCTACAGAGTGATCCTCAAATCTCTGGGGGAAAAGAGATCAGAAATCAGCAGCTAGAAAGGCTCTGAGAATGTGGGGCAGTTCTTTGGGTACTCGGGTAGAGCAAATGTTTCCCTTTAGAACTCTCATGGTACTAACTGGAGAAATCAATACGTAATCCTTCAACTTAGAAGAGTACAAAGGCCAGAAGGATGTCTAAGAGGTCACAGAAAACATGACCAGCTAATTTGACGGAAGGAGCTCAGGGCGTTTGTGGGGGTTGCGGTAGTAGTTAGAACGGACCGGCATTCCCAGAGTTCTTTGGAGGAAAGGCCGTTTGCTTTGTGGTAGATATGATGAGTGAAGAATTTGACGTCAGCTATGAAGGTGCTGAGAGCAGACCATTCTCAGCCATCCTCTGGCTAAAGAGAGCAGATGATGGCCTTAAGTGAAAGTTTGAAGTCCCGGACCCCAAATAACTCAGGACAACTCCTCAGGTCCATCCCACTTCAAAAATCCCTGCAGGGTTGGCTGAGATCCTTGCTGGGAAGGCTGCACAGGGCAACCTCATACCAACTCCCTGGCCTTGTCCCAGTTACCTACCCAGCATTCCCCTGGTAGACACCTTGCTTGGTTATCTACATCTCAGAGTAGGCTTTCCAAGAATCCCTATGGTGTCTGTGGATCAGATGAAACTATAGTCAAATGAGCCACCAAAGACTCTTAGGTCAGCCCAAGGAGGCTCTGCATGGACAGATGCTTAAAATGCCACCAGATTTCTGGCAGCTGGGAAAAGAGTAAGCAAGAGCTGGAATAAAATTATAGCACCCTTGGGCAAGGAGACTCCCAATACTGAGGACGGTGGCAGAGAGAGAATGGTTGGCACTGGGAGAATTTTCAAGAATGCCTAAGAAGAAATATATGAAGATCACCAGCGCCCCACCTCAGAACAAAGTGAGTCAAAGCCACTCCTGACCTTTTTGTCCCCTCTAACCCGTGGTACCAATCTGGGATAGGTCAGAAAGTAAGTTAGCAGACCAAGGGCAACTTGGAACAGAATTTTAAAAAGATAGCAAGTGTCCCCTTCCTACAAACCCTGTCATTACAATTTCCTTCCGTCTAAAATAGGGTCCCCAGCGTCCTTGTTGCCAGACGTTATAAAACCTGAGCTTATCGAAGGATGGAAGGGGGTTGGGGGGTTCAAGTGGTGATGCTGCGAAGTTCTGTCCTGCCTGGCATTATTTATTATATGCATCCTGAGACACACTAGGCACTGAACTGCCTCTAGAAAGGAGCCCCTTAGTCAGGAACCCCAGAAAACAGCTGTAGCGGAGCAGGGGCAGATGGATGTGTGATCCAGTTCTTGCTCACTGAGACTAAGTTCACGCAGAGGAAGCGGAGCTTGTAGGCTTGGGCCTAGTCTGGAACCTTCCCTTCTGGGTGCCCCGAGTCTAGCTCTTCTTCTGGTCCCATCCAGCTTGCTCACCTCAGTCCTTCCGCTTATTCCTGCAAAGCAAGTTCTCAGGCCCTCCTGCTCCGTGCTACCCATTCCTCTCTTCCCGATTCTCATTTCTTGCAACCCTCCCTTATCCAGCTCCCCTCCCGGTCTCATTCAGAGGCGCACGCCCTGCTTGTCCAGCCACGCCCCTGAAACCTGGCTCCACCCCACTGGGCTCCACTTTTTCTTCCTGGCCACGCCCCCTCCCTGTCCAGCCAGGACCCGCCTCTCCGACTGACTCTGATTCTCACTTTCTGCCCGCTGCTGCTTTACGCCCCACTTACCGAATCACACACCCCAAATCTGGCCCGACAGCCTCTCCGGACACTACTCTCAGATGATCACGCCTTCTTTCGCTGCTTCGTCCCACCCCTCTCTGGTCGCCCCAACATCCCCAGTGTGTTCGACCACGCCCCGAAAGTATGGCTCCGCCCCTTCTCAGGACGGACCCTCTTCCTCAACACCACGCCCCCTCTAGTTGCCACGTTATGCCCTTCTCCCCAATCGTCAGGCTCACTTCACGCACTGCTCTGCTCTTCTCTCCACACTCACCCTCTCCGATGCTGCAGCCCGCCCATCTCGGCCCCACCCCGAAGGCCTGGCCACGCCCCGGCCCAGCTCTGCTCCTGGCCACGCCCCTCCCTGCTTTGGTTTCTGGCCGCCGCGCTCCGCCCCTCTAGGCAAGCCCCGCCCTCTTGACCCCGCCTCCTCCTGGCGCCCAGCAGGCTCTCAGCTTCAGCCGGCCCCGGGCATCATGGGCACAGCCTCGTCACTGGTGAGCCCCGCTGGTGGGGAGGTGATCGAGGACACGTACGGGGCAGGCGGCGGCGAGGCCTGCGAGATCCCGGTGGAAGTGAAGCCCAAGGCCCGCCTGCTGCGTAGCTCGTTCCGCAGGGGCGCGGGAGCCGGGCCCGGGTCGCTGCCTCGGGCGGCGGGGGCCGGCGGGCTGCTGGGCGCCAGCTTCAAGTCCACGGGCTCGTCTGTGCCCGAGCTAGAGTATGCGGCGGCCGAGTTCGAGCGGCTCAAGAAAGAGTACGAGATCTTCCGGGTCAGCAAGAACCAGGAGTTGCTGTCCATGGGTCGCCGAGAGGCCAAGCTGGACACGGAGAACAAGCGGCTGCGGGCGGAGCTGCAGGTAACGCGGGACCCAGCGCGCCGCAAGCGGGAGGCTCTGAGGAAACTGAGACCCGAGCGCGTCGCTCAGCCGCTTGGTGGCACCACCATCCTAACCCAGCTACAAACCAAGTTGTTTTCTAAATGTACAGAAGCTGCTCCTCCTTTATGAGGAATCATTATTTTTCAGTCTAAACTAACTTCATGTCAGCATCTTCCTCAGTCCCTTTCAGTTTCCGGTTCATTCATTAAGACACGTTGGATCAACCCAAGTCCTGAAGCCGCAAAATTTCTCAGAGCAACTTCACACAACTCCTCCTGGTTTAACCTATCTCCAAGATGGAGCTCTTGGCTCAGTTTCTTCGCAAAGTTCTGCAGGTTCTGGGGTTTAATGATGGGACAGGAATTTTTCTGGAAACCTCCTGATTTCATCGTTTTTAAGTGTTGTGATTGAAAGTCTTCCCTGAGAATGCTCAAACTCCCTCAGTCCATTTAGTTAATGGGCTCAACAGTTACTGCGGTGCTACTGTAGGCCTTTTATTCTTTCAGATACTAGGTAAAGCAGAATTTCTCAGAGCAAAACCTGGGACTATATGCCATGGGCCGGGAGCCTCTCTGATGATCATTTGTTTATGCCCCTCTTTTCTGTGGGAGGGATCTCTGAAGCCCAAGAGCTCCTGGCCGCTCAAAATAAGACTTAAATAAACAGCACGGATTTTTGTAGAAGAAGCCTCCTTCCTTCTAGTCTGGCATGTTCCTGTAAGCTATGAAGCCCTTCATTAACTGCTGTGCTATTAGCATATTACCTGAGAGGCTGGTCTCACTCCCTGCTGGCCTCGCTTCCTACTGGAAGGCCAATGTGCTCTTCGCCCCTATAAAGTGGATTTGTGCGTTCCTCCTGTCTGATTTCATGTGTACACCACTGCCCACTAAGAACCATGTGAGATGGCAGGTAGAAGGGGTAGCAGGATAAAGAGGCCAGTGCAGGGGGGACTGACAGATGTCACAGATCAGCAATTCCAATTCCCTGTGAAACCTGTTGTTCCTTTCTTACCTACATAATCTTGAGAAAATTCTCACACATTTATTTCATTCATTATTTCATCCGGCCGTGTTGACATTTACTGGAGGGCTAGCCACGGATCCAGACTGCGAATGGCTCTGGTGATCAGTAGAATGATTAATATGTAACGCCAAGGAGCACAGAAACCTTCAAGCTAAACCTTACAAACTGTGTTTCTTATTCTCTTAGAAAAATGCTGGAGCTGGTACAGTATTTCAAAGAAAAAGCTTATTTTCTGAAGAACCTGTACACTAGGATTCAAAGATGTTTGCATTTTTTTTTCTATTTTGCTTGAAATAATTGACAACACAGAAGGGCTTGATAATTGATAAAATAGTGAGTAGAGGGTAGAGATCTAAACATATGTAAACATAAGAATTTAATATGAATGAAAGCCAGATCCCAACATATGTATACATATATGTAAGAATTTAATATACGGATGAAAGCCAGATCCCAACATATGTATACATATGTGTAAGAATTTAATATACAGATGAAAGGCCTTTTTTCTTGGGAGATAACAAGGCTCATCTTTGCAGGTACTTCAGAAAACTTACCAGAAGATACTTCGGGAAAAAGAGGGTGCATTAGAAGCAAAATACCAAGCCATGGAGAGAGCAGTCACATTTGAACACGACAGAGACAGGGTTAAAAGGCAATTCAAGGTAAATTCTTGGTATTCCTACCCCTCTCTCCAAGTGACATAGATTAAAAGCTAGTTTTTAAAAGTTTACTTGAGCCAGCTGTGGTGGCATACACCTTTAAGCCCAGGACTCTGGATGCAGAGGCAGGCAGATCTCTGTGAATTCGAGGCCAGCCTGGTCTACGTAGTGAGTTCCAGGACAGTCAGCGCTACACAATGAGACCGTGTCTTGAAAAAAAATTCCCTCTGATATTGTGTAGATCATAGATAAATCTAGTAACACTGGTGAAAGTGACAGAACTAGGGAAGAAAGCAGCCCGTGTTCTCAGTTAGGTGGTGTTTATTTGATACAGAGATACGAAAGTGAACATTTTAGTTGAGATATTGAACGATGGAAGGATGGATTTGTTTTTAATCTTTGTTTTTAATTGTGCATGTGTGGGCACACATAAATGCAGTACCTGTGGAGGCCAGAGTTGTAGGATCCCTTGGAGCAGGTCATTGTGAGCTTCCCGAGATGAGTGCTAGGACGCAAACTCAGGTTTTCTGCAAGAGCTGGGTGATCTTAGCCACTGTACCACCTCTCCAGTCTCCATGAATGCTGGGTTTTTGTTCTTGGTTTGGTTTGGTCTTTTGGTGAGATGAAGTGTTTGGAAATGTTTGGGGATATTTTGTTTGGTATTTGGTATGAGGGAAACAAATGTGTTACATGTCACACACACACCCACGCCGTCAGACTTCCAGCAGGTTCCATTGTGAACAATAAAATGAGGGTCTAGAGAAGTCTTTCTGTTACAAATGAGGACCGAGAACCAAAAAGACACTGACTTTACGAATAAATGCCCCACTCCCTGAAAACGTGGTGGCACGACTTTGTGATTATGAAAAAACGTTCCAAAATTAAATTCTGCCTTTTAAAAAGATTTTTAGGGAGACCAAAGAAAATGAAATTCAGGACTTGCTGAGGGCCAAGCGAGAGCTGGAGAGCAAACTTCAGAGGCTGCAGGCCCAGGGGATCCAGGTGTTTGACCCTGGGGAGTCTGACTCGGATGACAACGGCGCCGATGTCACTGGTAAGCTCGCTTCAAGTCTATTCTCCACAGAGCTGTGGCGATGCTCAGAATGTTCAGTGGTGCTTTTCTCTGTGTGCAGGGTTAGTGCTTGCTAACAAAGAGGGAGAGCTCTCAGGGTCTCTCAGCTGTCAAGACCTCCTCTCCCTGAAGTGTATGATGTCATCCGTCCTAGCCCATGGTGTGCATGCATACTCATGAGAGCGCTATTTCTCTCTCTCTCTCTCTCTCTCTCTCTCTCTCTCTCTCTCTCTCTCTCTCTCTCTTTCTCTCCTGTCAGTCTCTATCTCTGCACACCCCCATGCCCCACACAAAGTACCTATTCCAGATCAATCTGCATTTGGTTCTAGGGCACCATGCCACGCTACCTCTACCTAGTCTCTGGTCCCAGCGGCGGCCACCCTCCTGGCTCTCTGCCACTGAACTCTGCTCACATTCCCTAATGTCCACAAACCCTCGATAGCTGGCATCGTCGAGCCATATGGCATTAGCACGGTATATTTATCTCAATCAGCAAAGCGTCTCACCCTAAGCTCCCAATCTCCATCCCACGGTACCACCAGCTACTGTCTGAGCCCCGCAGCAGCTGCCCTCTTGTAACTCTCTTGTGGCGGACTCTGCTCTCGTTCCCAGCATCCGCCCACTGGTGGTTAGAGTATCAACTCCCAGCAACCCGTTAAAATAATCAGCTCAATAAGCTTATAATTTAGCAATCAGATGTATATGTTAAATTCTCAATCCACAAAACGTCCACAACCACCCACCTACATAAGATAAATAGACTTATAAAAATCCATCCCTTAAGAAATATTCATAACTACCTGTGGTCATTTAATGCCACAAGGATCTGGGTCGTCCTTCTCTGCCTCCATCTTGGTTCTTTTCCTCCCTCTCTCTCCCCTTACCAAAACTCTGTCCCCGCCTTACTTTTTACTGTTCAATCATGGGCCTTGTTTTATCTTGTGCCCGCCCTCCTTTAATTTCAACCACAAGGGGGTCACGGGGTGAGAGGCGCTGCTGACCTGAGTTCTATCCTGGGCCCCAATAAAGTTGCAGGAGACAGCTGATTCCTGAAGCCATCCTCTGACCTCCACACTCCAGCAACTACATGTCCATGCCTACATGCATGCTCGTGTATGCGCACGCGCACCCTGACGTTTGGAAAACTATTTTTTAAAAAATAGCATCACAAGTAGACACCTTGCTTCTCCTGAAGGCACAACCTGAAATACAGTCGCCTCTGCTCAAGTGGCTCTGGCCAAAGCTGGACCTAGACTGGAAGGGTTAATCAATAGACAGGCAGATGTGTGGCTAAAGTGGGAAGGGGAGCTAGGCATCATGGAGTTATATTCTCCACAGATTGTTTTCCAGATAGGGATGTGGTCTCTGCGACTTTGTACAATGCCTGCCCCGTGGTCTCTCCATTTCCAAAGTAGTTCTGTGAATCACTCAAAAAGCTTTGGTTTTATAATAAGCATATAAAACATTTTTCTAGCGATAAAAAAAGTGATTAAAATCACAGAGTTGAAGGCATTTCCCATGTTCCAAGAAAAAAAATCAGCTGTAATTAATATGAGATAAAGGAAACGCATATTGTAGCGTATAAGGAGAAAATGCTGTGGCCATCCTATTTATAAGGGTTGTGTCATAGTCTTACAAAGGGATGTATTGGGGAGTAAGATACAGGAACTGATAGTTCCTTTCAAACTGTTCTTTTTTAAAATTTACTTTATTAATATGAGTTTACTGTCGCTCTCTTCAGACACTCCAGAAGAGGACATCAGATTCCATTACAGATAGTTGTGAGCCACCATGTGGTTGCTGGGATTTGAACTCAGGACCTCTGGAAGAACAGTCAGTGCTCTTAACCACTGAGCCATCTCTCCAGCTCTGGCAGTTCCTTTCTAGTTTTCATCATATTCCCATTGCATAGTGGTCAGCATCCTGGGACTCTTACTACTAACTTTGAGAAAAAGATGCAGGGATTCTAAAGTGTCTGTGGATGTGCCTCCCGCTACCACATAGCCCAATTGACTGCTTCCATTTTGGCTGTTCAGATGGACATTGTATCAAAGCTACTGTAGTTGTCTTGGCGAGTTAGCAGAAACAAGTTACTGCTCACTTTTAGTCTTTGGTACATTGATTTAAACCTGAAGGATACAAGGTATCAGTGGCTGCTACCAGTCCACCTTCAAAGTCCCTTCATAAACTGGGCAGAATGGCATCCCCTGTTAATCTCAGCAACCAGGAGGCAAAGGCAGGTAGATGTCTGTGCGTTTGAGGGCAGCCTGGTCTACATAGTGAGTTCCAGGACAGCCAAGGCTAAGTCTCATGAAAAAAAAAAAAACAAAAAAAAACGAAGTTACTTTACATTTTAATTGATGTATGAATGTATGAATGTCCAATTGCAGGTAGATTTTTGGAATTGTTTGTGGTGTCTTTAAAGTCCCTCATTTTGATTTTTTATTATATTTATGAATTTATGTATTTTGTGTATATGTATGTATGTGCGTATGGGTAGGAGTGCGTGTGTGTGGAGGTCAGAAGATAATCTGTGAGAAGCTTCTTCTCTCCCTCTACCAGTTGCCCTCCAGGGACTAGACTCAGGCAGGTCCCGAGGCTTGGTAGCAACAAGCCCCTCTACATACTAAACCATATTGCTGGCCCTAAACTGCCTTCTACTAAAACCCCTTTGTTTCTTAGATTCCTTTTTGCTTTTCCTTTTTCCTAGTTTAATCCTTCCTTTGAATTTGAGGTGATGACCAGAATTGTGTTAACCAGAGCAGAAGCGCTCTGCCAAAAGTCAATGGCAAAATGCTTTGAAAACCATTAATTACTTCATGGTTTATTATATTTATAAATAGTGTATCTTGATACGAGAACCCCTATTTGACATATGTGGAGAGTTTTTAAACACTTGGTGACTTGGTTTTAATGAAATTCCAATTCCTTGTTGCAAACAGCTGCTGGAACCCAATGTGAATACTGGGCCAGCAGAGCCCTGGGCAGTGAGCATTCCATAGACAGCATGATCCAGCTTCAGCAGCCTTTCAGAGGTCCCGAGTTTGCCCACAGTTCCATAGATGTGGAAGGACCCTTCGCAAACATCAACCGAGGTAACCCATCCCTTGCCTGGTAGTTGTGACTGTGTTGTAGAATCTTGCACAACAGAGCATGATTTTAGCATTCTGGCACATACAAGCCAGCGTGCACGAGGCAGTGACTGACCAAGCTGAGGCCACATCCGTCTCATCAGGATAACATGGTCCTCCTGCCATCCTGGCCACCCAGGTTCTAGCAGCTGCTTTATTCTCTGAATTGGCCAGTGCTTTTGTTGAGCCACAGGGATACAGTGTAGCATAATTGGTATTCCTGAAAGGGCATGCTATAAAGCAAAATAGGAAAAGACCTGTTAGATCAAGCAAAGAGTGTGTCTCTCACGTTAGTCTTACCCAGTGCTTCCAAAGCACTGAGATGTTCAGAGCTGCAAAATCATTGCAGCCCCATGAGCCTGTCAGTAACTCTACTCTTATTCCTTAAAACAGTAAAATCGCGATGCAAATTATTTTTATATTGTGCTCTCGATTGGCAGATAGTTCACGATTTTTCCTTCCGACTAAATAGCCTAACACCGATTTTGGTTTTACACTCTTCTCAAACTCTTTGTGTCTTGATCACCTTGGGAACACAGACTCCCTGCAAATAGCAGAACAAAACAGAGTCAGGGCCACTGCCCTGGGGATTCATTGTTCTCCAGGGGAGACGAGTACCATTCATTGTCTTGAATCCCCGAGAACATGAGGCTAGAAATTAATGACCTTCTAATACGTTCTCCAAGCTTTGTCAGTAGTAACACGTGACTGTCTGTGGCTGTTAAGGTTTTTTTTCTTTTCCCCTAGACTCGCTTGGAATTATTCTGATAGTTTTATTCTGGTGTATGTCTCATGAATTTATGGGAATTTTACTTCCAGATGACTGGGACGCTGCTGTGGCTGGCTTATTACAAGCCACCCCCTTGTTCTCACATTCCCTGTGGAGTCACCCAGTCAGATGTTACCTCATCTATTCAGAGGAAACCCAGCCCGAAATGGAACTTTTCCTTAAGGTGAGAGCATTCATAAATTGTGTACACACTCATTTAAAAGACAAGGCCTGGGGCCGGAAGGACCGCTCAGGAGTTAAGAGCTCTGGCTGCCCCTGCAGAGGACCCAGGTTCATTCCCCAGGACCCATAGGCTGGCTCACAACTGGCTGTAATTCTTTCCCAGGGGATCAGATATCCTCTTCTGTGCTCTGTGGGCATCCAGGCACACACACAGAGCACACATGCACACAGGCAGGAGAAACACCCATATGCATACAGTAAAAATAAATAAATCTGTTTTAAGAAAGACAGAAGAGGAAATACAAGTTAGTAGCAGGCGTGGCACACATCTATAATCCCAACACTCAGAAGACAGGGCCAAGGGCTGGGGATTTGGCTCAGTGGTAGAGCGCTTGCCTAGCAAGCACAAGGCCTTGGGTTCGGTCCCCAGCTCTGGAAAAAAAAAAAAAAAAGAAAGAAAGAAAGACAGGGCCAAAAGGACTACACTGAGTTTGAGGCTAGCCTGGACTACTGAGTAGGGTGGAATCTCAAAACAAACAAAATACAAATTAGGATTATATTTAGACTATAATTGCATTTAAACTAAGCTTGCTATTTATGAGATTGTCCATCTTAAAAAACACAAACAGGAAACATTGGGCTTTGCTTATAATGCATTTTGGGCCAGTATTCGTGTGTGGAAGGGCAGATGCCATGTTAAGACTCTTAGTTTTTGTTTAACTTTCTGCTAAAACAAGGACAGGAGTTACAGCATGACGAGACTAGCATGTTGGGACTTTATGGCTTTTTTTTTCTATTTAATTTTATACCTAAAATACATCATTAGGATGCCAATGTCTTAGTGGTATACCCCTTTAATCCAGCACTCAGGAGGCAAGAGACAGGCAGATCTCTGTGAGTCTGAGGCCAGCCTGGTCTACACAGCAAGTTCCAGGACAGCCAGGCTGTTGTACAGAGAAACCATGTCTTGAAAAACAAAACAAAACAAAAAGCCAACATCTTAATATAAAAGTAGAAAATATAGCTAAAAATGTAAATAGTAAAATGACCTTTTCATATTTCATTAACTGTTCTCTGCAGGGTTTGAGTCCTTCCTTAGCTGGGTCTGATTTAGTTGCGGACCTTAAATCTATTTCAGATAATACCAAAGTTTAATCCTTCTCACCACTTTGAGCTTCTGAAGGCATCCCGAGGAGTTATTCTAAAGCCTGTGGCACTTCTGGCTTGCTACCTGGTTTCTTGTGGCCCAGAGCTAAAATTTGTTTTTATATTATACATTATTGGGATGAGAAAATATAAGAAGACTTTCATTATGTAAAAATTATATGAAATCCACACCTTATTATCTATTTTTAGAAAATGTTATTAGAACATGCCCAGGCATGTGCGTGTGCATGTGCATGTGTATATGCAACAGAGAGAGAGAGAGGAAGAGAGAGAGAGAGAGAGAGGGAAATTGATCTTTTGTTGTGCTACAAAAAGAGTTAATTGGGACAGAAACCAAAGAGATTTAAAAAGCCTCTGTTGAAACAGATGAATTAATAAACATTGTTATTTTTGTAAAAATATTTGCCACCTGACTTTTTGTAGGAGAAATCTATATACCACTAATGTCTCGGGTGAACTTTAAATGCATCTGCCTGCCCCAGGAGAAACCTGCTGAATTCAGTCCACAATTGTTAATAGATTAATTTAGCATTCCTTGGTAATATTATTCAATCTTGGTAAGATTAAAATATTTTAAATCTCAAAGCTTCCATTTGGTAAGTGGATATAGGTTACTCCCAAGGATAACTGGAGATTTCTAACTAATTGCTTGCGTAAAAAGCATCATTATTTGGTAATATACTTTATCATAGACCAATATTTTTTCAGTAAGATTTTTATATTTTTTATGTTTCTGGAAATTAAATCTAGGGCTTTTCATTTGCTAGGCAAGCCCAGTCTCATGGAAGCTACATTTCCTACCTCAAAGCACCATATTCCTCATACATACATACACACAACACACAACACACACACATACACACAGACACACACACATACACACAGCACACACACACATACATACAGCACACACATATACACATAGCACACAACACACACACATAGCACACAACACACACACACAGCACACAACACACACACAGACACATACACAGCACACAACACACAGACACACACACACAGCACATACACACATAGAACACACACAGCACACAGTACACACATACAAACACATACACACAGCACACACACACACATACACACAGCACACACACACACACACACACACACACACAGATACTAGGGTCCTTTAAAACAAGAAAACAAGTTATTCATGATAAAAATAACAAGAAATAACAACACAAACTAGCCTAATACTTTCTTCTGTTCTTGATTATGAAACAAATCATCTTCTGAGCTAGAAATAACTCTGCTAAGCTATTATTTTTGTTCTAGAGAGACATTTACTTATTCT
Source organism: Rattus rattus (assembly GCF_011064425.1). Taxonomy (NCBI): domain Eukaryota; kingdom Metazoa; phylum Chordata; class Mammalia; order Rodentia; family Muridae; genus Rattus; species Rattus rattus. The sequence goes on from NC_046161.1 coordinate 95,327,989, forward strand.
CTATAAGATTTTCTTTAAAACGTGACTATTTAAATTTTTTGTATTAGAATACAGCTACAGAGGCTGTTCTAAAGTATGTCTTTTAAGTGATAAAATCCTCTCTACCTTTAGCTAAATATATCATCTTATATATTTTAATTCACTTTTAGGACCATTCACCTAAACTTAAAAGAATGTGCGAGACAATGGGATATTTCTTCCATGCTGTTTATTTTCCAATAGATGTTGAAAATCAGTACCTTACTCTAAGAAAATGGGAAATTGAGAAGAGTTCTTTAGTTATTTTATTCCTTCACTCAACATTACCAAGGTAAGCCAAAAAAGATTTCCAATTTATCACTCACATGAGCTGTAAAGAGGTTACTAACAAGTGAACTTCAGAGACAAGTCTTAATTCTGTTCTCACAGTTAAAAACAGTGTGTGGAATCTATTACACTTCACACCGACCTCACACCCAAATAAAAAATGTAAAGTTTTATACCATCAGACCTATCAGCGCCATTACTATAAAGACTGTTTTGGTCAGCAGTTGGCCAACAGTGGCCCAGGCCCAAACACTGCCAGGTATCAGCCTTTGTAAATAAAGGCTTTTTGGAACATGTAATGACGTTTCTGAGAATTTGGGGATTTGGGTTTTTTTTTTTTTTTTTTTTTTTTTTTTTTTGGTTCTTTTTTTTGAGCTGGGGACCAACCCAGGGCCTTTGCCTTCCTAGGCAAGCGCTCTACCACTGAGCTAAATCCTCAACCCCGGGTTTCTTTTTTTAAAAAAGGACACAGAACTATTATAAGAATGCACTTTTGTTTTAATCTCAGGTGTAGGAATATGGGGCTGCTTCAGACCGTCCACAGCAGCTGACTATGATTTGCCTCATGCTCTAGCAGAAGTGTAGTTTTGCCAGCTGCAGATAGATAATTTCTACAGTTGTGTAACATTTGGAATTCTGGGAACTTCTCAGAGGGTGTATAAATGCCAGGACCCCAAGAGAAAGGGTACATGGGTGTTGGTTGTTTGAGGAGGTTGGCTACAGTTTGTTAGTAGCTGTGATCAAGGAAGAAACAAAAGGAAAGAAGTTAGATTCCGGGATTTTCCTAATTTCTCTCTTCTATCCTGTTTCTCTCTTATCTAGTGTGTGTGTGTGTGTGTGTGTGTGTGTGTGTGTGTGTGTGTGTGTAACCCAGGGTTGGGGATGGGAGCAGGAATAAGGGATGGAAAAAAGAACCCACAAAGTAAAAAAGTCCAGCTATAGAAACACAGTTACATTCATTGATTTCTACAAAAAAAAAAAATTAGCAGCTGCTTTTATACTATAATAGCACAATGGAGTATTTACAACAGAAACCCTGTGTCCCACATAGCCCAAAACGTTTATCGTCTGACTTTACAGAACTAAGTTGGTGGCTCCTCATTTCAGACCACAGTAAACCTCATCGTTTTCTTTCTTTGGATACAATTTGAGAGAGATGAAGTTTCAATCTGAATGTAACTATGTTAAAGAATCTTACGTACTGGGTTTTAATCAATCAAAAAATACATGCTGTAGATATATAGCTAAAAGATAAAATGGCTATAGTGGGGGTTAGCTATTCTATCTAGACATGTTGACTGGACTAAGCCCTCACAAAGATTAGTTGCCTTTGAGTGGAGCCCAACTATGACTGCCGTGTACACAAGTGTGAGATCTCCAGGTCTACCACATTCCCTGCAGTAAACCCTATCCTTGGTCCTTAAGGCTCTGCCTTGTAGCTGTGCCTGATAACTCAAGCTTAGAGTCTCAACTGCTCAGTAAGTTGTGGCAGGAGGATTGCAAATTGCAGAACAGCCCAAATAATTTAGCAAGAGCCTGTCTCAAAATGAAAACCCAAGGACTGGGTATGTATCTCAGTTAGTACGGGACTTTCCTAGCATGCACAAGTGCCAGGGTCCAGCCCCGACCTTCAAGTACCTGGAGAAGACAGTGAGGTCAGAGGCTAAAAGCTGAAGACTTTTGGCAATTTAATCCTCTCTTGCTATTCAGGCGTCTAAAGCTGGTGGCTTCTAGCAATTAACTCTCTCTTGCTATTTGGAGGCCAAAAGCTGATGGCTTCTGGCAATTAACTCCAGATGATAGCAGCAGGGGAAAAGAAATTTAGTTACTTGAGTTCTTTGTTTTTTGACTCACCTCTCACTGGCCAGGCTCCAAGTTCATTAACTCTTTGTGAGTCAGAGAGAAAAGGAAAGAAAAGAAAAAAGACAAAGAAAGTAAGTCAGGCACCCACACAGACACACACACACACAGGACGAAGCAGAAAAGGGTGTCACCCTTTTTTATTGTTCTCAGTTTATTTTTATTGTTCTTAGTTTTTACACCTTCTCAGGATAACTGATCACATGTTTTTAAGCATTACATTTCATACATTCACAGTATGTTTAAGGCCACAGTTCACGTCATAGGTTAATAAGGCTTAAAAAGTTACAACAGAATTGTTTATGTCTTGCCATTAAGGCTAGTACCAGACTAAACATTCATTATGTATCTTTTTGGCTCCACGAGTTCATTATAAGTTTAAAGCAATAGTTTTTATGTCACAAGTAAGCATGGTTTTGTCAAAAGACAAAGTATTTACCTTGTGTCTTATTATTTTGAAGTCTTGTATAAACTTGTCCATCACTTTTCTGTCCTTGCACCTACAGTAAATTGCCCATTCCCAGTTTATGACCTGTAGCTACCAGAGAGTGGCCTCATTTCCATCATGTAAGGAATGATTTCCTTGACTGTAAATTTGTTCCAAGCCTGCTTTCTTTTCCTAGTGCAATTAGCCCATGGCACATGAAGCTTTACAGAGCTCTATTTGCAGTTTTTATTCTACAGGGGGTTTGAAATTACTTGTATGAATTTAGGAGTTCTATAAAATCATCATCAGGAATTATGAAATCATCAATTCATCTAAATAGCATTGCTACATGAACGTATGTATATCTTCATATTGATTCTGCAGGAAATCTGCCCAATAGGGTGGGCTGATGCCCAGCAATCATTAGCCTATGTAATAGTGACAGGAAGAGCATATCATTAAAGATGTATCATTTTTAATACCTAGTGTTACTTGGCTGTATCTTATGTGACTTGGTAATACATGCCTTTTGTTGTTAAATTATTTTTTAAATTCTTTTTTTTTTTTTTCGGAGCTGAGGACAGAACCCAGGGCCTTGCGCTTGCTAGGCAAGCGCTCTACCACTGAGCTAAATCCCCAACCCCGTTAAATTATTTTTTAATTCTTACTTTTAATCTCTGAAGCCATCTTGCCTTTTCTCTTTATCTTCAAGACTTTTACTCATTAATAAGATACTGTTTGGAATCTTTATGCTTTTCACATTCATTTTTGTCTTCTTGATTTTCAACTCGAGTTGCCCTCTCATTCATTTTCTATTTCTATTGTTTGTCTATCCACTTTAAGTAAATTTTTGTTGATTTTTTAAAAGTTCTTCTTAACAAATCAGAATTTTTTAGTCTCTTGCATTTTTTTTGGCTTTATTTTGGTTTAATTCCCCTTATTTCATTACATGGCTTTCACCATTTGCTTTTCTTAGGACTGCCAAGAAGCATGGTAGTTGGGACTGGGAGTGTAGCTCAGTGGTACAGCACTTACCTTGCATGTATGAGGCCTGACTTCCATCCCCAAGGAGCCTCTGTCCCCATTAACAAAAATACAGAAGTGCAACAGGGGTGATGAGCTCAGACCATACATACAGTCACTGGAGCCTTGGGTTACTCCTCCTCTGATTGGCTGGCTCCCTCAACTTCCCAAAGACAAAGCTAGAAAAGTACCCCTGAACAGCTTGGGAGCTTCATGGGAGAGAACTTTCCTGATCAGTAATTACTCCTTATGTACATATGGGACCCACATACACCATTCACTGGCCCTTGAATCATTCTGTACCCACTCCATAGCCTTTAGGTAAGAGGTGAATGGACTCAGAGCACGCTGTACTAACAACGCACTTAGCGGTAGGTAAGGAAAGTGAGTGGGGGATTCATGCTCAGTGGGGAGCACAGGTGTGTGCCCCCCACCGTCACTCACCAGAGCGGGTGCAGAGGGGAGCTGACTTCTGACACTGCGTCCGTGGAGGCTCTGTAATGTACACATTTGGCTCCGTCCCTTTGGCAGGCATAGTTTACGGTGAAGGATGGAAACAGGAATACTTGTGGCTTAATAGGAATCCCCCAAATAATGGGCTGGGCTGGCCTCCTTCACCAGGCCTCCCCAATGCTTACACAGCTGGGGTCACCAAGAACGCTGGGCCCTGAGGAGAGGGGAAGGCTGACTGTCCCTTGGACAGCAGCCTGGCTGGCGGCTCAGAGAGGCATCAGCCACTGGTTCACTGCAGTATGCCATCCAGCCCTCTCAAGAAACAGCTCTCCTGGGGAAGTCTTCAGTGCCCCAGAGTAATTGTATCACCTTCTAGTACACTTTGGGACCTATTCTTGGATTTGTTCAGTCATTTTTAAGCCAGATCGCCTACAGATCACCTCACAGAATGTAGTTATGTGGGAGCTCTCGGCCCATGGTTGATCCACTCCCACTGTTCCTCAGCTTCACTACTTTGGCTCCTTCCACCTCACAAAGTAGTCAGCCCACCCCTCTGGCTGGATCCTCCAGAGAAGGTCAGCTCACCAACTGGCCTCTGCCCTCTCTGACTTCAGTAATTACCCACTAGTGACCTATTTGTGTCACCTGTGCCGTCTACTTTCCTTCCACTAGAGTATTTGACCCAGATCCCTGAACCTACATAGAAGTTAGGTGCTGCTATGAATATGTGTAATTCAAGCACAGAGGAAGGAGAGACAGGCAGAAGGATTCCTGGGGCTTGTGGTCAGCCAGACTAGCTGACTCAGTGAGCTCCAGGTACTGTGGAGAGACTGAGGAAGTCATGTGACACTGACCTCTGGGCACAGAGGCACGCACACACGCACACACACACACACACACACACACACACACACACACGCACGCGCGCGCGCGCGCGCGCGCACACACACACACGCACAGGCACACATATTCTTTGGAAAGCTTTTCCTCCTCAGCAGCTGGGCCCTTGTCCCTGTGGTAAAAGCCTGTTTGGGCACTGAGGCTGGTCACCTATGTCTCTGCTGCCACAGTGCTGTGTAGCCTCTGAAATGACAATTTCCCACCTAGTTTTTTACTGGAAGACTGTGAAGAAGCCTTTCTGCAGAACCCAGAAGGAAAACCACGATTAATCTACCACCGTTTGGAGGACGGGAAAGCCACTTCCGACTCTGTCCAGCGGTTACTGGATCAGGTTTCTAACCTAAGCGAGACCACTAAAGCCAAGGTAAGACACAGAGGCCACGTCAGAGGACAAAGGAAGCCAGGGCATCCGCAGAGAGGGGACATACAGGACAGGTGGCCCAATGAGAGCAATCCTGAAAAATCTCAGGGGTCATTTCAAGCACCTGGACTCTTTCCCTTGCAGTGAGGTCTGTTTGGCTTTGAGCAGAATGGCAAGGACCGGGGTGGACGTGTGTTAGTGATTTGCTTGGTGTTGTATGAAGAATGGAGTAGTTGGGAGGGCAGTGAGAAGTCTGAGACCTGGTATAGCCATCTAGATGAGGGATGCTGGGACACACACACACACACACACACACACACACACACACACACACACAGGTATACATTGTTCACACTGAATCCCTGTGTGACCTGAGTCAAGTTTCAGTTTCCTCTTCCTAACAACAAGTTCACAATATAGTGTCTTTGTTGTAAGGAACTTGCTGGAATAAAAAGTTACTGGACCTACTGTGTTTCCTTCTCCTAGATAATCGAACACTCCGGAGATCTCTCAGAGGGAGTGTATAAGATTTACATGGGTGTGGAAAAGATTATCAAACAGGTAAATATGCATTTCTCCTCAAGTTTTCTTCTAAAATAACCTCATAGTAATTTTTAAAAAAGAGCTTTCCAGACAAAACTATTTGAGTGTCATTTTTGAGAACAGTACCCAGGAGAGCACCATGGTTCTCTTGGGGGCTGTTACTGGAATGAGAACATGGTATTGTCAGGATCTGCCCCCCATGCAGGGCTTCAACACCTGTTAGGTGTAAAATGTGTCAAAAACGCAAAAATCCAGAGGAGGCAGTTGAGGACAAGTGTACCTTTTACTCCACAAAGAGGCTCTGTGTGTTCTGTGTGTACCTGGGATTTTTACAGATTTGAGATGTCCCCCACCTTGCTATCCCTAACAGCCGCAGAGAGGGCAAAAGCACCTTTCAGGGGAACGGGAACATAGTCTGTGGAGTCACCTGGAGCTGGATTCTTTGAAATCTAAGGCATTTATTTTTCCATAGCTGCTTGGTAGTATGCCTGAGATGATTTTTTTATGCAAAGAAACCATTTCAGAATTGGGTCAGCAAAAATACCAATAACCAAGGTCAAAAGACAGAGACACCCTTATCTCCAAGTAAAGTGAACACAGTGGGAAGGCGAACCTTGCTTCCCCTGAGGATGCCCCCCTCTTTCCAGGAGCCAGAGACCTTCTCTGAGAAGGAGGGAGTTACACTGCTTCCTGTCTAGCTTTGGTTTTTTGTGTAACAGCTCTGACTGTCCTGGAACTCAGTTCGGAGGCTGGTCGCACACTCACAGAGATCTGCCTGCCTCTGCCTCCTGAGTGCTAGAATTAAAGGTATGTGCCACCACGTCTGGCTTCCGTTTTCTAATTAAATTGGATTGAAGATAGAGAGATTTGTCATCTGAAGAGAGTGAGCCCAGAATGTAATGTAAGACACTTGGTGGCACAATTACGTGTCCTCCAGTTCAAAGATGTCCCAGATGATTCTGAGGTTTCCAAACTCACGGTCTTAGAATGGAGATAAGTGAGATGAATGAGGGCCGTGAAGTGAACCATATTTATCATCCGTGTGTTTTCAGTGATCCCATAGGGAGATTAAATGTGACAGCAGAAAGGCTTGACAGCAAGAAACTCCATCTCAATCGAAGCCTTGGTGGCACACCCTTTAATGCCAGCACTCAGGAAGCAGAGGCAGGTGGATCTCTGAGTTCAAAGTCTACAGAGTAATTCCAGGACAGCCAGAGATGCACAGGGAAAAACCCTGTCTCAAAAATTGAGAGAGAGAGAGAGAGAGAGAGAGAGAGAGAGAGAGAGAGAGAGAGAGGAGAGAGAGGAGAGGGAGAGGTAGGTTCCATCTTGTAATTAAATTTTAGGCCATATTTTTTAGGCATCGGTGAAGTCTTTAAAGTCATTCACTAATGGGGCTGAAGAGATAGCTTAGTCTGTAGAACATTTGTCTCACAAGCATGAGGATCTAAGGTGAAGACCAAGTACACACTTAAAAATACCAGGCATGATGGTGTGTGCTTGTAATCCCAGCACTGGGGAGGCAGGGACAGGAGGATTCTCTGAGGTTCACTCAAACCCAATTGGTGAGGACCTAGTGACAGACTCTGTCTCAAAGGAGATAAGTATTCCTGAGGATGACTCCCCAAAGCTGTCCTCTCCCTAATCCACATTCATGAACGTAGGCGCGCGCGCGCGCGCGCGCACACACACACACACACACACACACACACACACACACACACACACACACACACTTTTAAAAGTCATTCACTAGCCAAAAATAATTACATAACATTTTTCGGAAAACAAATCCCATCAAACGCCCTGATTTTACTTTCATTGAGAGGAACTCTTTATGTTTTTAGTATTTTCATTTTACACTAGGATTCTATGGTTACAAATTAATTCTCAGAGGTACTTATAATAACTCTTACAAGCCTAAGTCTGCCCTTACGCGCCTCAGCTGGCCCCAGCTTCAAGGTCTCCGAATTTCACTTGCTCGCTGGTACTGGTTCTTTGTACTTAGGACATCCTTGGCCTCGAGAACACAGACGTGGAGGTGAAGGATGGGGGCAGTGAGGATTCCAGTCCAGAAGAAGATGATTTTGGGGATGTTCTGTGGGACGTACACGACGAGCAAGAGCAGATGGAAGCCTTTCAGCGGGCTTCTAGCTCCGCCCACGAACTGGGATTTGAGAAGGTAAACTTCCGAACCCTCGGTCCACTGAACTTCAGTGGCTGGCTCGGGGGACGGCACCCCTGGCAACGCTCTTGTCACGTAAGTATGAAGACCCATGTTCAGATCCGTAGCACCGGTGTGAAAAGTCCAGAGCAGGAACTCCCTTCTGTAACCCTAGTGCCGTGGGGGCAGAGGTACAGGCAGATTCCTGCAGCTCATTGGTCAGTCAGCTTAGCCAATCAGTGAGCCTGAGCTGAAGGACAGACCCTGCCTCCAAAAACAAGGTGGAAGGTGATAGCAGAAGACACTGTGTACACACCTGCATGTACACACAAACACCACACACACACACACACACTAAAATTAATAATAAAAATAAGGTACAGCCTGTAGGCTTTCATATGCTAATGCTTTCACCCGAGCATATTCGTGGCTTTGTTACCTGCTCTCAAGGCTGCGTGACCCATGTTGAGATGTGCTTAGATTTGTATCATAGGAGGACAATGTGACATATCTTTGTGAACGCCAATCATTTTTATTGATGACAGATTCATCAGCTATGCACTCGTTATGCTATCACCTGCAGCTCACTGAGATCAAGCTAGGAAATGTGACAATGGGACGATAGTAAGACCAGGCTCTCAGCTCTTCACAAGTGTTAAAAGAATTAACATACCAAACGTTCAGGAAACAAACTCTGGTGGTTCACTAAATGGGCAGATCAGACGTTCAGATTGGGTCCAATCGGGATCTATAAACATCTAAACTGATTAACAGCATGTTACCTTCCGAGAAGCATTTCTGAGCTAAAAAGGACTTAAACTAACATACAAACCAGTTTTAAATGTATGGCATTGTGTATTGTGTGTGGGAGGGAGGGCATGCATGCCATGGTGCATAAGTAACAATCAGAGAACAACTTGGAGAAAATTGGCTCTCCACGTCCACCATGTGCGTCCTGGGAGTTGAACTCAAGCTGTCAGTCATAGTAGTAAGAACCTTTAATGGGCTGAGCCATCTCAATTTGAGTCTGCAAACTAATTTCTAAAGGCTATCACAGAAATTAGCAGGAACAGTTGCATTTTTATGGAGCCCTTAGATTTAAACTGTGCTTATTGCTTGGTTCTTTCAATTCCCCGGCCACTCTAAAGTTGACCTTCATACTCGTACGTGCGGGATGGGTAGTGCCACTGTCTTCTTCGGACGATGTCCCAAATATTCAGCCAGATGAGGTCCCTGAAGCAGAGCTTAGTGGCTGGCATGGGGTTAATATTAAGTAGTGATTTTTTTAAAGATTTATTTATTTATTACATATAAGTACACCGTAGCTGTCTTCAGACACACCAGAAGAGGGCATCACATCCCATTACAGATGATTGTGAACCACCATGTGGTTGCTGGGAATTGAACTCAGGACCTCTGGAAGAGCAGCCAGTGCTCTTAACTGCTGAGCCATCTCTCCAGCCCCAAGTAGTGATTTTTTTAAACAGAGGTCCTGATGCAATGGATTCAAAGAAGAAATGGAAGTCTAACATGACTTGCCCATGAGTATACATGGAATAAATCTGAAATCTGAACTGTGGTCCACATCTGAGACTTTTCCCCTTGCAGCAAGAAGCCCCAGTGTGGGGACAGTAGATCTGTGAGTGGGTTTTCTGTAGGACAATGACCACTGGGATTGATAGGGTAATAAACCAACAATGTCTCCCCTGTTCCTTCAGACACTGCTATGAGAACCACTTGGGTTCCTTGGCAGTTGATTTGTGCCTAGATACTACAAGCGTAAAGAGTCCACCAAGGATGGTTTCCCACAGCTGGAGATTTTACTGCCAAGAAGCCAGCCTAAGGCCCGCCATAAGATACCAAAGCTTCATCATCAGTCAGATGTCTGTAGGCACAGCAGTGCCAAGCTGGCTCTGGACGCTCTTAAGAAGTATTGTGGCATTTCACTTTTGTGAGCACAGCCTTCCGGGTGTGAGCTACTTTTGTGTGGCTGGGGAAAGCCCAAGAAGGAAGGGTGGAATTCTTGGACTTTGCATAGAATTCAGTGTCAGGAAGGTCTCAGGCAGTCTGTCCAAGCCTGGCTATCTGAGGCAGGGGGTGGGGGGAGGAAGAAGCCTGCTTTTGTTTCGACCCGTTCTTCGTAAGCCCTAGAAACTAAAGCAAACTCTGGAACTCCGCATGCATTCTTCTGTTCGGCAAATCGAGGGTTGCTGTTTGGGCTCGCACAGCCTTCTGGGATACTCCTTGTAGTCAAGAGGCTCCAGTGTATTGTGATAGCCTCTTTGCAGTATTTCAGCAAACATCCGACCATTATAAAAACCCCACCAAAATCCATGCTGCCCCTCACACTCAGTTACAGCAGTGCCATTGGCCCATTTGCTACTTCAGGCTCCGGTGTACAGATCGGCGCCCCTGCAGGCGCTCTCACAGCAGCAAGTTCGTTTTCTCACACGCCGTTCTCTCGTGTCTTCAGAGGGTGATCAAAGGCATATGCAGTCTCATAATATAAATCTGTTTTTTCTTTCTTTCGTCATTTCTAGTATTACCAGCGCCTGGATGATCTGGTGGTGGCGCCAGCCCCGATCCCACCACTCCTGGTTTCTGGAGGACCAGGTTCTGGAAAGTCCCTTCTTCTATCAAAGTGGTACGACCCGGCGCAGTTAAACCACTCGTTTCACTGTTTTGTTTGTTTCGTTGTTTTGTCTTTTAGAGACCGGGTCTCATGTAGCAAAAACTAGTCTGGTTTCAATCTCAAGGTGTAACTAAGGATGACCTTGAACTCCTGATCTTCCTGTATCCACCTCCTCTAACAGCATATTCTTAGTTAAATGTTATATTAACATTTTATGTTAATTAACATCATCTTGTAATTAAAATGAGGCAATTAGTTTAAAAGGTTCTAAAAATAGAGGGAGTTCATTAATCTCCTTATTCATTGCAATGTGACTAACCGTGTAATTAAGGACTCTGGGGTAATGTTCGGTGTCTGGCTCTTTGTGTATCTGTTGTTATGGACCATAAAGGACCATAAAACGTCCCGTGTTTTTCTCTCAGGATTCAGCTGCAGCAGAAGCATTTCCCTAACACTCTGATCCTGTCTCATTTTGTGGGGAGGCCAATGTCAACCAGCTCAGAGTCCTCCTTGATTATCAAGCGCCTGACTCTGAAGGTACGATGTGGAGTCATCTGGATGTTATGCAGACTCTGAAGCTCTTTGGGACTGAGTTAATAATAATAATATTATTATTATTATTATTATTAAACAAACTTTGGTGTCATAGGTAGAACATCACTAATTTGAAATCTGAACTGACTCAAAATCTAAAACTTTTTGGTAGCAGTGAAGATTGAATATTTGGGGCCCTGTGCATGCAAGGCAAGCTTTCTGCCACTGAGCTCCAGCCCCAGGGAAAGTCTAAAGATTTCTGAGTATCAACATGACAACTCCAGTGGAAAATTCCTTGTCTGAGCTCATGTGACATGTCACTTAAAACACTGGCTCACTTTGAAAGGCTCAGAATTACCTTCGGGCTACTTGTAAAGCATGTATATGAAATATAAACGATTTTTATATTTAGGCTTTAGCCTTGATCCCAAGATCAACTCATTATGTATATGTGAATATTGCCCAGAGCCCCAAAACCTGAAATCTGAAACCCTTCTGGTGCCAAACATCTTGCATAAGGAATACTCAGCCTATGACAAGCTATCTTAGTTTTGTGTAAGGTTTAAAATATAGTACTTGGGTTGAAGAAATGACTCAGTGGTTAAGAGCACTTGTTGCTCTTACAGAGGACCCATGTTTGGCTCCCAACACCCACCTGGCAGCTAACAACCGTCTGTAACTCCAGTCCCAGGGGATCAGGCACTCTTCTGGTCTCCATGGGGACAGCATGTACATGGTACTCATATTTACAAGCAGGTAAAATATTCATACACATAAGATAAAAGTAAATAAATTTTAAAAAAATTATGACTTACAGTCTGCAAAGAAGACCGAGTCAATAAAGAATAAAATCTGAGTTTCTATCCTCAGCACCCAGGCAAGCACTTGGGCGTGGCAGCATGCATGTCTGTAACCACAGTATGATGGGGTGGACAGAGACAGGAGGGTCCGTGGAACTTCTGGCCACTAGCCTAGCCAGTCTGTGAACTCCAGGTTCAGTGAGAGAACCTGTCTGAAAAGATAAGGTGGAAAGGCAATTGAAGAAGATACCCAGCATCACCCTGGCGTACACACACACACACACACACACACACACACACACACACACACACACACAGTACTTGATTCCACCCCTGTGAGGAGTCAGTGCTGTCATACACAGTGAGGATGGAAAAGTCCCCCTGCTACTTTCAGCTGATTCACCTCTTATGTGATGTCACCCTGTCACCCTGCAGCTGATGCAGCACTTCTGGGCAGTTTCTGCACTGACGCTGGATCCTGCCAAGCTCCTGGAGGAATTTCCGCACTGGCTGGAGAAGCTCTCTGCTCGGCATCAGGGCAGCATCATCATCATCATCGACTCCATAGATCAAGTCCAGGTGCTGCTCTCACTGTGTCTTCTAATAGCCAATGTTCTCGGAGGCCAGGGGACCAGAATGGCAAGAGCAGGCGTCTCAGTTCTGAGCTTCAGGGAAGGGGATGATGCTATTCCATTTATTTCTATTTAATTCTGGGCGAGATGTGTCTGAATTAAAAAAAAATAAATGAAAGAAAGAATTGTATGCTTATAGATAGTAGCATCAAGTAAATCATACACTTAGCAAAAAGTATTTATTTTTACTTTTGGCGGGGTGAAGGGTTGAGATGGGATTTCTCTGTATACCTTTGCCTGTCCTGGAACTTGTTCTCTGGACCAGACTGGCCCCAGAACTAACAGCGATCCACCTGCCTCCGCCCCACAAGTGCTGGGACTAAAGGCCTGAGCCACCACTGCCCATCCCTATTTTGACATCGATTTAAGGCACTGACATTTCCTTAAATGTCCAGAATTTAAATGTGGTGATAACGGTGTTTTTCCAACCTAGGATAAACCATTCCTGAATAAGAGTTGTATCCTTAATGATACGGAAAGTGTACTGAGGCTTTACCCCGTTGCACAGCTGTGGGCTTTCTCTGAAGCGCTGTCCTTACACGTGACTTCTGTTGTATGTTCTTCAGCAAGTGGAGAAGCACATGAAGTGGCTGATCGATCCCCTGCCGGTGAATGTCAGAGTCATTGTTTCCGTGAACGTGGAGACCTGCCCTACCGCCTGGAGGTATGGCCAAATCCGAAGGGGATTTGTTTCTTGGGAGGGTTGCAAATTGTAAGTCCAAGTAAGCAGGTAAATTTGTGGGTGAGGAAATTGGAGAGGCTGGGCGGCCTGGAAATTGCAGCCTTGATACCTGTTATTCTAGGATGTGGGCTCCCTTTTTTGCCAACCCTCAGAAACCCGATAGAAGGGTTGAATTCTGTCAGGCGGTATTCCTTATCCTATTTATTTTACCCAGAAAAAAAAATTTGTCTTTTTCTTCTACAAAAAAACCTTTCTTCCCCCAAACATGCCTTCTTAAGGAATGCTGTGTGCATACTCTGTACGTCGTGTGCATCTATAAACAGATCTGTGTGTGTCTGTGCTCTGCACACAAGCGTAAGATTTTCCCTATCCCTAGTAAGTATCCAGGCGCAGAGACTGTTTAGAACTGCGGCTCCTCCTGAGCGCCACGAGCCGGCGCCTACTTTCATGCCAATGCCTACTTTCACGCCAGCGCTGGGCGTAGAGCTCAAGTTGTTTCCCCTCCCAGCTAACGTGTATGTAGATCATAGGGCTCCGAGGTGATTGCTGGTGGATGTGATGATAAACCTTAGAGTGACTTAAATAATGTGATTAACAGATTCCATGTTTCTTTTACAGACAGTATAAAGTAACTTCATCTAACATTATAATGGGTGCTTGCTGGCCTTTGTGGTGTTGTTAGAAATGTATTTTCTCTTTTTCCTCTTTAAAAAAAGGTTGTGGCCTACTCTGCATCTCGACCCTTTAAGCCCCAAAGACGCCATATCTATGATAACGGCAGAATGCCACTCTGTGGACGTTCAGTTGAACAGAGAACAGGTGAGCTTTCTCACTTCAGTGCTTTCTCTGAGGGAAGACTTAAAACTCCTTATAGGTGCTCTGTTCTCAGGGAGGAAATTAGGAGTTCAGTAGTTATTTTGGTAAATAACGATTCCCTATAAAAATGTGTGTGTGGCATGTGTGTATACCTGTGAGTCTGCAGGCGCATGCCCCTGTGCACATGAATGTGGATGCCCGAGGCTGCAGTCAGGTGTCTTCCCTATGGCTTCTCGTTTTATTTTTTTTGAGCCAGGGTCTCACTGAACCCCGTCCTCAGCATTTGGCTAAACTGGATGGCCAGCAAGCTCCAGGTGACCACCTGTGTCTACACCCCACCCTACCCTTCCCCACCTCCCGCTGCTGGGTTACAGGCACACATCGCTGTGCCCCACCCTTTTAATGGGGGTTCCTCAGGATCTGACCTTGTGCAGCAAGCTCCTTATCCACTGAGCCACCTCCCCAGTCACCTCCATTCTGAATTTTGTTTCTTTCTTTCTTTGTCTTGCTTTGCTTTGTTTCATTTTCTAGACAGGGTTTCTCTGTGTAACCCTGGCTGTCCTGGGACTCACTCTGTAGACCAGGCTACCCCCTAATTACAGAGCTCCACCTGCTTCTGCCTCCTGAGTGCTGGGATTAAAGACGTGTCCCACCACTACCAGGACATTGTTTTTTGTTTTTGTTTTTTTTTCTTTTTTTTCAGAGCTGGGGACCGAACCCAGGACCTTGTGCTTCCTAGGCAAGCGCTCTACCACTGAGCCAAATCCCCAACCCCTAGGACATTGTTTTTAATGACACATATAGAAGAAGCAATACAAATATTTTGTAATTAAGGAAGAGTAGATAGTATTATTAAGCATAGATATTCTTAAAAAATGAAGTGTTTTTGTATTGGCTGCATCTTCCTTCTGTAGCTGGAAGTCTGGCCATAGCCAGGCCCCCTCTCCCACCTGCCCTGTGACAGTCTCTTCGGATGGGACATCTGCGGCTGGCTCAGCAGTGATGGTCCCAGGCTACTTGTCTTACTTTCGCTTTGTTTTTGTTTGGAAACTGGTGTAGGAGAAGATGCTAGAACAGCACTGCCGTCCAGCCACGACCCGCCACGCCCTCTACGTCACCCTTTTCAGCAAGATGCTGTCCTGGTAAGTGGTGTTCCGCCTCGGTCCATCCTGCTGGCCTTGCTGCAGTCCACTCTCTCAGCAAAGTGAGGGCTGCTCACACGAGTTTCACGGGCCCCAGACTTCTCCCTATTCTGAGGTGATATGAATACTCAGGAGGATGTGGCTCACTGTGGAAGATGACGTAATCAGAAAGGATCCTTTCGCTCTCTCTGTTCACAAACCTAGTCGTGCATATCTGTTTTCTGTATCCATCAGTGATCCACCTTTCACGAACATTCAATCATTGGGCTTTGGTTCCTACAGCTTCCCTCTGCATGGCCCTCAGCCAAGGATGTAAAAGGATGATTTTGTTCTTATATTTGTCATAACAGAAAGCATCCTAACACAAGCCTTGCCTACAGACACTGAATCTGGCTTTCTTGTCTCTTAATTCCATGTTCTCACTTTGAACACCAAATCTGAAATGGAAAGAAAATCTTACACAATTAAGTTCCCCGTGGCGTGTCCTTCCAGTCTTTCCGTTGCTACTTCTGGTAATAGAGTGAGTTCAGCGTCTGGTGTTTCCTCTCCGTACAGCTGTACGGTGTTTATTACAAGAACCTATTCTTCTCTTTCATTAACCATAGATTCTTCTCTCACACGATATAACCTGCGTACAGTTTTCCCTCCCTCTACTCCTCCCGGTTCCTCTCCACCTCCCCTTCCGTCCAGAATCTCCCAGAGAAGGCACAAGATTCAGACGCCCAGTGGTCCACCCATTCAGGAGTCCCATGAAAGCTCTAAGCTGAAAGCTACAGCAGAGGCCCTGGTGCAGGCTGATGCCTGCCCTGCGGCTGGAAGTCTGTTGTTACTGCTGTCTCTGAGTTCCTATGACCTTGTTTAGTTGTTTTGGGGGGTCTTGCTCTCCTGGTGGCCTCTGACTCCCCCACTTCTTCTGCCTTTTCTCTCATGGGGTTCCCTGAGCTCTGACAGGAAGAATTTGTCAGAGTCACCTAGTTTAGAGCTATGTGTCCCAAGACCTCTCTCTGTGTAATGTCTGCCTGCGGGTCTCTGTATTTCTCCCCATCTGTTCCCTGACTGAATAAGGCGCCAGTTTATGAGGATAGCAAAATATCATAAGGAGTCATTTTATTGTTCCTTTTTTTTAGACCAGTGGCATGCATGCTAGGTCAATGTCATGCCTCTGCAGTGGCATCCACTAAGTTGTGAGGCTGAGCTTAAGGTCACTCTGTACCCTAGGCAAGTCTTAAACTTGGAAGGTTCCTGCCTTGTGCCCCCCTAACCCCCAGGAGCTAGGGTTACAGACTTGAACTAACAGCCCTGGCTCGTTTACTGAATTTCTTTAGTTTACTACCCTGGTGTTCTCAAAATCCCGGCTCCGTACAATTTCACTATGCATGGCTAACAGTGGTTCTTGCTTTCCCCTGTATCCTGTATCCTGTGGCATGCTGGAGGGTAAGAGCCAACCCTTACTTGTTTTTATAGTCCACAGTGAACACTAATTGCTTGACATAAATTAACTCTCAGCATGTGTTTATTGGAATGAATTAAATGATATAATAGAATAAACCAAATTGCTCCAGCACCCCCCCCCCAGAAAACTATCATCTTTCTGTATTCCTATTGAATTTCCATTAGGAATTGTAGCGCAAAAATAGAGGTCATTGTTTTGTGTGCCCCAGATTCTTCACAGATATTGGCAGTCTGCATGAAATTCGGTCTGTTCTCAATTCCCACAGTGCCGGGAGAGCGGGCGACTTAGCTGAAACCCTTCATCGATGCCTGCAGTGTCAGGATACAACGTCGCTGTACAGACTCGTTCTCCACCACGTCCGGGAGTCCATGCCAAGTGACAAGGAAAAAGAATGGATGACACAGGTGAAGGGCAGTGAACGCACAGGAGGACCCCTAAGGGTCCATGTGTAGTCCTGGGAATAGAAGTTAACTGAGTTTGGCTGGAGTTTGAATGTGCTGTGAGCATAGGCCGTGCAGGCGGCTGGAGCCAGTGCTCAGGACAAGTCTTCCCGGCGATCACTGGGACCTCTCTTCTCATGGGTCCTCATTGTCTAATCTCTTGTGCTTTATAAGATGGGGTCTTGCTCTAGAGCTCTGGCCTGGAGTCCAGGCTAATCTAAGACTCCCAGCAATCCTCCTGGGCCTGACTTGTCGGTGCTGGGATGTAAGCTTGCCCAGCGTGCCTGACGCTTACATCTTTCTAAATTGACTTTTCTTCTTCCTGGCCTTGCGCTTATTTTCTTTTAGGAGTCATTTTTTTAGTTAAGTTTAGATTAAGCTTTTTTAATTCTGTGTAAGCATGTGTGTCTGTTGGGGTGCATATGCACATGTGATCGCAGGTCCCCAGGAGGCCACAAGAAGGCTCTGGAGACCCTAGAGCTGAGTGATGTGTTTGTAAGCCTGAAGGTATGGGTGCTGGGAACTGAACCTGGGACCTCTGGAAGAGCGGCAAGTGCTTTTAACCACTGGGCCACCTCCCCACTCCCAGGTTTTCTTTTTCGTATTGGTCTGAAGTCCTTAAATGTTCGTACTGAATACAAATTAGATGTCTTTATCCTTCGTGCCTGGTCATCTATGGGAATAGTCATTGAAAAATTTTTATTTTGGTAAAAAAAATCAAACTTACCAACAGTACTGGTCTGCTGTGTCTTTAAAACTTCCCTGCTGCTTTACTGGTCCCCTGTGTGGTACATGTATGTGTGGTTTCCTTCAAACCCTTTTATAGCTTTGAGTAAGTCTTATGTGAGGAAATATCGTCTACTTTTTAGCCTTCTGTCATGTGGTTATCTGATTGCTATTTTTTATTAACATCAGTTAATACATCAGTATACTCTCCAAATCATTCTGATTTGGAATGCTACCCAACAGATCTCAAACTCACGTATAAACATGTGACCGTAGGCCTGTTTCTATGTTCTTTGTTCTTCTGCTCAGTTTGGCTTTCCTTTCCTTTCCTTTTTTTTTTTTTTTTTCCAGAGTTGGGGATTTAACTCAGGGTTGGGGGATTTAGCCTCAGGCAGAGTGCTTACCACTGAGCTAAATCCCCAACCCCTTTTTCCCCAGCTTAAAAAAACTTATTTATTTATTTTAATTTTATATATGAGAGCACACTGCAGCTGTCTCTCACACACCAAAGAGGGCATCAGATCCCATTACAGATGGTTGTGAGCCACCATGTGGTTGCTGGGAATTGAAACTCAGGACCCTCTGGGAGAGCAGTCATCTTCTTAAACCCTTCTTTTTTTTTTTTTCTTTTCTTTTTTCCATTGATAAATTGTCTTAGAACTTTAAGATGAAAAAAAAGCTATGACACTTTGTTGAGCAAAATTGTCTTTTTCCATTGTGTTTTGGCTAAGGTGTGAGTGTGTGTGTGTGTGTGTGTGTGTGTGTGTGTGTGTGCCGTGCGTGTGGCGTGTATGAGGGGATATACTCGCCAGCGAGTGCCTGTGTGAAGGTCAGAGGCTGGCATCAGGATGTCTTCCTCGGTTGCTGCTCCACTTTCTTTCCTTGAGACAAAGTCTGGATAAAACCTTACCAAGTGTTAAAGAGCTTTAGAACTCCTTGGCCGTGATTTCTGAAGTAGCCTGTGGTCTCTGGGTGTGCTCCGTTCTCTGTCTAGATTCTCTGCCTCATCAACGTTAGTCACAATGGCGTGAGTGAGTCCGAGCTGATGGAACTGTATCCAGAGATGTCCTGGGCCTCCTTGACCTCCATTGTTCACAGTTTACACAAAATGCACCTGCTGACCTACAGCTGTGGCCTGCTCAGGTTTCAACATCTACAGGTAAATGTTGTTTCATGTATCTTTTTAATAAGAAGTATCTTCCTTACTTATAAGTATCCCTGTAGCATGCCATGCTCTATTATACTGTTATGTTAAACATTTCAGATGTTAACCTCAAAACCTAAAGTTTGCCATTAGAATTTATTGGGAGTGACTTTAAATTGCACGTGAAACCTGTCCAAGACTTGAGCATGTAGTGCCTTCGTGGGGCAGCTATTACCCAAGATGCTTTAGTTCTAAGGATCTGCTGTAATGTATTGTCTCTGTAATTAACAACAGTGTGTGATTCAATTTTAATAAAAGGAGCCAGGCTCAGTGACACAGACCTACCATTATCCCAGTACCTGGAAGATAGAGGCAGGAGGATCAGGAGTTCAAGACTAGCCTCTGCTATGTAGTCTACCCTGGGCTGTATGAGATCATGTCTCAAAACTCACAAGAATCATTAAGAGGACCCAGGTGTGGTGGCACATGCCTGCAATCCTGGGAGGCCATGGCAGAAGCTTAGTAAATCTGAGGCCAGCCTAGGCTACACAGCAAGAGGCAAGTCTCAAAAACTCAAAAGAAAAAAGAAAATTAAGAAATCGTTTGTCCAATGCCAACCAACCAGAGCTTCCAGGGACTAAGCCACTACCCAAAGACTATACATGGATTGACCCTGGACTCTGACCTCATAGGTAGCAATGAATATCCTAGTAAGAGCACCAGTGGAAGGGGAAGCCCTTGGTCCTGCCAAGACTGAACCCCCATGAACGGGATTGTTGGGGGGAGGGCGGTAATGGGGGGAAGATGGGGAGGGGAAGCCCTGGCTCAGGAGAGGTCTGCCCAGTGCTGGGCGAATTCGAAGTTGTCTCAGGGCAGTGAAGAGACTGGGGGTGGGCCTTAAAGGTGTCAGACCCGTGTGTCTCACCCTTATAAATCTTCAGAAAGGCCTGGCTAGTGGGATCCCTGTCTCGTGTAGGACCATGACCGAGTTGTGTGTGAATTCCCTCACCTGAGGACACAGCATCCTACCTGTCACTGTACAATGCTTGTCACTTCACAGCCATGCCCCTCTGCCACATATGATATAATTTGCTCTTTTGGGTTACCTTTTCAATGCACTTTAATTTTTTTAATTTTTTAAATTAAATTGTGCTTTGGGTTATTAAACTAAGCTTTTCACATTAGCTTATCCTAAATTTTAAAATATTGTAGGACTATTCCTCCTACACAACTGTAGAAATGAATTATATGTTGCTTTTTGCAAATCCACCATCAGATGTGTAATGACTTAATAGACATTCTATTCTTTTCTTTCCTCCCTCCCCAGGCCTGGGAAACAGTGAGGCAGGCATACATGGAGGACCCCGCCCTCGTTTCCTCTTATAGGCAAAAGCTGATTGACTATTTTACCTCACAGCTCAGGTACCAGCGATGTCCGCCCTGTTCTGCTACACCCTGCCCTTGTGTTCTTGCTTCTCTCCCTTTGCTTATAAGATGAAGTGTAAACTTCAGCCAGGCGAGGTGGCACAGGCCTGTAATACACTAGGCAGACTGAGGCAGGAGGATTGCAAGTTTAAAGTCTGTCTGGGCTACTGAGTGAGTTCAAGGCTAACCTACAAAGCTTAAAGAGACCTTCCCTATTTCAACATTAGATGGATGGATGGATGGATGGATGGATGGATAGATAGATAGATAGATAGATAGATAGATAGATGATAGATAGATAGATGATAGATAGATAGATGATAGATGATGGATGGATGGGCGGATAGGTAGATAGAGAGATAGAGAGATAGAGAGATAGAGAGCGAGGGGCAGGGAAGTTAGTCCAGTGCTTTGGTAGCATATGCCAAACTGTGGATTCAATCCCACATACTGAAAAAAGAAAAAGTAAAACTTTAATTATTACCTGAAGAAATTTATCTTTTCCTTACCCCATATCAGGAACAAAATACCATTTCATGGAAATCTTTTGTTATTATGATAAAGGAGAAACTTTAGATGACATTGACACCAGATCAATTTATTGTCTCTATTTTTATTCTGTTTAAATAATTAAAAATAGATGTCACATGTGCAGTCTCTCCCTCTCCCTCCTTCTCTCTCCCTCTCTCCCTCCCCCTCTCCCTCTCCCTCTCCCTCTCCCTTTGTAGCACACAAACATCTCTGTGTATGTTCAAGCTCTTTGAAGGTTGTTTTTGGTTTTGGAGGATTTGGTTTTGTTTTTTAGTGGGGAGTTGTTTTGGGGGTTGTGGTTTTGTTTGTGGGGTTTTTTGTTTTGTTTTCTTTTTCTTCACTTAGGAAAAACCTTTAATGTTCTGGGGCTTTCACTCTCTTAAGCCTTTCAATATTTCAATGTTATATCTCCTTCCTCAGATCAGCCTGGGGAAGAGTCTAGAATATCAGGGGCTTGTCTCAGTGAGGATGGTAAACTGCCAGTTTCTGGTACTGGCCTAGCCTTCTTGGCTGTGGGTTATACTAGAGTCAGAAATGGTGGTTAAATGTGTTTGTCTCCTTCCAGTGGTCTTGTGAGGCCATCGGAGGCCTGTGTTGCCAAAGTTCTCACTGTGTGGTCTCCTCCCTCTCGGCAGTCAGGACAGAGTGACCTGGAGAAGCGCGGATGAGCTCCCGTGGCTGTTCCAGCAGCAGGGAAGCAAACAGAAGCTGCACAGCTGCCTCCTCAATCTCTTTGTGTCTCAGAGCCTCTACAAAAGGTCGGAAGCTTCTAGATCATCTCTCCCCAGAGGGTGGATTTAAATGGCTAGACGTGTTACGTAACAACACTAGCAAAATGGAACTGGTTTAAAATTTAAAATCAGAGTAGTTTCAGTAGCACGGAGAGGGGAGGTGTGGAGGGGGGGATTTCGTGACAGTTTATAAATTGTCCTGAGATCTTCTTTGTCGTGGGGGAAAAGTATGTTGCTGCTTTTCTAAAATCAGCTAGAATGATGCCAAGGTAATATTATACCTTAGTTTTACATTTAGGCAGATTTTAAATTGTGCAGAGAAATTATTCCTGACCTCAGCTTCTCAGGGCTGCCAGGTCTCTCCCGAGTGTCACTTGTAACCAGAGCCTGGGCTCCCAGTGGAATCTGACCAGGGTTAGTGTAAACATTGTTCTATTCCTTCTGTTGCCTCTTTGGATAAATTTGAATTCATTAATGGCATAACTGCCCTTTTATTGGCCTGACTTCTCTCCTACTAAGTCCCAGGAAGGATTTTTTTTGTTTGTTTGTTTTCTGCCTCACTTAGAAATTTAGAAATAGGTCTATAATTTGATTTGCCCCTGAGGCTCACAAATTTCATTGTTGGACCCGCTGAACTCCTTGGGAGCTGCTTGTGAGTCCTGTGAGTTCCCATTTGGCCTTTGGCATGGCATCTCTCTCGCCTCCTGCAAAGGAACACTGTTCCTGTTCTCTCCAGTTCCTCAGGGCAATCATGAGGTGGATGTGCTATGAGAGCTGACCTGTTTCGCTAGTTTCTGCTACTTAATTCCCATCATTTAGGGAGGTGAGCTGAGCAAACTTTAGCATGAAATGTCTACCAGGGATTTCAGTGAATTGGCACCAGAGACGAAGCAATAGCCACGGCTGCCAGCATTGTAAAGGCCTTTCCGAGTGCTACGCGCTCAGACAGCAGCAGGTGGCGCTGGTACCCCTTCTGTACAGACAGTGGGGAGAGGTGAGCGGTCAGACAGCCTGCTGCAGACTCCAGCCAGGAGCAGTAGCATGGATGGCAGTGCAAACCTGGCCTCACTGCCCCTGTGCTATTTAGGGCCTCTGCATAAACTGCCTACAGCTCCGTAGGAAGGAATTCCGGCATTTTCATTTGCTTTGGGTTTTGAAGTATGGTTTCCCGTCAAGTTAACATTGTCTGTTGGAACAGAGGACACTTCGCCGAGTTGCTGAGTTACTGGCAGTTTGTTGGCAAAGACAAAAGCGCCATGGCGACCGAGTACTTTGAGTCACTGAAGCAGTATGAGAACTGCGAGGGCGAGGAGAACATGCTGTGCTTAGCCGACCTGTATGAAACTCTCGGCCGGTTTCTCAAGGATCTAGGACTTCTCAGCCAGGTAACCTCAATGGACCCAAAGACAGGATGGCTCCCCGTGTTTACACATCTCTCCACCCAGGACTGGAGGTTTTTTGTTTGCGAGCACTGAGATCTGTGGTATTGGATTGCTGCTTGATCGGTCTCTCGTGCGCCTTTGTTCCCAGGCCGTGGTGCCTTTGCAGAGGTCCCTAGAAATTCGGGAGACAGCCTTAGATCCCGATCACCCGAGAGTAGCCCAGTCCCTCCACCAGCTGGCCGGTGTGTACGTGCAGTGGAAGAAGTTCAGCGATGCCGAGCAGCTGTACAAACAGGCCTTGGAGATCTCAGAGAACGCCTACGGTGCGGACCATCCACACGCTGCCCGTGAACTTGAGGCGCTCGCGACTTTGTACCACAAACAAAATAAGTAAGTCTTAGATGACTCGCCCTCGGATCTCCCGAAGCCGGGGATGTTTCTGATGCCCGGAAGTGGGAGGCTTTGCTTTGCAGCGATTTAATTTCCGTATCCTCCGCGTCATGTTCAGAGGGTATTTCGTAGTCTTCTTGGGGTACACAAAGAAAATGAAAACCCCCTAGTTTTTGTTTTGTTCATTGAAGAAGCATGCAGAATGGAGCATGCGCTTTGAAGCGATGTCGCTTGAGCTCTTCCACCAGCCTTCATGTAATGCAGAGCGCACTGCTACAGTGGCCACGAGCCATTCTTAGCGGCTGAGTCCAGTTGGCAAGAAGGTTTTATTGACTCCCAGCCATGGTTTTTCCTTGAATATTTGTCTATGGCGGCCTCTGTGCTTCACCGGAAGGTTTTCATAGTTTCGACACAGCCCACAAAACCCACAAACCATACACCATCTGTGGGAAACTTTGGCTGATCCATAGTACAATAAAAGGAATTTCAAGGCGAGGGCGTACCTTAGCAACAGAGAACACTTGCCTTGCTTGTGTATGGCCCTGGATGTGATCCCTGATACCACACGAGGAAGACAACACACTTTTTAAAAGCTCCCGCACTCACTGGGCATCACTGAGTAGCATCTCGTCCACTCTCAGAAATTCCTTCCCTTCCTCCACCGTTAGGAAGACTTCCTGGAAGTTTCCTTTTAACTTCTATAAGTATTGCTTCACACTAATTTTGCCTAGATTCTTGCATTTATAGCTAACCAAAGATTAGCCTGTCCCGATAAAAGGTGCCCACTGCAAACCAGACATTGGAAATGTTCATTGAGTTGGAGTTAGACTGCTAGAGACTCCAACTGCATTAAATCAGTTAAAACAATTAAATGAGGGCTGGGGAGATGGCTCAGCAGTTAAGAGCACTGACTGCTCTTCCGGGGGTCCTAAGTTCAACCACATCTGTAATGGGATCCCATGCCCTCTTCTGAAAACAGCTACAGTGTACTCATATAAAACAATTAAATGTGAGCTTTATAAATGGCTGTGTGGGTTTCCTCAGAGACTTTGAACTGCATGAGCAACCACCAGACCCCTGTTGTAGTTAACAGTCAGAACCACTGTGCACTACGTTAATGTTTGTAGCTCCCTGAATCCCTGAATCATGACCATTCATCCCCTTCTCTCTCTCTCTCTCTCTCTCTCTCTCTCTCTCTCTCTCTCTCTCTCTCTCTCTCATTTTTAAAAGGTATGAACAAGCTGAACGTTTTAGGAAAAAGTCGGTTATAATCCGTCAGCAAGCGACAAGGCGAAAAGGCAGTCTGGTAATGAGCGTCTGTTCCCATTGCCCCCTGAACCTGAGGGGAAGATGAGGTCTGACTATCATGAGCACAGACACTGGAGCCCTTCAGGTTTTAAGTGACTTCAGGAAAGGCTCTGTTGGCGTCTTCCTTTTATAATCGCAGTTTAAGAGCGGTATTGTTGAGCAGCACAACCCAGAAGGCTTCTAAGTTATAAAGCTCAGCGGAAGGTACACTCTGGAAAGACCCTGTTTCCTGTGCGTCTTCTCTGTGAGGAGTTGGGAAAGGACATAGAAGTTTAATCACATCCTCTGTGAGATTCAGCTAGGGAAGAATTGCTTCCGACCATCGGCTTAAGGCCAACGGTTCAAATACAGCATGTTTGGTGGAATGACTTGGTGCCAACAGAGGTCCACAGGACTGAGCTGCTCAGTGAGTGGGTACAGTGCCTGCTACACACGCATGAGGGTCTGAGTTTGATTTCCCTGCCCCCACAGTAGTAAAAAGCAAACTCCACCATGCTGACATGCTTACAATCCCAGCACAGGGGAAGTACGAACTGGGGGATTCCTGTGACTTTCCTAGCCTCATTGGTGACCCCAGGTCTCAGTGAAGGACACCATTGTAAAAATAAGGTGGGTCACAACTGAGACTCAACACTGGAAGTTGCCCTCTGGCTTCCACGTGCACCTGTGTGCACACATGCGTGATTATAAAACAATAAATACGAATTACTCCATACAGAAGGACCTGATGTGTCTGAGTGCAGCTGGAGTGAAAGATCAGTACGCTAGTCCTAGTCTTTTTGAAGTACTTTGACAAATACCATGCTAAAATAAATACGTCATGGTCGTTTCTCACAAAACAGTGCTTAATGAATGTGTGAACATGATCCCATGTAGAAATAAACACACATGCTCCTCAGAAATATTATATTCAGTGTAACTGCTATCTAGATTACAGAGAAAGGCTTTCGTTTAGGACAGCAGTAGATGCCTCTGGTTGTGTTTCTTTGTTTCCGCAGTACGGGTTTGCCCTACTACGCAGGCGGGCTCTGCAGTTGGAAGAGCTCACCTTAGGCAAGGACAAGCCCGAGAATGCCCGCACCCTCAACGAACTGGGTGTCCTCTACTACCTTCAAAACAACCTTGAGTGAGTAATGTGGCATTCATGATGAGACTCATGAGTGTCCACTGTGTCTCTGTTTTACCTGTCTGTCAAGTCCAGGGCTACGGGGGGGGGGGAATAACTTTGCCAATTTCCTGTTACTCGGCAACTTCCCTAGTGCAGGGCCCTCATGGTTATGGAAAGCAAGTTAATTTGGCCATTATATGTGAGACCCACGGAAGCAACTCCAGACCAGCGAGGAGCTAGTAGAATCAGCGGGCAGCACCCACTGATTCCACCCCTTGGTTTACATAGAAAAGACTTCACGTCTACACTCTGCTGTCTGACAAACAAGTGCATTTAGGCTTCAGAAAAATGCAACATCTTTTTCATCTGCTTCCCCTAAGTTCCCTTTACCAGCAATCGTTTGGCAGTGACTCCTAAGGAAAAAGTAACAAAGGCTGAAGCCTTGCATTGGGCACAGGTCTGACCACTGGAGAGGCCTTAGAAGGCTGTTTCCAAAACTATCTGTGGGTTTTTCTTCTAGGAGGAATGGAGTTGAGATCCGAGCAATCACCCGAGGCCTCATGGGAAGCAAAGGAAGGGGAAGGGCGGGGTAAGGAGGAGGAGGAGGCGAGGGTTTGACTGAATCCTTCACCTCCGCGTGTCTAGGGATAAAAATGGTTCTGTTTCCCACATCACTAAGGGCTCAGAGCTCTGACCTATAGAGAATAAACTGCTTCAGGCATTTGGGGTTTTGTCCCTAGGACAGCAGAGCAGTTTCTGAAGCGCTCCCTGGAAATGAGGGAGCGGGTCCTGGGGCCAGATCATCCAGACTGCGCGCAGTCCCTGAATAACCTGGCCGCGCTGTGCAATGAAAGGAAGCAGTACGCTAGAGCAGAGGAGCTGTATGAGCGAGCCCTGGACATCCGGAGGCGAGCGCTGGCTCCTGACCACCCTTCCCTGGCCTACACAGTGAAGCACCTTGCAATCTTGTATAAGAAAACGGTAAGCACATCTCACCCTGTCTGCGTGCTTGATGACGTACTGGAGAGGCCAGGACTGCTGCCGGCCGGTTAGGTTATTACCTGACGGGAGGTTACTGGAAGTGGGCATTTTCATATAAATTATTTAATTTCTAACAAATGAGAACATGAAGGTATATATTGTCAGCCTTCATTCAATTAAGATACTGTTTTGGTTTTCTGAAAACACATCCCAACTACAAATCCAGCATCAACATCGCGAAGGAGTTCCTCTCAAATACAACCCATTTTACCAACATTATGAATGAGATCTTTTTTATATATAAATCTCAGGAATTTTCAAATTCCCCCTACTGTACATGCTGTTAACCAAAACATACCAAATCACCCAGAAGGCAGGCTGTAGAAAGTGCCTCATTTTATTTTTTTACAAAATTGTCATTTTATTTCACTCTTCTCTTACTTTGTCTACAATTAAACGTCAGCTCTTTGCCATGGGAGTAAAGTTTGGACTTTTCGATCTATTCAAAACAAAACTTGGCCACAGCCTGCTTTGTTTGAACAGTGAAGCCAAAAGCTGCCGGCCTTGCTGAGAATCTGTGAGGCTCCCTTGCTGGTGATCCTGACACGGAAGGCTTGTATAAGAAGGGAACATGCCGTTCTTTCAGGCCGGCTTCTCAGTTAGAAGAAATCATAAGGAAACCCCCAGGGCACTTGGCAGTTGGTAGGACATGAATTTATTTGGTTGCCTCCTTGAGTTAAGAACGACAGCTGAGCTACACAACTGGACTTTTCCTTTACTGGATGAGTAAATAAACTGCAAACTATCTTTCCAACGACCAGACAATCTCTGTGCTCCCAACGGCTTCATTCAGATATTATATTGGATTTTCCGTCACCTGTAGGCGTGACCAGCTGTAGAAAATGCTTCTGCGACTTTAATATACTTGATTTCTGGAGGACACTCCAGTCAGACAGGATTTCTTGCTTTAATATTTTGTTAGATTATGTTTTTGTTTTTAAGGGAAGAGTTGACAAAGCTGTGCCTCTGTATGAATTGGCTGTTGAAATTCGGCAGAAATCCTTTGGCCCAAAACACCCCAGTGTAGCCACTGCCTTGGTAAACTTGGCAGTCCTTCATAGCCAAATGGTAAGTACTACATTTCAACTGTCTAGAAATGAATGATCTGAATGTAACATATATGCATATATTATATTGTCTTAGGGTTTCACTGCTGTCAACAGACACCATGGTCAAGGCAAGTCTTATAAAGGACAACATTTAATTGGGGCTGGCTTACAGGTTCAGAAGTTCAATCCAGTATTATCAAGGTGGGAGCATGGCAGCATCCAGGCAGGCATGGTGCAGGAGGAGCTGAGAGTTCTACATCTTCACTTGAAGGAAGCCAGGAACAGCCTGAGCATCCTCAGGCAGCTAGGAGGAGGGTCTCCAAGCCCACCCCACAGTGACACACTTCTTCTAACAAGGTCACACCTTCTAATAGTGCCACTCCCTGGGCCAAGCATATGCAAACCATCACAGATAGATAGATAGATAGATAGATAGATAGATAGATAGATAGACAGACAGACAGATAGGTAGATAGATATAGAGGTAGATACAGATATAGATATATAGATAAATGTGAGTTAATGGCATAGTAAAGAAAGTATAAGGTTATTTACCAGCTAATGCTTCCTTTTTGGATATTCCAAACATTATTAAAGTTAGATTTGAAGCTGGCTCCTTTCTGAATGTAGAAGGCCAGCTGACTGCTGAGTTCAGACCAGGTTTGCTTTTTACCTTCTGAGACCTCTGTCATCTCTCTACAAGCCGGTCTCAGAACACCTGAGTGGGTACCCACCAGGCCGTGAGCAGGCTTATGCTTATGTTACAGAATCGAGTCAGATTGTTACAAAGCCATGTCTAAAACTGAAGAGTCTTTATTTTCTGTTATTCTGCTTCTCCAGCCCTAACTGTCCATAAAATAACGTTGCCTTGCATCTCTTAGAAGGATATTAAGGTTTTCAAAGTGCTGACCAAAGCCGATCAGAGCAGTACAGAATACATTAATAATTTTAGACACACCGTGTGTTAAGTGAGCACTGTTACTTTTTTTTTTTTTAATAAGAAAAAGCACAGCGAAGCCCTGCCGCTCTATGAAAGAGCATTAAAGATTTACGAAGATAGCTTGGGGCGGATGCATCCTAGAGTTGGAGAAACATTAAAAAACTTAGCTGTGCTCAGGTAAGAACGTCTCTCGTCTACCCCAATATTTAATAGCTTTGACTCAGCACAGAACAGCATGAAATATTTATCCCTGAAAATAGTCTTCCTTGGAGTGAGGGTAGTTGTTTTGGTCTCGAGTAGCTTTGGATCCTCAAGCAGTACTCAGAAGCAGAGAGAAGGCAGGCTTACTTTTTGGAGGTGTGTAGGGTGGCAAATAGTGAAGATGGTTTTTACCGGTGCTGCTGCCGTGGGGTGATAGGGTTGCCTAGTAACCTCCGAGCTGACAAGTAAGTTGTGTGTTGAGTTTTGCTCACTCCTATATGTTCATCTCGGGATGCAGGTGATAACAACACTTCGCATCCATGACAACAGGGTTTTACTGGTGCACATGCAAGAGACAGAAAGTTCAACAGTACAGATAGAAGGGTTTGGGAGTCCTGGCTAACTGGTCTACCTGGGTGAATATCTTAGAGGAGAAAGAAAAAGAGTTCAGTAGGAATAGCAGATTATTTGCAACTTGTTTTTCTGTGTCTCGGATGGCTACTTAGAAGCAAGAGCTTCTTCTTAATAGCAGCACATCTCTCATGTTTTTTCCTCTCAAAGCTATGAAGAAGGGAATTTTGAAAAGGCTGCTGAACTGTACAAAAGGGCGATGGAAATTAAAGAAGCAGAGACATCACTTTTGGGTGGAAAAGCTCCTTCAAGGCAGTCATCAAGTGGAGACACGCTTCTCTTTAAAACAACTCATTCTCCTAACGTTTTCCTTCCCCAAGGACAAAGCTAACTGTTAATTCTTTGCAAGAATACTTCCGGCTCAAACAACTAAACATCTGGAACACTCTAACTCAAAACTTAATGTTTTTATAGAAAAATCATTTTTGCAACATCGGCAGTGTTGTTTAACTGGCGTTTGTATGATGTATTGAATTGTTGTGCCAAGTGTAAATTGATTAAAGAACCTGTTTCCTATGGGATGAGATCCAGGATGAAAACATCAGCATTCAATGGCAGGAGGAGTGGCTTGGTCTCTGAAACAAGAGCTGGCAGGATCCCATGGTTTAAGAATTCCACCGTTCTTTTCCTCCCTCAAGAGCAACCTTAGCCCTGTTGTTCATTGTCTGTTCCTAGCAGGGCTCTGAGCCAGCTCTCTACCTCAAAGAACTTTCAAGGGCTACATGTGAGGGTCAGAGGTCAGCCTTGGGTATCATTCCTCAGGTGCAGTTCACCTTGACTTTTTTTTTTTTTTTTTTTTTTTTTTTTGAGACAGGGTCTCAGTGACTTGGTGCCCATTTAACTGGGGTGAATGGCCATCTGGCATCCTAGTGACCTATTCTGCTTCCACCCAAGACAAGATTACAAGCTTCCATTTCTACTCCCAGCTCTCTAAAGTGGGTTCTGGGGATTGAACTCGGATCCTTATGCTTGTATGGCAGACACTTCACCAGCTGAGCTATCTCCCTAGCCTCTGTTGTGAATCTCTGTAGCTCAGGGCAACCATGGACTCTGGATCATTCCTCCTCAGCCTCCTGAGTGCTGGGACCACAGGTACATACTACGACGGCTGGCTTTGCTTTTGAGCCTTCCTTTTCCCTAAGCTGATTTAGCCAGCCTCTGCTTTCTGTGCTGTGATTCTGATTGGCATCCATGCAACCACGGGTGTCAGCTCTTTACCATCCTGATCTTTCTGGTTGTGGTACAGGTCTGAGAATCCAGCTACTCATGGGCTGAGGCAAGAGGTTCTCAACGTCACTACCAGTTTAAGAGTATGGGGTGAGTTCAAGGCCAGCCCGGGCACCTTAGTGAGACCTTGTCACAAAATGAAAAAGTAGAGCTGAGGATACAGCATTAGTATGCATTGGACCCTGGGTTTAGTTCTCAGCACACGCACGCGTGCTGAGAACATACACACACACACACACACACACACACAGCCATGACAAGTCCATTTCTTTTGTAAATGGTCGAAATCAATCTTGCTTTACCTCAATTAGATGTTGTTTTTATACTGGAAATTAAATATTTTTATAGACTTTATAAATATTGCCACATTTTAGATATTTTTATTTGTATATTTATAGTAAAACTTTCAAAGATTTTAAACAAGATCTCAATATGTATTACTGTTAAGATGACAGGCATAAAAATTGTATTTGTTTTAAAATAAAAGTGCAATTTGAAAGTTGTTTTGTACTCTGTATTAGAGGGCTATTTTGCATAATTATTTAAGAATAAACATTGAACATGTTTCAGCAGACTTGAATATTGGCTGAGTTTACTCAGTAAACTTGTTCAACTTGAAGAACTCTGGTGACCTCAAGGTGTGCCCAGTGTCACCCAACTCCTGGGGGATGCAGAAGCCAGTGCCATTACCAGTCAAAACTTACAATTCAGACTTCAAGGCCCTCCCTGGCCAGCTCACTCCTGCTGAATCTTTGAGCTTGGGAAGCACTGCTAAAGTCTACACACTACTATGGTGACTTAAGTTATACGGGACGTGACAAAATAAGCTTTCTCCTTCCACCTTTTGGAGGAGGCTCAGAGGAAATGAAAGGCTAAAATATGACCATAACCTATCTTTGGGGTTTGCCCCCTCTGAAAGGTACAAATAACAGAATTCATGAGCATATTAGACATTGATTTTATAACTAGCATATCAAAGCTTAAAAATCTATTTCATGACTAATTTAATACACTGAAAATATAGTATTAATTTCCTTAAATTAAAAAAAACTTTGAGAAATAATCTGTGACCAGTACTCTAAAAGATTCTTCAAATAAACATATTCTTTGTTCTTCTAAAATTTAGATTTGAGAACTATACAAAATATTTTAGAAACTGCAGTGTTATTTAATGGACTTTATGGTACAAATTATAACTGAGGTAGTCACTAAATTATACTTTTCTCTAAGTTATATATTCAAGTTTAGTACATAATAAAATCCTTACTTTATCTACTCACTGCATTAACAGTGTGTTCTTTGCCTTCGTGAGAACGTGAAGAGCGGCTGTGAGGAACCTTTGCGTGTGCATGTGTGATTCTAAAGCAGTCTGATGTTCTCACATCAACAGCTATTTGGTTCACAGATGTTAACATAGGTGTGCCTCCCAGATTGTGTTCATGTTAACATACATTCACACACACACAGCAAAACGGTAATCTTCAGACAAGTCTCTCAATAATAAATGACTGGCAGGAACCAAATTTTGCTCTAACTTGTCTTCAGTACATTTCAGAATGGGAATTATGAAAAACAAAACTGTGATCTGGGGAGGTCAAAGCTTCTCTGACATAAACTCATTGCCTTTTCCTACGGGTCTACATTTGTGGGTGTCCAGGGAGAATGAGAAGGAAACACAAAGATCTAAAGCAGAGGCACAATTACCTTTCTGCTAGCAGCAAGAAACAGAAGTATGCCTGCTTACTGCCGTCTAGACTCCAGATCCTGGAGTCACTGTGGTAAGACGATATTGGAACTCCTTGCCTTTGTTAGGATGCAGTGTTTATAAATCTGGCTGAATTTCTAGAACCTCTCTATGATAATTCTCACCCTCTGCCTGTTGCCCCTCAGTCTCTGTGGCTGACTACAGGGAGAACACTACTGGATACAGGTGCCTGCTGCCAGCTTGGGTTGGTTTGTTTGCTTGCTTGAGATAACCCAGTAGTTGGGGGTTGGGGATTTAGCTCAGTGGTAGAGCGCTTGCCTAGCAAGCACTAGGCCCTGGGTTCGGTCCCCAGCTCCGAGAAAAAAAAAAAAGAAAAAGAAAAAGAGATAACCCAGTAGTTCTCACGACACTACTAGGTAAGAGTAAGATGCATTAGAATTTGGTACAGTAAGCAGATCTTCAGAAGACGGTGGACCTTGAAAATTCATGAACCAGTAATTCTAAAGAATTATTCTAGAAAAAAAATGTACTCCATCTTAAAATGTAAAACATGTCTGGTGATTTAAAGTTATTCTCCAATCCAATATGCTTATATTCTGTAAAAACAGTTGTAAAAATTTTAAAAATCAAGGCAACATAAACGTTAAGTTTCAAAGCTAGAAACATTCAACTTCACCATAACTATAAAAATCACATGTAATAGTACAATCTCAAAGCAAGTGCACTGAACGTGAGTTGGTCTTTACAACTTTATTTTACAAGAGAGAATGGCACTTTTAACTTCTGCTAACATTTCCCAATACATATAATTTAGACATTCATAATGACACATCCCATATCTTCAAGGTTAAAACACCAATAGTTCACATCTGGCATCCGTTTACAATTGAGGTGCTCACAGTTGGGAAGTGGAACCCTTGCAGGGAACCCTGCTCACCTCTGCAGAGGCAGTCTGAGTTTGTTGTTGACAAGCCTCGCTAGCATCTCAGTATTATAGATCAGGTATTGAGGAGCCCTGTGATGGGTATAGTATGGATGGTGTTCTCCAGTAACATGGTGACTCTGGACGCTTCTGCTACAGAGAGCAATGCCTTCTCCTTGGTTGAGGAAAGTTAGACTGTAACCAATGTCTCCTGGATGTACTTCTGTCTGCATGAAAACGGCTCACGTTTATCTAGGCTTTGCCCTAAAGATTCGACCCATGGGTTTATACACTACCAATGAAGGCATTCTGCTTCTATTTCATCCAGAAACATCTGAGGCATGTTTTTATTCTATAGGCTGTTTTAAGTCACTCCTGGTCAGACTATGAGTGGGTTAACTGTAGGAAGCCATTCACTCAGACACGTGTCACCACAGCTAGCAGGTTACACAGTCCATCCTCCATTTGTGTTATTTATCGTCCAGAGCCTCAGGCCACAGACGTGGGATTACATAAAGGGAGTTATGGAATGGGATGGTCCGCTCCTCTCCTTCCTGTAGTTGTGGTACTGATCAGGCTGTACAGGGAAGCACGAGGAAACCACTAGTGTTCCACACAGCGTAACGACTCAGTGATGATTCACAAGCCAACCAAGGTGGCACTAAGTTTTATTAGTTCTGACTGTTTAATTCCAAGGGAGTAATAGCGTAAGCAAGGAAACAAGGCAGGTGCCAGCCCACTGTCTACATGTTCTTCATCCTGGCCATGAGATCTTCCAAGCTTTCACCAGAATCTTCCACCGTTACTTCAGAAACAGAATCCTCTCTCTGTCGACAAAAGGGGAAGTACCATGAAATGGAACCGTGCCACACTGCTTGTCCACAGCAGTCTGCTCTACCACGCTCAGTTTGCTGAGAAACCGGATTTTCTGATATATTTCAAAGTATTTTTAGACATCAAATTCTCTATATTACCCACCAAAAGGTTGTTCAGGAGGCAGCAACTTCAATATTCCTGGCAGTCCTACTGAGTGTACTTTTTAATATAAAATTGCACTCATTTATATTGGACCATGAAGTTAAGGGACACTGTAATGTTCACGCCGGGATAAGCATATCCCTCTAAACATGTCTTTGAAATGACAACACTCAAGCATCATTTCCTTTCGCTTTCTTAACATAAACAAGGACTGCCTACAGCCACCTTTCTGTGACAGACCAGAGCTTAGTGTCCCTGGCTAGCTGTGACTTACAAGCTGCTCATCAACCTTTCCCTCCTGCCCTGCTCATCCCTGAGAGCACTAGTCCACTCTCGACTTCTATAACATCGAACCTTGCAGAGTCTGAGATCATGTGATGTGCCGTCCATCTATTTTACTTAATTACTTGCAGTTCCATCTACCTTCTAACAAGTAACAAGTTCTCATTCTCTTCTGCTCAGCAGTAGTCCACTGTGTGTGTGCACATGCGTATGTGTGCACATGTATCTTTTATTTATTGGTCAAAGGACATTTTGGCTCTATATACTTTAGATATATACCTCACCCCCGGTGGGAGTACTGGATCACATATACAGTCGTTCTATACCTCACACCCGGTGGGAGTACTGGATCACATATACAGTCGTTCTATACCTCACGCCCGGTGGGAGTACTGGATCACATATACAGTCATTCTAATGTTCTGAGAAGCCTCTGTTGTCTTCCAAAATGGATGGACTAATTTACATTGCTGACAGCAATGCTACCGTCTAGGCTCACTTTCTGCACAGCTCTTCACCTCTTTCACTTAGAGTGAGATGTGCCTCATTGGCCTTCATCTGATGCCCCTGATGACTACTAATGGTTAGCAACTTTTCAATGCCTACTGCCTATCTGTCTTCTTGTCTGGTGATCTGAGCCCTGATCTGTAAGTCTTCACTTGACAGAGTCTCTATCTTCTTAGGTTTTCTCATGCACATGCTTTCTCTCTCTCCCCTCCTTCCCCTTCCTTCGCTTCCCTCTCTCTCCCTCCTCTCTCTCTTTCTCTCCCCCTCGCCCACCACCCCGCACCTCTCCCATGACCTCCCATGACCTCCACTTCCATGATATTACATATCCTGGTTCATCTCAGACCTGCAAACCTGCTGCCTCGGTCTCCTGGGTGCTAGGATCACCATCACCCTTTCCTGAAGTAAACCTCAGTGGGTTTGTGGCTAAAACTATCACTATGTAAAAGTAATATTTTATTTTAATCAAAATCTATTGCACTGATACATCAGTGAATTTTTAAAAGTCTCCACTTTCTCAGTTTCAAATTTGCTGACACTGAATATCTAGTTAATACCTCACTGCCTACATGTAAATATCTAAAACAGGAAATGCCCCACTAGCCTACAACATAAGATAAAGCTGAAAGAAGAGAAATACATATTTCTCTTATCTGACATTTACATACGGGCAAATCAGATTCCACAAATACCTTCTTTGGGACTGTGTATGCCACTGTAATTCCTTCAGGTAAGGTGGGAACAGGGCCTGACGAGTTCTTCAGTTCCTCTTCTGAAACCTCAGACACCAGCTCAATGCCTGTAGGATTAAACGTGACTCTGAGCTCACTCTCAAGAAAACCACAAGAATTATTTATACTTTTGTGCAATCGTACATTCCCTCCCAGAAAACACTGTAAACATTGTTTAAAATTCTGTATGACCTTCGATTTCCTCCCAGAAAAGAGTAGATTCACAGTGTGAGTGTGATGGCTTCTTACCCCACTCGTTGTCCTCATGAACTACCTCTTCCTCCTCTTGGGGCGCAGTCTCCTGCGTGGGCTGCACTGGTGCCCTCTTCTGTGGATGCAAACAGTACCAACACGTTACTCCTTCTCAGCTCTCTGCAGCACTCCTCAAGCACTCACACAGGCATCTGATCTTACCAAAAGCAAGAATGGATGTTTGTTTTCCCAGTATGCTAGATTAACTAAAAATATAAAAATCCAGAATCCATTTATATTATATTCCGAATCTGTCTCTTGTGAGAGTCACTGTCCTAGGTGATGGCATCCTCAGATTTTCTGACTGACTGTGTGTACCTTGTATTCTTCTTGTTGCTTCCTACAGTTTTTGTCATCACACTGAGGGTTTGGCTTCATGAACATGGTAGGGAAAAAGTCCTGCATGGCATTGTATCCGAGGTAAAAACTGACAGTCCCAAATTTTAACAGAAACCTGAAAAAGAAAATCAAATTAGTCAGGGATGGTGATGCACACCTTTAGTTCTAGCATTTGGGAGGCAGAGGCAGGTGGATTTCTGTGAGTTCTAGGCCAGCCAGGGATATACAATGAGATCTCATCTCAAAACACAAAAGAAAAGAGAAAATCAAAGTAGGCTTAAATAAACAAAGTACTAGAAGTAAGTAAATTATAGAATAGGTAATGAATTTTCTAAAAACTTAGAAAACAGTGACTTTCTCACCTTACTTAGAGACTTGGCTCACATAGATGCGTGGATATTTGTTAGATAAGTGAAGGAAAGGACAGCTCACCCCCTTCCATCACTGAGCCTGATAAAGATGAGCTGCTGGCAAGTACAGCATGCTCACCTCAGGAGAAGCGCTCACCTCAGGAGAACAGCACTGGTCTCGCACTGGTCTCGGAAGACTGCCAGGTGAGGGAGGTGTTTCTAAAGCCTGAGCTTCTGGGTGGGCCTGGGGAGACGGCTCAATGGATGGAGCCCCTGCTGTGCAAGTGTGAGAACCTGAGTTTGGATCCCCAGTGCCCACATAAAAGGCACAGCATCATGAGCTGTAATCCCATGTCTGAGAGGGAGAAGGGAATGGAGACAGGAAGATCTGTCAGGGTCTTGCTCTATAGCCAGTGCAGCCAAAACAGAGAGTTCCTACCTCACTAAGAGGCCTTGTCTCAAAAAACAATGTGACACACACCTTAGATGCAAGGCATAGAGAAATCAAATTGAAAGTGAGCTAGAAGCCTCTTCCCCCTGGCTAGCTTTTATAGTGCCAGAAGGTGCTATGCAGGCTGCTGGGGGAGAAAAGGCATCAATGGGCTTATCCGGTTGTAAACCCTATAACCGATACCAGCCTGCCAGGCAAGAAGTGCCCACAGGTGGAGTAATGGCACCAATGCTGGCGGAGGGGTGAGGTCGGAACCAACCTCCTCTGACTGGATTTGAGGCCTGCTCTACAAAGGAGAATTCAAACCTGGTACTGTAAAGGCAATCAGAAACCCATGGCTGAAGTCTTAGACCCCGAGGTGAATCACCACTGCTGTTTGTGTTTGTGGAACCTATCACAGCACCAGACTGTATGCTAAATCTCTAGACGTATACCCAGGACAGACAGATGCTACCCCAGCCTTAGAGAGAAGCCTCTCTTTGCAATGATCAGCACTGAATACACAGACACACGGCTGCTTGAGGACAAGTGATAAGAGATGGCTGAGTGCTCAGGCCTGAACAGGAAGGACATCCCTACCCATCCATCCTGCAGCAGAGGAGGTGGAAAGGACTCAGGAGCCACAGACAGCAGAAGGGCTACACACGCTGCCTACCTGGCACGGAACCGCCCTGCGCTGACGCCCTGCAGCAGCTGTGGCTTTGCAATGGACCTGTCAGGAGTCGGGGTCAGGGAGGGGCTTGTGGGCCCTACCCTCTCCTGCTCAAGTACTGTCTACTGGGCCCTGAGGGGAGGACAATCATTGTCTGCAGTTGTGTACCCATGAGTGCCCACCAGGCACCAAAGGACGTTCCGAACCCATGGCCATACAGGCGGTCCTGCCTAAATTTAGTGACTCTTGAAACAATAACAGTCATAAATGTGGGAAGATTTGTCAGGAGTAAAAGGGGTGGGAAGGAGAGTACGAGAGGTGGAGAAGAGGTTAAAGTAATCAAAATGTACTTCACACATGCATCAAACTGTCAAAAGTAAAGAAACGGACAAAGACACACAATGTTGCCCTCCGGCCTTCACATATGGATGCACAGAAAAGCATACCTTAGACATATGTGCACACATGCATACCCCCAGACAAAAATATGGCATGTGATACTAAATTTAATTAAAAAAAACAATATAACCTACTATAACTATATACCTTTAAATGCAGTAATCCAGAACTATACTAAGTCACTGATGTAAACAGTATCAGGTGAAATCAAACACTTCCAACACATAAGAGTCCACTGTGATCCTGCCCTTGTCAAATGGCATTCTCTTTAAGAGCGTGTCTTGGCTATTCCTTCAACAACTTTACACAAGCCGGATCATCGGGGAAGTCAAAATGCCTCCATCGCACTGGTCTGCAGGCAAATGGGCAGGAAGTCCTAGGACAGACCCAGGACAGACCCGGGATAGCCAAAGGCTATTCTGCAAAGGTGACCAATAAAAGGCAGGCAGTATCCCCACACAAGGCGGAGGTGAAGACTGACAACGGAGGCTATCGACCAACTTCCTCACGTGCAGCACAAGCATACACCTGGATACACACACAAGCAAGAGTGCATGCACACACCCCCTCCACACACACACACACACACACACAACATGTACACACAAGCAAGAGTGCATGCACACACCCACACACATACATTATGTACACATAAAGATTAAAAAATCAAACTCCCAGAAAAAAATCTGAAAATACATATTCTAAATATATAACAAGGGGGCTGAAGATACGGCTTCATGGTTAAGAACACTGGCTGCTTTCCAGAGGACCCAGGTTCAATTCTCAGCAGCCACATGGCAGCTCACAACTGTCTGTAACTCCACTTGCAGGAGATCCAACACCCTCAAGCCAACACACATACAGGTAAAACACTAACGCACATTAAATAAACAAATAGATCTTTAAATATATAACAAGGGATTAAAAAAAAAACAGCAGATGATAGTACAATGATCATTCACAGAAAAAACCGTGAGTGCCCAGCCCGTTTTTCTAAGCAAATGAGTGGAAACTGAAGTAGCCATTCTTCTGACGGGCAAAGCGCTAAGAGTTTGAAGACACTAATGTTTCTTACAGCATGTGTGAGCCAAGTCCCTGGAGTCTTTGCTGGACGATACAATCTCTTTCCGAGATAACCAGGTAATATGTTAAGTAAGCTGCAGAAACCCACACTATAGACAAACTGGGCCTTCGAGGACATACGTAGGATGCTGTCTGCAGCACTGTGATAGCATAAACGTTTGGAGATGTAAGTTAATGGAGGAACCCTGAAGGCAATGCGTAGCCTCTTTGTACAACATCATAAAGTGTTCAGTTCCCACTGATGCTTAGACAGCACAGGTCTTGTACTACGCAGCCCTAGACTGCTCCTTCAGAGTTGTGCTACGCGTGTTATGACCCCTCCCGGGCCACACTTCTGATGCTGGACACTTATTTACCTCATTGCATTGATTATACTGGAGACGTAGACATAACTCAGCTGCTAACCCTCAAGTGGGACAAAAATTAGCCAGAGTTAGGGAATTCTGAAGAAGTCTTCTCTTAAAGAGTGAATTGTTCATTAACTGACACAAACAATAGCTATGCAAAACCCATTTTTCTCACTTTTAGCTGCAGTTAAAACGAGCATTGAGGGATCTGATCTTGAATAATATTTGAATGATGCTTATTAAGAGCATCACGATAGTAGGAGCAAGTGTATTTGTGCCTTGGTCCCCACCCACTGTCTGTCTGTACAGCTTTATCTAGGTTGCTGAATATGGTTGCTGAATATGTCACAGTAACGTGTCACCCATTTCAATCAGCAAAAGAGCACATGTGCTACAGTGGCCGAGCCGGGGGTTATCTTGTCTAGGGTCTCTGAAGTGCATTACGTCTGCAGCATGTTGAAAATATCCAGTGGCGCATTCTCCTAGTACAGCCTCTGCTCCAGTGATACAGGGCGGGGTATATAGAGCACTGCAGTATTGACAAGAGTTATTCCAAATGCAGGAAGTAACCGACATTTAAACAAACATATATACACACACTCACATAGATACATGTGCATGCGTACAAACACACACACATACACACACACACAGCTAATAAAGGTCCACATATGTATACTATACTTAAAAGTAAATTTAAGTTTAAGAGAGCTACTTAGTTGGCAATACCAATTCTTGGAGTACTGTATGGATTACATTTTTATCCAAGGTGTACAAAACAATTCAGAAAAATCAGCCCTCACTTACTTTAATACATTTTGTACCAAGATCCCTGCAACCACTCCC
Source organism: Rattus rattus (assembly GCF_011064425.1). NCBI lineage: Eukaryota > Metazoa > Chordata > Mammalia > Rodentia > Muridae > Rattus > Rattus rattus. Next base: position 95,368,615 of record NC_046161.1, read on the forward strand.
ATGGTGGTGGGGAGGCTGGCCGCGCAGACGCCTTCTCGTTTCAGGGTTTTTTCATCAATGTTTGAAGCAACTACAAGTGGTGGTGCGCACTACAGAAGAAAGAAGACACCGGTTTCAAACGAGATAGAGAGAGAATGAAATGCCTTACCCTCCCCTCCTTTGCTCCTCTGAGTTGCAGACACCATTACAAGAGGTCACTGACAGCTAACAGTGGCAGGGTGCCAGGACAATGCCTACCGCAAAGCAAGCCGACTCTCCAGGGACCATGAGCTGGATGTGCCCGGAAACTGCGTTTTCACTGACCCCGGATTCCATCCATGTCTGACCAAGTTCATTACAAGCCTTAACAGGAAAAGGCAAACAAAACAGCACAAATTACTGCCAACCCCCTTGGTGGACATGGATATGGTGGCGTATACATGCACACAGACACACAGACACACACTATATGAATGCAAGGAAAACCCAATGGTGACTAGAATACTTATACAATATTCACCGACTTTAAAACCCACACAGCAGAACAGATCACAAGTGAGGTCAGAGCTCTTACCACACATTTTAAGCTCAGGATAACCATGAAGATAGGCTTTAAGCTTAACACTCTATTTACATAGAACATGGGTTAACCCAGGCTGCAGCGCCTCACATAACACTCACTGTATTTATTGCCATTCGAGCTTCAAAGTTGTCCACACAGCTAAGAACTAGGTCAACAGGTTGTCCTTCTTCTAATCCCCCATTACTACAGAAGGAAAATAAGTTGTATTTGAAAAAAAGGAGGATACAAAATACATTTATTTGTTCTGCCCTATGGCCTGACGGCTGACACCTGTGGTCTTAACACCTGAGTGGCTGAGGCAGGAGGACCATCACTGGCTCCATGCCAACCCTTTGACACATGAGATCCTGTCTCAAAAAGCAACCAAATGCAAACCCATTATTAAATCCCGACTTATTTCTTGAAGCAAGGTCTCAAACTTATAGTCCTACTGTTTCGGCCTCCCAAGTGTTGGCGTCAAAGGCATTCACTACCACACCCAGTGGGACGCAACATACATTGTAATTTTATTTGTGTAGTCAATTTTCAATTATAGCATCATGTTTAATGTTATATATACAGCAGTTAAGCCACTTTCTGAATAGAGAACTATTCTAATAAACATTACGTAAAAATTACTTCTCCTAAAAGCTGGAAAAGTGTCAATAGACTTCCTAGTGCTTGTTTAACTGAGCTGTTTAACAAGACGACATAAAATATTCATGCATTTTACCTTATTCTATTCATGAAATGTTCAAAGTGTTCCACGGTGGTGATATTATAGTTGTGAACTTCAAACAGAACATCAGGGTTAATGCTCCTGAGAGGGAAAAGCAGCCGTCACAAGTGCTCCTCGTAGGAACAGGACAGAAAGCATTAGAGCGGGGCAGTGGGTGTGAGGACGACAAAGTCCTGTCTACGACTTGTGTTGCACTTGAGGGTGAAGACACACAGATCACCTGTGTCCATCCCTCAGCCCGAAGGCTGCAACCGCTGCACTGTAGCCATGCATGCAGCCCGGTATACCACTGATGTCTGTGTCTTTCTGCAAGGCCAACGTAGGACGCTAATATAGACGTCATAAAGACCACAAGAATGCCTCCATCCTAACCCAGAGTGATCATGTGCTGGGAACAAAACCTTCACCGCTACTGGAGGGTCCAGGTCAGCCCAGCAGTCTCTTTATGTCTTATTCAGTTTAGTTCAAGAATGTTTGAGGCCCCACAGTTTGGGGCTGGCACATCATATTCCACGAGCCAAATGTTACAGGCCCACTCCCTGTTTCAGTACAGTCTTAAGGTAAGAACTGCCCGGTTTGGGTTCCACTATGAATCTCTGGTTGGTGCAGTCCTCTCACACAGTCCAGGCTGACCTCAACTTTGGGCCATTCCTCACAAGTGCCTCAAGCTCCTGTTTGTTGGAATTTGTAACATGTCCCACACAGGTATTTCAGAACTATTCTTTAATAGTTGGGGGTAATTTTTTTCAGGGCATTTTGCTAGGTTAAAAACTAGAATTTAGATTTCAGAGTCTAACACTTAAGTTGGATGGGAACAAAGGCATGTCCAATCACTTGGTGTTGTCTGTGACTAGACTCACACTGTGGCCACAGTTAAGCAGTGGCAGCAAAAACGAAACTATGCACACTCTAGCCCTATACAAAGTCTGCTAACCCTGGTCTAAGAAGTAAGAGAATTCTTTGCATAAGTGAAACATGCATTTCATGGAGAGAACCCAAGTCTGTTTATATTCAGCTTAGCTCACAACAGGTCACAAAACAAGATCCCACTCCATGCACACACACACACACACACACACACACACACACACACACACACACACACACACACACACACACACACACCCCGCTACCCAAGTCACCTCAGGGTGTGCTCTGCTGCTTGGACCTTACTCATCCCTGCTTGATACGGCTGGAAGAAAAGTCGATTCATGTTGGCCAGCTCCACCTTGTCATAGTCAAAGAGTAGCAACTAAAATAAAAACAGTGGTGTTTCAATGAAAAACGACATTAAACAAGGCTCACTGTTAGTGGTGTGAGAACATTAGTTACTTCTAAGGCTTAGTGATTTACTAAATGCCCTGTGAGATAAACACATAGCTCCTTTCATCCTCAGCTTCCTGACAAGGCAGCTCAGGGCCCATACTGAGAGCACACAGCTAATGCAGGAGGCAGTGCAGTGGCCCTCCCTAACCCGGGGCCATGCTGCTTCCACAGACTGGCTCAATGAGAAGGAATGGCTGTTCCATTTCATTCTCACACTGAATTTTAGGAGGGTAACAAGATCCTACTGCCTCCTCTTTAACTTGACTTCCTTTGTATGACACACCACATATGCAAGCCAAGGCGAAAATTCATTACTCCAAAGAGAATTATCAACCAGTTAGTTCCTGTTCCTGCTCTGTTCTTAGGTCCACTTCAGTGTTTGCCACACATGCATATCACTTAAAATGAGCAGAATTTCATATTTCTTATCAGTAAGAAGAGGTTAGAATCTATAAAAATGAGATCTTACTCTTTTCCTTTTCCTTTCTGTGCAGTGCTAGGGTTTGAACCTGGGACCTAATACATGCTAGGCAACTGTTCTACCATAAAGCTAAATCCCCAGACCTCCTTCTACTCTTCTCAATAGAGAAACTTAAAAAACAACAACAACAAAAAAAAAAAAAAAAAAAAAAAAAAAAAAAAAACCCTGCCTATGACAACACCCAGAGAGCCTTCAATAGCTTATTAAGCAAAGATACCACTTAGGCCCTTTGTAACTCCCAAGTCCCTAAACCATGGCTCATTCAATAATATTTGCTAGGTGAGAGAAAGCTTTTAAATGAGTACAAAGAAGTGGAGGTTGTTACTCTGCCCCTACTTGGCTTAGGTCACAGAGAACTGACATCAACTCTCCAGCCTGCATCACATCTGGAAAGCAAAGTGGCTGAGGAAGACTTGGTGATCCAGGAAGCTGCAGACACCTGCAGGGACAGAACTGGGCTCTGGGTCTCCAAAGCACTATTTCCCCACTACCCTTCATCAATTAGCTTCCTGTCTATGTTTTATTGCTAGAAGGAAGAGTTCCTGAAACTCGTCCATTCAGTCTTAGTTTACAGAGCTGGGCATCCAGTGAGATCACTGGAAGAGTTTCTGAAAATGCTGTGTCTGCAGCTCACTGACAGCATCCCTATTTACTCATGATAAGTACAACGGCCATGAGAGCCATCAAAGTCGTCCCAGGATTCTAATTATAGCAGGCCTTGGGAGCCACTGCTGTGGCCTCATCTAGCAGCACCTGAAGCATCCTTGAATTGGTGGTGGGGCAGGAAGCACGGCACCAATATTAATATGCAGTCTATTAAGAGACAGATTCTGACTGAGTTCTATGTATGAGCTGCACTGTGACAAAGTGCAATATGTGTGATAAAGACAATGAACTAAGCACATGGCCTCTGCCCATAATAAAGGATATCTGCTTTTGGAAGCTTCCTTCCTAGTAAGCACCCAAGCAAGGATCCAGTCATTCATTCTCAGGATTTAGTCTCTGCACTGTCAGATTACCTGGAAACCAGTTATGACAATTTTCTGGTTTACCTGACACCTAAGGATTAAAACCACATAGCTGAGGTCTAGCAGTCTGCTTTAATATGGCCACATACTCATTTTTAACAACTATCTCAGCATTTCCAATATCCTGTTAATCAACCGAGTACTCAAGTCATCCACAAGCAATATTTTGGCCTGATTCTGTAAACCACTTCAGAGATATTAAAATCATAATAAACATTGTAGCATTTTGTTGGCATCATCTTTAATTGATAAGTGAGGGCCAATTTTGCAGCCACTATCTTTTAATATTAACTTGTTGACAAACGGATATTGGAGAATATGTTTTTTATATATATTGTATAAGTTATATATATATATCAAATGAAATATATTATGTAACTATATAATTAAGTGTATTATAATATAAAACATGAAATATAATTACTCATTTAAATACATTATAAGAAAATAACAAGAGGGCAGATAATTGTGGAAAACTTATCTATTCAATCACTAAGCAACATCAATAGTCCTTGGCTTTATAAATTAAGATTGACTGATATGGGGATTTGGCTTAGTGGTAGAGCGCTTGCCTAGGAAGCGCAAGGTCCTGGGTTCGGTCCCCAGCCCCAAAAAAAAAAAAAAAAAAAAAAAAAAAAAAAAAAAAAGATTGACTGATTAAATTCTGACAGAAGGTTACTTCTTTTCTACAATTCACATCTGTTTTAAAAAGAAAATAAAGGGGCTAAATAAAAAATCGGAAACATCTCCCAGTTTAAACTCAATGCCTTCACTCTGTGTGTGTTCCATTGAGTGCCTGATAAGATTTTTCAAGATCTGAGTGTTTCATTTGCATACTTTACCCACTTAGATACACTGTCTTTTATATCAAAGTCAGACAAAACTTCATTTTTAAAAAACTGTTGAGGGGAGAGACTGAGAAGAGTGGAGGAAGAGGAGACTGATTGAGATGTATACGAATAATAAAAATAATAATAATTAAATCTGTAAAGACATGTGGCAGAAACTTAAATTCCTCCAGGGTCAATCAAAAATATATGCTCCAGACTCTATCCTGTTCCCAAACGTTGTACTGCGCTCACAGCTGTGCCATTTTGAGTTAGCCAACTGTGTAGAGTGAGGCTGAACTCTGACCACCCACAGTGGGGCACAGGAGCCCTTACATCAGGAACTAAGCCCAGTGGAATTCCCATCGAGAGAGCTTGCCTGCTTGATTTGGCATGGCTATGCACCCTCCTGCAGAAGTAAACTTCTGCCTTGCTAAAGTGCCACAGATGGTGTGGGGTTTTGGGAGTGACCCCAGAATCATTTCTAACAGGTTCTGTATCTAAAATAATTCCAAATTACTTACTCATTACACTGCCCTAAACCAATGTTTCTGGACCCCAATTAAGTGCCCTTTGTTCAATTAGCAATATAATAGGAGCCTTTGTCTGGAGAAAGATATGACTCGGCCTCTTGAGAGGAGCAATTTAACTAATATAACAGAAATCATAAACCACTGATTAAGCAGTAGAGTGCTAAGCTGTACCTGATTTGCTCCAGGAGTGAACAGTTTCCTACTGGACAGGCAAAGAGAAATCTTTTTACCTTACCAATGCCACATCTTGTCAGCATTTCAGCAGTCACACTACCAACTCCACCAACACCTACTATTGCTACAGCATAGGTACGGATTTTCTGTGAAACACAAAACAGTTCATGTTAATACTCTCTGTTTGATTTGTCACCAGAAACTATCCTCATTCCCCGAAATCAAGTTCATCATACCTCATAGTCACTGACAACTCCCATCCGTTTCAATGCCATCAGACGGCTTAAAGGAAAAATAAAACAAATTTAGAGCTCTTGCAGTCTTTTTATTTATTTTTATTTTCATGTGAATGGGTGAGTTGCGTGTACACTCGGTGCTGCGGGCATATGCAGTGACTACAGAGGCCAGAGGAGGGTGGCAGATCACCTGGGACTAGAGTTCTGCATGGTGAGCTGCCGTGTGGGTGCTGGGGATCAAACCTGGGTCTGTGAAGAGCAGCCTGCACTTTCCAGCCCCAGGCTTGCAATCTTTTAGTTGACACTGATGTTTATAGTCAGGCACCATCAAAGGAAACAATCACCAAAACTCAATCATTACCACTTCAAAAGAGGAGGAATCTAGCGGGATGGGATGGCATGCATCTGTAATCCTAGCAGGAAATGGTGGCATTCGTCTATAATCCTAGCACTGGAGAGCCTGAGGCTGGAAGATTAGAAATTCATGGTCAACCTGGGAAACACAGCAAATTTGATGACCAACTAAGCTTAAAAGCTAACTTTTACTAGATATGAGTAAATCACTGGGATTGAGACCAGGAACTCTCCTGTGTTGCCTGTGAAACAGTATTTTTCTTCTAAAATAACTTCTTTATCTTAATGTGTAGCCAAGATCTACACCTAATGGTTTAAATGTTAAGGGTCAAAGTGAAATGTCATTACTTTCCCTTGCTTTTTTAGTAGATAAAGACAATGAACTAAGCTCATGGCCTCTGCCCATAATAAAAGGATATCTGCTTTTGGAAGCATCTGTTGTTTGCCAAGGAGTCAAAGAGGCACTTCGTATCTGCACTATTAGTGTGTGTGTGTGTGTGTGTGTGTGTGTGTGTGTGTGTGTGTGTGTGTCTGGCACATTCGTTCACACTGTGGTAAACACCTATATAACATATTAAAGTTTTCATGTGTTCGATCTGTATGCTACATGTGAATCTGTGGTTGTTAGGAAAGTCAGCAGGCCTCTGGTTGATCCCATCTCTCCACTTTAACCCCGTGTGACCCTATCTAGAGCTGCACACACACTATTATAGTATTTTCACTTCTTGCCTCTCACTCTTAAATGTCCACCACAGATGCACAAACATTTCTTGTGTTAGGAGCCGTAGTCCCGTTGGTTAGATCACAACTATTCACTGCTGGGTGGGTATTTATAACTTCCCTTTCTTCTATAACCTCGATTCTTCAAGGCAGCAACTGTGTCTCCCCTGCTTCATCTCCTACGTGCTTGCACTTACTCACCCTAACTCAGGAAGTTCTCAGAAACTTCTACGTACATTCACATGCAGGAGTTACCAACGTCACCACCCAAGAGTGTCTCTAGGCCCACAACACACATAGTCCTCTTTCTGGAACTTTACCTAGGTTAAAAACTACCCAGTTTTTAGCCTCACTGCTTATAGCCTTAGTGACTTACTGGGGAGGAACCTAATGCCACAGATTCTATTATATACTACAATCCCTCTAAAATAGCTCTCTTCACTTTTCTCACTGGTGAGATGAGAGAGAATCAGCAGCAGCAATGCCCTAGAGATGCAGTGAGAAAAAAACACATGGAATGGAAGGTCTAAAAGCATGCTACTGACTGCAGTCATCTACGAGGCTTGCCGTGTACAACTGCTGTTCTAAGAACTGCACATAAACTGCTTCAGGCTTCAAAACTACAGCAGAAATAGGCACTCCTGCAGCCCCACCTACAGAGAGTAATCTGAACCAGAAACTCAGCAGCTGTTAGAACCAATTAGAAGTTACTGACTACTTAGTAAGCTGAGAAATGAATCCACTCAGTCTTGATGTAAATACCTTCCCCATAGCCACTGCTCTGTCTTCTCCTTCATAAACTAATAAGTCCATTTAGGGAGAGCAAAGGGTCAGCAGCCCTGGCAAAGTTCGATATTCAGGGATGTTCGTGAGCATCCTAGTAACTAACTCTTCCTCATCCTGCTCCATCTACATTACACTAAGAGGCATTTAGGAAGCTGTGGTCTATCCTTGGAGGCTTTACATGAGATGTTAGGTTCTGACAGAGCTTTCTGTCAGTCAGTCTATGCAGAGCGAGGTAGACTAATAAGATAATAAGATAATGGTGACAGGAAACTGGGTACAGGACAGCAGGCAGAAGAGTTGCACCATATGGATGGCTGGCTTGGACTTTTTTTTTTTTTTTAATAGTCTTCCCCGTGGGAAAAGGTAGTCTCACTACACAGCCCAAGGTTTCCTAGAACTCCTGTAGCCCAGGCTGGCCTGCAACTCACGACAATGCCGCCTAGCTCACCCTCCCGAATGCTAGGAAGAATCGTGAGTCAACTCGCTTGGCGAAGACTATCTTCAGACTAGCATAAGACGTGGCCTTGCCCATCTGGGAACAGGACCTCCACAGCAAGAAAGGAGCGGCAGGAGGCCGGCTGAATCCTTCAACCAGAGCGTGGCCCTGCCCGTCCCGCCATGGATCACCTGTAGGGATTGGAATCCACCACCTCGTCGCTCATCTTCTGGATGCGGGTCCGGCCGCAGTGGCCGTCCCCGGCAATCCGCCGGCTTCTCTCCCGGGCGAGTTCCTGCTCCAGCTCCTCAACCCGCTGCAGCAGCCGCTCCACCGACTCGGCCATGGCTGGGCTCCCGGTGGCCCCCGATCCCAGGCCGGACCGCCGCCGTCGCCGCCGCCCCACGCTGCTCGGCTGGGCTCACGAAGTTCAGGAGGACTAGACACAGCCTTCCTGATCCCTACACCGGGGAAGCGCCTCCAATGGTCCCAGTAAGACACGTCTCCGGCATGCCCACCGGACTTCCGCACGCCACTTCCGGTGCGCCGCCGCCATCGCTCCCCTTGGTACAAACACTCCTGAAAACAGTTGGCCTCTCTAGAACAAGAACCAGGTCGCAGCAGGGTCAGCGTCATAAGTGTCCAGATCAGGTCGACGGCAATTCGGCCTTTCTAATCTAGGAGGCCATGAGAAACACAGGGGTCTTTTAGTCCAGGGCTCAAGGTTCTGACGGACTCTCTTCTTGGACGGACCGCACAGTTCTTCCGCTGGCGCGTCATTCTAGGGTGACAGATGTTTGTGTCTTCACTCGCTAGAGTCACGTTTGTGACCTGGCGTTTCTATAAAACTGAAGCCTCCGACTCTGACGCTAATAGTAAATTCTAAGTTTGGGCCCACAACAGGCGATTCTTTTATTGCTCCGCCAGGCTCCAAGTCACAAGACACATCCGCCCACGTTGCTTAGCAACATCGTCCAGAGTCTAGGTGATTGGCTTCCCCTAAGCCACGCCTGGCCACGCCCCCAAGCTCTAGTATCCTTTCTGCCTTGGCGCTACGTCTGTGTAGTCTGTGGATCCCTCATCTCTATACACAGGGACAGCGGGTGCAGTCATGGAGATGGATGTCACCAGGGACACCGTGGAAGTGCTACCCCAGCACAAGTTCGACATCAGGTCCCTGGAGGCCTACCTGAATCAGCACTTGCCCGGCTTTGGGTCAGATCACCGGGCTGTGCTGACTGTTACTCAATACAGGTATCGACCATAGCCTTTGCCTCCTGCTGGAACATGTCTATGCTTGGTGCTTTTCTTCCCTTCGCCCTGGGTGGATGTCTCTTTTGCCCGGTCGCGATTTCTTTCTCTACAAGGATGCTTCCTGCATAATTTGTACTTGAATCCCAGGCTAGTCTGAATTAGAGGGCAGTAGCAGAAGTGCAGTATCCATTATGCAATGCAGTCTTGTTAAGGACTAAAATTATGTGTCTAATTCACTGAGAGAGATGCGGCTGAACACTCTTGGATACCTAACACCTTCTGTGACCTTTCGTGCTACATACAATCTAAAGATCATTTTCTGAGGGGCTGGTGCCATTTTGTTTAATTGAACTTAGTCACCCGAGACGAGGTTAATAATAGCAGCTAAAATATACAAATTCAGATTCTAGACATTCCACTCCACTTTTAAAGCTTAAGTTCTTGAAGCAAGGGAATTAAACTGGATGAGGTGACTGAGAGTACCTTTCCCCAAGTGACAAGTGAATCTGGTTTTAGTCTAGTGTTTTACAATTAAGGGTTTTTCACTTTTAAAGAGTTCCAGTATGAAATCATTTTATATGGCTTCAGTAAACCGTGCCTAGCCTTTCTATTTTGGAATTTAACTATAGCATAAATTTGGAGATCAAAGTTTCTTTCTTGTAACATTTGCCTGTTCCCAGTAGTCTTGATAAGGAAATGAAGTAATTTAGGTGAAAGGGCTTAAGCATAGAAAAATTTGTGGAGAGGTGGGATAAAGAATAGTTGACACTTCTACATGTAATGCTTTGTGTTATAAACAAATCGAAAGAGATCAGAGTTCAAATGCCAGTGACTAGTCCACTCTGTGGTGGAATTTGGCCAGCTTATTGTCCTGCCTTCAGACAAAGGTCATATATCCTCAAGTTACTGTGGTCCTGTGTTGGTTTAAAATAATTCTGAACTAAGTGGATGTTCAGCAAAATCATGCTCAATAAATGAAATTAGTTGTGATACAAAAATTACTTCTGAAGCCAAGCCTGGTTCTACATGGCTTTAATCCCAACATTCCTTTAAAGATCTCTGGAGATGGGAGGCTGAGGAAAAGTGATTGTGAATTTGAGGCCAGTCTGTGCTCTGTAGCAATCCTTGGTCTCAAAATCTTATTTTTCCAGAAATGTTATATATAAGCTTGATTTAACATAGATGTATGGAAGTAATATTCAACAGAGGAAAAACATTCATTTCTAGGACATGAAAAATTATAAAAATAAAAGCATACTAAGGCTGCAAAAAAAAATCTCAAAAGAAACCCCTGGAAACCACATTGTGGAAAAAGAAATACATTTCCTGCATGTTGGTCTTGGACCCCCACACATGTGCCACCAAATAAATAAATATAAAGGGAAAAAAACCACACGTTTTCACAATATAAATCAAACTTTTTATCAGGATGGAAACAACCAAGAAATACAGTGTAGAAACAACTTGCTTCGTGTGTTGAAAAGCCAAGAGCTACATAGGTAATAGTTTGTTAAAGTCAAGTGTACAGGTCACTTGCATTTCTATATCTTAGCAGCAGTTGAAATATGACACCCAAAAGGTTCTGATAAAAACACCCCAAAAAATTATCTAATAGAAGGTGTGCAAGACCTTCATATAGAACACAAGAAAACCTTATTAGGTTGTTTTTAAACAACCTTAGAAATAATATACATGAGCAGGGAAAGTCAATATTAAAAATTTTGCTCTTTGTCCTGATCTATAGATTCAAAGCAATCAATCAAAATTCTGTTTTTTCTCTAATGAGAACAAAAATGCTTCTAAATTTTATGTGAAAAGGGTTAACAGAAACATTCCAAAAACATGAGTGGGAAATCTGAATTAAGGTGACATATTATTAGTTAGATATGTCAATGAGATAGAGAATTCACAAAATACCCACATGTTTATAGAACTTATTTGACAGTGCTGACATATAGAATCAACTTGGGGGAAATGGGACAATCCACAAGTAAAAGACTTCAAGGGCTTGTGGTTATTATCCTATGAAATATTACTCTTTGTAAGGAAACCGCCACACAGGCTGTGGGCCTGACTCAGTAAGTGGAGTGACCCCGAGCACGCATAAGGCAAAGTGGTCAATCCCCAGTGCCATATAAACCAGGAATAGTTTGTGATGATACTTGTAATCTTAGCACTTGGGAGATAGCGGTCATAAGGCTAGAAGCTCAAAGTTGTCCTTGAACAACTTCACAAAATTGTTCTCTGACCTCTTTATGTATATGGTGGCATGCATGTTCACACACATCGTGTGCACACACTATATGTGTGTGTAGTTGTGTGTGTATTTATGCATATATACATGTATGCATACATATACATACACACACTTATCTCCAGCGTTGGTTAGGATATGAGACATTAAATACTGATTAAAGTATGGGTCAGTATAGCTACCTCTGACCAACACTTGACGTTATCCTGTAAAAATGAGATCAGAAAGACATGCGTGCCTCTTGCCTCAGAAATATTATTTCTTAGAGTCAAGAAAATTTCATACCAGGATATCAGGAAATAATCTACGGAGCATTCATCGTGTTGCTTGTAATAAAAAACCTTTTTAAAAGCACAGTAATACACACACACACACACACACACATATATATATATATATATATATATATATTAGTAGAATGGAAGAATAAATTGCTCATTTGCATAGGGGACTCCCATCACTGAAAATTATTCAACCACACCTCTACATTGTAGTGGGAATTTTTGTTTCTTAAAAAAAACACATAAATATTATGGGAATATGTTTTTGTTTTAATCCCAGGTGTGGGACACCCCCTTTCCCCTCTATCCTTTTTTCTCTCCTACCCAGTTTTCAGGGGTTGAAAGGGTAGAAGAAAAAAAGAACCCACAAAGTAGCAAAAGATCAGCCACATTACATAGCACATAAAACCATAGATAATTAGAGAGCACACTGTTAAGGAGATAAACTTCCAGAGAACAGTCAGTATGGAATTCAGGACACAGAGTTCTTCACGGATCTGCTAATCTCTTCAAGATAGAATATGATGTTGGTTTGCTGTAGCTATTCTATGCCTTCCAGATTTCGAAAACATTCTTTTTCTCTTATACATTTATTTATTTTAGCTTTCAAATAGTCATTTGGGGAATATAAAATATAATTAAACAACAATATAAAGAATATATAGCTCGATACAATGAAACTTGTGGCGTCTAGCCTTAGTGCCTAGAACATACCCAGCACTGGGGCTCTTCTACAATCTCCATCTATTTGAAGAAAATAGACCACAAACAAGAATGAGTTCTAAATATTATTCACAGGATTATATGTGCTGTGGGGTGATAGAAGATGTTGAGGACGTGGCAGGAAGGTTGCGTTGAGGAGATAGCATTTAACAAAGACTAAAGGGAGTGGGGATGAGACCTTGGCAGCTTTTCAGACACAGGGACCGCCGTATCAAAGGCCTGTGTGTTGAGGAATACCAAGCAGTGCGAGCCAAGCACTGTACGCAAGGGCGGGGGCCCTTTGGGCTGTCATAGGATTTTGTTCTTTGCTTTGAGTGGAAGTAGGGAAGGTCAGAGATTTTTTTTTTAAGATCCAATTAATAAGATATAATTGCCCACTTAAACATACAAAGCCCGGTACCAACCATCCCTTAGGAACATTGATAACAACCTGTAAATACACAGAGTAAGATCTTTACGTCAGCCTCCATTGTCCTGCCTCGGCATCTCCCCTTCTCTCTCCCTCCTGTCTCTTCCTTTCTGTTCCAGTCTCCTCCTCTTCCTTCAAACTTCTCTCCTGCCCATCCTTCCTTCTCCTCCATCAACAGGCCTCCTACTATCCTGTACCTGCCCCTCACCAGTACTTTACAAATTCAATGGGGAGAAGTTTCTGGTGAAGTCACCTGATTCCTGAGTAGTGACCAGGCAGCTGTCCTTGGGGCAGTGGAATTAGCATCAAAATACAGATGACTTCAGGGCAAAATCACAACATTTCCCCCTTTTTGTCCAGTTAAAAAGCCTTTTCACTTATATATAAATTGAGTACAATTATTAGCATTCTACAATTTATAAAGCATATGATATATTCAACACCCAGGCCATCACTATATCAGTTAAACAGAATGTTTAGTTATTCATTCCAGCTTAAGAAAGGCTTAAAATCTATATTATATCTTGGCTAGCTTGTATACTATCTGATAACTATCCAATAAAATATGTATATTCAGAGTTATACAGCCTGATAGACTATGAGACTATAATCAGTCTTCAACCCCGTCAGAGATATGAGAATGACCAAATATCTATACACATAGGAAGCCTAACATGGCTTCCTGAACTGAGAGGTTGTAGAGACAAATCTCCACTAGCACAGTCCCCTGTTAGCAACATGTGAGCTCAAGTCTTCGGCCTTCTGGCCCAAAATCAACTGACAGACTCTTGAAATGCAGATTTTGAAGGGCTGATCACCCTGTCTTGGCAGAGTTTATCAGTCAACGATTCTTCATAATTTGTCCTTTTCTGGACAGTATTAGTCTGCAGATGAAACAGGCAGTTTTGTCCAGTGGCTGCCTAACCACAAAGTATTGCCTCACCTGGAGGTAGATATGTTCAAATTCTTCGTTAAATCTGCCAAAGAGGAACTGTTAGGAGCAGATATGTCTCAACAAAAGATAAATAACTTTAAATCTCAAATTTTGTGGATTTATGACGTTTTTGAAAACCATCCATCTATATAAGACAATCTGGACTATTGTCTTTATATCTTAATAATATCTTGAAAGTTCTCTCACAAAGTGAGTAATATGTTTGCTATTTGGCCCTTAACTCACATGTGTAATCAAATCAGAAGTTTGTAATGACATCAATAGAAGGACTGGCTCTAAACCTTGTACTTTTAAACTTTTAACAAATAAATTCTATATCAAAGCAAAGATATGATTTTAGCTCAGTTAACAAATGAGATTACGACTGTATAACTCAATCTAGCTAATTCCTCCCTGTTAAATTATAACCATTTCTAAATTCTTCATAAAAACAACTTTAGAATAACCACTTTCAGCCCCCCAAAGTCCAGGGAATTGGGGCGACGACTCCTCTATAACTTCTTCAAGCTGTACATGGGTGTTGAGATATCCTTGGGGGTAGGGGGTAGGAAGAATGAAGCAAATGCTGTAGCCGATGTGTCCTGACTGGACCCAGCTGAAAGTCCTTGAGACCAGGAATCCAAGTAGGCACACTCTGTAAAATACAACTCTCAAGACAAAAGTTTAGAATCGAGATATCTTTTTGTTTGATTCTCCTGAATAAATTTTTCAGGTGGTCTACCTCTATCAAATCTGATCAGTATGACTCTGTGAGGTTTCCAGAGCCTAATCACACTTTTTAAAAACACAAAGACAAAATCTTTCTCCCAAAATACTGTGTTCCTTAGTCTGTAACCAGAAAAGCTTGTATCTTGCACTCTCTCCCAGAGTAATACTATAACCGTAAAACTCAAGTCACACCCATTATGAAGATTAAACAATTTTTTAAAAAGTAAGCTAAACAATGAGCCTGATAGGCTTTTGTACTCTGTGATATCAGGAAATTAACCCAAAATTCCCATGGAGCCCATGTTAAGAGAATCTGAGCCCCCTGTTGTGGTAGATATAAAAAATAACCACAAACCATCACTAGCCAGCATCTACGAGCCATATGGCCTTTAGCAGGGTAATTCATAAAACAAACCAAATACCTTCTATCAATTTCAATATCAATAAGCAACATATCAAACCAGGACTTTTGCCCAAAATATCTCAATCTGTTAAGCTCTCTACCCGGAGCCACAGATTTTTATTTAACCTTAATAACTTCTATAATATATGTCTGCATTCACTCTCCCTGGTGTTACAGACATTCATCACAACTCTCTACTTGGAGGTAGTGACTAATTTTTCCCTATCTAAGTTCTGAACCATAGATGAAAATCCCCACCTGATTCAGGTAGTCTCTTTACTCTCTTCTTTCTAAAACAAACTCAATCACCTTTTAATAATACCTGTAATTAAGAAGTAGCTTGTCTAACTAGGATTTCAACCCAAAATTCCCATGGAACCCATGTTACAAAGAATATGAGTATCCTGAAAGACTTTCTAAACAACTTTCTTTAAAAAGCAGCTTTTGGGGTTGGGGATTTAGCTCAGTGGTAGAGCGCTTGCCCAGGTGGCTTCCCTATTTCTTTGTTTGAATTCCCACCCTAGAGATATCACATGACTTAACATGGCACCGGCCTCCTCTTAGAAAATAAAAACTTTCTCTCAACTCTTAGGATTACTAGTGGATTCTTGCCCATTACATTCGTTTGCCATCTGTTGTTGTAAAAATATAAAAATAGGGGTTGGGGATTTAGCTCAAGCAAGGCCCTGGGTTCTGTCCCCAGCTCCGAAAAGAATATATATAAAAATAAAAAAAGTATAGTTGCCTTTTACCTCGCTAGGTCCAGCACCGCGGTGCCCCAAGATATCTACTAGATATCTTGGCAGAAACACATCCCAACTCCTCAGCAGCCCAGTGTCTCCTGCCACCACACACATTCCTACACTCAAACTGTCACATAAAAGAACACACAACACAATAACCTTAGATCCAATTGATAAGCTATAATTGCCCACTTAAACATACAAAGCCCGGTACCAACCATCCCTCAGGAACATTGATAACAACCTGTAAATATACAGAGCGAGATCTTTACGTCAACCTCCATTGTCCTGCCACGGCTTCTCCCCTTCTCTCTCCCTCCTGTCTCTTCCTTTCTGTCCAGAGATTTTTGAGTAGAAGAGGAAATAATTTGTCATCATTGTTTCAAACAGAAATTCTGCTTGCTGTCTTGAGAGTTCACTGAGGAGGCCAAAGGTGGAAACAAACCCAGTATATTACAGAGTACCAGGGAAGAGGGGTAAAATAGGTGAGAGGTGGTGGCAGCCTGGTAGATTTTGAAAGAGTAATTGTTTATGTTGGAAGGGAAGAGACAAAGGCTGTTCTCATTTGTCACGGTAATTGAGCATGGGATCATCATGAACTAAAATGAAGCTGGCCGTAGAGGGTGTCATGGTTTGAGCAGGAAATGGCCCCGAAAGCTTATGCATTTGAACTTTTGGTCCCTAGCTTCAGTAGTTGGTGGAACTGAGGCAGACAAATGTAGGCAAAGTCTCACCACTTGGCACTCCCAGTGCCACCTTTCTAATGATGCACTTTGCACCTGGGACCCCTACCTGACTGAAGGTCCATGTACCTTCCCCTCCAAATAATGCAGTAGGTTATTACTGCCCTGGAAGTCCCTGGATGACTGGATTGTTATGCTTGGTTTCCATGCATGTGTGTCTCAGAACTGTGGAAAGTATCCTGAAACTAGATGCAAATGGCCCATCCAGTCTGGGTTAGTATGGAGGGTAGACACAGAAAGACAACGTGTCCTCTGAGTGAATACCAGTTTAGGGGAACTGGTATTTACCAACGCATGCTTACACTTGGTCGGGCATGCTCATGAGTAAAACCAGGTGCCTTATGGGAAGTATGTTCACAATGAAGACTAATGTATCCCAAGGCTGTCAAAACAGAACCATTCTCAGTATGCCCCTTAGCAACCAACCAACCCTCCTCCTGGACCCACATAAGGAAGCCCCAAACTGCTGCTTTGGGGTACCCTTGCTCAAGTAGGCCACTGTCTCCTTGTATGAGACCCCACGCCATCTCTTCCTATAAAACTTCTTGCTGCCTTGACACTGATGTACACTTTTTGAAGATACCCAAAACCTGGAAATACCCAGACTGCTGACAACAGGACCTTTGCGACATGTAGCCTGACTCATAGAAGTGGGTTGCAGGGCCAGGCCTTGAAGGTCATATGTACTTTCAATGCCAGTTAGGACTCTGCTTCCTGATTTGCCGAGATGTGAGAAGCATTTGCTGTAACCTCCTGCCAACATAGACTGAGCCATTGTACCATGTTTTTCCATGAGATAGACCATAAAACCTGAGACTAAATAAAAGGTGGTTTTCTGCCTCTCATCAATTACTTTTGGCAGACGTTTTGTCATAGTGGTAAGAAATGTTGCTAATACAGAAAAAATATAAAAGTTCTGTTTCGTTACGTTTTTAGACAGTTAAGTGAATGTGTTACAGTAACCGGCTGGGTATAGATTCAGGGCAGAGACCTGGTCTAGACAGGTTTGGGAGCCATGAGACAAAACAGCTTGCCTAGAAAAACCATCTGGGGGGCTGGAGAGATGGCTCAGCAGTTAGGAGCACTGACTGCTCTCCCAGAGGTCCTGAGTTCAATCCCCAGCAACCACATGGTTCACAACCATCTGTAATGGGATCTGATGCACACCTCTTCTGGCCTGCAGAAGGGAAGGGAGGGAGGGATGGAAGAGAGAGAATCTAAATAAAACGGGGGTTTGGAAATCCAGCCTCAACAGCCCAGTGTTAAGTTGAAGAGTCACAAGGAGGCTACAAAGGAGTTTGAGAAGGAGTCGCCAGAGGTCGAAGTGTGTCATGGTCTGCGCTAGTGGCCTTGACAGGGCAGCACTAGTGGGAATATGGAAATGAAGCTGGCTGGGGGCACTGAGATGGGTTGGTGGGTTTGTGACAGACTTTGAGGAAGTGAATTGCAGCTTCTGAAGTGAAGAGAGGTTTTTTTGAAAAGACTTCAGGAATGACTAGGTGTTTATATGCTGCTAGAAGTGCTTAAGAAATTATGCAAGAGAAGGTTGTAGAACAAAGAACCCGAGAAAACAAGAACGATCTGAAATCCAATTCACAGAAGGCAGAATTGTCCGAGCTGCCCGCCCAAGCTGCTGGCAGTACCTCTCAGTCAGCCCAGCGCTGAGATGCATTTACTTTGGGTTCCTGTGTTTTCTGGGATTTCAGTAGGATTTCAGGAAGGAGACGTGTTTATAATTGACCTTTGAAACCTCTTTCTCCTAGATCAGGACAGTCGAACCCAACCTTTTTTCTCCAGAAAGGCTCGCAAGCATACGTTCTCAGGAAGAAACCACCCGGCTCTCTTCTTCCCAAAGCGCATAAGGTATGGCACAGAAATGCAGCAAGCCTTTCTTCCACCACAAGTAACGGCCTCTGAAAACACAGGAACAATTATATCTGCATTTGAAGGCCTCACAGTTACTGACTAATGCAAGTGCGATTCACTTTTAATTAAATATTCAATCAACTGTGCATCCTTTTGTTTTAAAAAGGATCTGCAGTTGAAGGCTAAGCTGTGTTTGAACCGCCATCCTGGTGGGCTTCCCTGTTCCCTGTGGGTTCATTCATTGCCACTCATTTCTAGATGCCTTCTTTTCCCTGCATACCAAGACCGTTATCCATAATGATGACCTTTATGTGATGAGTTAGCTTAATGTAGTTCTCTGGGCATATTATCATCATTCAGGGGTTAAAAAAAGAAAGACCTGAGTAGTCATTGTACCGTAGGCTTTAAGGTTTAGAATCATCGGGGGAAATGACAAAACATGTCTGTTACAAATTAAGTTTTCTGATTATTCTGAGTTGTTCACTACTTAGTAAACACATAAACCAAATTATCATGCTGTACCTCATAAGTGCATACAAACATGATTTACCAGTCAATTTTTTTTTTTTTGGTTCTTTTTTTCGGAGCTGGGGGCCGAACCCAGGGCCTTGCGCTTCCTAGGCAAGCGCTCTACCACTGAGCTAAATCCCCAACCCCTTACCAGTCAATTTTTAAACTAAATTTTCCTGGTTACAAAAACAGAAATTATCTCCAGATAGTTAGCAGGAGGGAACATAAATCCACGTCCTGAAAATGTTCTACGTACTCTCTGCATATATGGGAGGTCCTGGAATCATGTGCTTTCTAGTCATTCACCAGGAAAGACCACTGGGTGGGTTCGATATTATAGTAACAGGGGACACGGACGCTCAAGTTCTTGGAACCATCATGCTTCTGAAAATGCGAAGTTACTTAGATGCTTTTAAAAAAGAAGTTGGGTAACTTTTGTTAATGTCAACGTGGCATGACTGACGGAAACGCCCCACCCCCACCCTGCCTAGAAGTGTCTACCTCGGAAGGAATCCTCTTTGAGTCTCCTCTTGACTATGTCCCACTAGAACACAGCAGAACACATCGTGCTCTTAGCCTAAGCACAGCTCTGCTTTCCTCGCTTTCCCCAAGGCTGTGTTTTAAAAGCAGTGTCCCTGCTTTGCTGTCGTCCGTGTTGTAATTCCCTAACCCTTTTGTCCCCTACTCCCTACCACCCAGTCTCTTTCCTGACACATCTCTTTCAGTAGCCCTTGGTACTATGGACTGTCCTCACGTAGGGATTAATTACTTCCCTGGCCCATGACTCCTTGAACTCAAGATGAACAACATGTTTTCCTCTCCCTAGAACTGGTCAGTCACCTTTGTCCCAGTCTGGAGTAAGGCACTTTCCACACGCACAGATCATTCTTGCTGACTCATATTACAGCTCTGCTTTAAGCCACACCCCTGGGTCCTTTCTGAGTCTGCACATGTGTCTTACTCAAGTTTTCCTCTTCTCTTACTTGAGCCCCAGCTTTAATACCAACTTGCTTCTGGGTGCCTGGTTCCCCTCAGAGTTATCTGGGTCCCCCAAACAGACCATGTACCTGTAAGCGTCTTCATAACCCCTTCCTTGGAAGTCTGCTTCTCCCTTGGTGATCAGAAGGAATGGGTGGGTTTTTTCCCTTCCCACAACCACTGCCTGCCTTCTCCAGCTCCTGTATCTGACTAGAGGAATTCAGTCCTGAGCCTCCTGAGAACTATGAAGGGAGAGGTGAAGCCAAGAAGCAGGGAACTGCTGAGAACATAGAAACGCCCTTTAACAAAACCTGTGAAATGTAGCCAGACTGTTCCCTTTCTGCTACAAGAGCCAGTATGAAGCCTCAAGCAAATGCCCATCCTTTTACTGCAGTCAGATTAGCATGCTTTAGGGATGGCCTACTTTGTAACCATAATGGCTGAACAAGCTTCCTATTAAGGGAATTGTTACTGTCAGCTCTGGGTTACTTATTGACACATGCTGTAGCCAATAAATAGCCTTAGTGAAGGTTAGCTCACATGCAGTCATTAAATTTTTCTGTTTCTGGATTTCAATAATCCTATCTAGATTGATAGAGAATTCAAGGTCCAGAAAGCCTTGTTTTCTGTTGGATTTCCTGTTCCCAAGCCTCTGCTGTACTGTACCAATGCTTCCATTATCGGAACGGAATTTTATGTGATGGAACATGTGCAGGTAAGGTCTTACTTGCTTGGTTGGTGCTTTTATATCACTAACTTGTTCTTAAACACTCCTCTAGGTGGCGGTACAGAGCTACCAAAATTGTAGCCAAACAGGAAGATGGGGATGTGTATGTTCTTGGGGGGGGGGGAGGGGAAGGGGTCGGGGGAGGGGAGAATGGGGGGTGTTCCACATAGAAAGAACAAACTATTAAGACCAAAATCAAGTTGTGTTTAATTTGAAGATGTGGGTTAGAAGCGGTTTAAAGCCTTTGGGTTCACTCTGGCATGTCCTTGAGTTTTGTCTTTGGTCTGTATCTGCATACACATTTCACAGACAAACCTATGCCCAACATGCTCTGTAGATTGTTGGTTTTTGTCTGTCCGATATTTAAAAACTGGCCACTGTGATCACTTTAATAGGGTCGGATCTTCCGTGACTTTTCCATTCCTGGAGTTAGCCCAGCAGAACGTGCAGCTATATATGTGTCTTTGGTAGAAACCCTGGCATGGCTACACTCTCTGGATATACACTCACTGGAACTGGACAGATACGGTACCGGAGTCGGGTACTGCAAAAGGCAGGTAAGCTGCCCACGTTAGAAAGTACTTCACGGTCTCAGAAATAAGGCCCTGTGAATGACTGGTCAAATAAACCCTGTTGTTGTGTGGTTCTCTGAAATGTTGCCACTTAACATCTTCCTTGGTGATGTATCCAGATATCTTTTTATCATGAAATAATGCTGGTGTGTGTGTGTGTGTGTGTGTGTGTGTGTGTGTGTGTGTGTGTGTGTGTGTGTGTGTGTGTGTGGTGTTTTTTAAGTCAAGAAATCAGAGTGGATGAACCTGTGTATGCAGGCACACAAGTACGGCACATGGGTGTGAAGTGAAGGCCAGAAATGAGCTTCGGGTCTCTTATTCAGGAGCCATCCACCATATTTTCGAGGCAAGGCACCTCACTGGCTGACCTTAGGCTTTCTGATTAGGCCAGTCTGGCTGGTCAGTGAGTCCTCCTGCTCCTGCCGTCTCCCCTCAGTATTAGAATCCCGAGCTCGCACCATCAGGCCTGGCTGGCTTTCTTCATCTCCTTCCTTTCTTATTCTCTCCTCATGTGGTTTCTTGTACCCATGCTCAGGCAAACCCCATGCTTGCCCAGGAAGCCCTTTACTGACAGAGCCATCTCCCCCACCCTCACCCCCCACGAATTTTATTTTTTAGGTAACCTTTTGTTTAGTAAAAGCTTCCATTTCCGCCTTTCACTTGGTTTACCTGTAGATTTTCTTCTCAGCTTCCCCTTTCCGAGTTGTGCTAAGCAAACATCTATTAAGCTTTTAATGCTTGTGAGATACTTTTTTAAATCTATCAAGGAATCAGAAATAAGTCCCTGCCATAAAGGAACTTGTGGTTGTTTTTTAGAGACCCATCCATGAGTCTCATGCACATGAAGCTGGGGAATGGTCTATTTCCCTGAGTTTATTAGCCATTAGTAAACTGTTCAGTGCTCATTGCAAGGGCTGTATGTCTGGGGCATGGGCATTGGTGTGCCTGTGCCTGGATGTGGAGCATTAAGAATGAGATGGTGACCTTGCAGCCAGACCAGGCCCAAATGGGCTGCACCCATTATAAGAACATCCTTTGACAGTGGGGCAGGAAGATGAGAGAGAGCCTTCACTTGTGCTGAGTTGGTTCAAAGTGAGCTGTGCACATCCTGGTTTTAAATCTCTGCAAAACTCACAAGACAGAGGCACTATCCTCATTTTGCTGATGAGGAATTTGAGGTTTATACTGATCCAATAAGTTCCTAGACATTATATAAATCTCAGCCAGTAAGAAGCCAAAGTTGAAGACCTTTGCTCTGTTGTACTAAATTAAGCAGACAGACATTGGGCAACAGAGGAGTTGAGCAGCTGAAAGATGTGGTCTCATTTGTAAGAGGGCTCTGAGAATAGGTGGGTTTCATTTGCTTCTAATTCTAAGAGCAGCATAAAGCCTGCTCTGCTCTTATTGGTACATTGAAAATATCCTGTGGGTGAGGGAGAGGATGTTAGTGGGAAAAGCTCTTTCTAGCCCCCTTTTCTGGGATAAACCATCTGCTGAGGTGCGTGAGAGAGAGAGAGAGAGAGAGAGAGAGAGAGAGAGAGAGAGAGAGAGAGAGAGAGAGGAGGGAGAGAAATTACCTGTGGTGTATGTACGTGTGTGTGAAATCATCTGTGTTTGGAGGTTGTTTGCATGCATTTCTTTCTTCCATGAAGTAGTTACTGAGTGAAGACCGTTCTTGACACCTATGCCAGCATTTTTCCTTCTTGTCCGATAGAAACCTAAGTAGGTAAAATGGAGCAAGCAGGAACAGAAATTTGAGTGTTGGGGGTTTCATGCTGCTGGGAGTTTCATGTGAACAGTTCCGTTAAGCATTCAGTAGTAAGGTGGACTTGGGCACAGATAGACTAGTCTTAGAGTCACTGACCCCAGGACATTCTGTCTTTACCTCTATCCCTTTCCTGTTCACAAACCCCAGGTGTCCACCTGGACAAAGCAGTACCAGGCCTCCGCCCATCAGAGCATCCCTGCCATGGACCAGCTCTCCACATGGCTAATGAGGAACCTGCCAGATAGCGACAATGAGGAGTGCCTGGTTCACGGAGATTTCAAGCTGGACAACATAGTTTTCCACCCCAAAGAGGTACCGTGAGACATGTTTGGGACACATTGTCTGGATCTGACCTGAGACTTCTTAAGGAAACAGATGTCCCCCGCTTCCCCCAGGTCCTGAAGGAGCCCAGATCAGTCTGTTCTCCCCACACCTCAGACTGTCTCTGACTTAAAGCCTCTGGAGCTGAGTCCTACAGATTTTATGGCATAGGACTCTGTCTGCCTTTTGGGGCTGGCCCTAATCTTAAACAGTATCACAGTCCTCACTTTAAGCAGGGCTTGGAAGTTGGCGGGTGTCTCTCTTGTCGAAGAAGATTTTGATCTACTCCCTTAAATGCCAGCTTCATGGAATAGCATGGCTGGCAGAATTCACATCAACAAACAATCATTTGTGGGCAGCTCTGTGCTCAGAAACATTCATTTGTCCCCTAAGGAGCATAAACCACAGATGAAGAGAAAAGACAACTGAGCAAGAGAGACATCTTAGACCTGCATGCCAACATACCATTTAAACAGCCTATACACTAGGAACAGAAGGCCCAACCCTGAGTGCACTAACATGAACCCGCTCAGCAGTCAACATGGACTGCTCTCCAGCACCAGAGAATCCAGTGCCCCCTGCTGGCTTCTTCAGGCACTGCATGTGTGGGATGCACTTTTTTTTTTTCATCAAAAACAGTATTTGTAATTCTGAGACCTTCACTTAACACGACCATTTCTAGCTGTACCCATCTTTTGCTGCAAGTATGAACTTTATTTTTCTTTATAGTTAAAAAATATCTACTTGTTATTCATACCACATGTTTTATCCAGTCCTATGCTGCAGGATACATAGGAAGTTATTTAAGCTACACATTGTGAATACTGCTGAACTCAACATTGATATCCACGCATGTTCTTTCAATTCAGCTTTTAACAGAAACCCAGCTTATTTTCCTCTTTTGTTAAAGATGAACTATTTACACAGACAATATAATCTGAATACAATTTCCCTCCCTGTGTTCTCTAAGTACATCTCTGCCATTCTGTCTAGATCTATGACTCCCTCTCTCTCTTTCATCAGAAAAGAAACGCTTCAAAGATATAACAACAAAATAGAGCAAAATAAAATATAACAGGCCGTCAAGGACCAACCTCTGCTTGTGCAGGGGCTCCTCAGAAATGGGGTGTTTAAGAGTGGAGAAAAAACATAAAATCAAAGTTAAATCTTGGGGTACAAGCTGATGGTGTGTTTTCTGCTTAAGACAGCTTTCTCTCTGGATAGCTCAGCTCTGACAGACCAAGACCCAGGTTTTTATTTACATATCAATTTAGTCATTTACTCCAGGTTCACTTTTAATGATCTCATGAGTTAGCATTGCATGACCCCACCCCTTATTCATAGAAAATGATGTCAGGCAAGTTTTAACATGCAAATGAATCCAGAGAGCTACCTGCCTTTGGAAGCACAAAGAATAACCAGGTGGGATTCTGTCGTGTAAGATGACCTTCCAACCATGTCTGGACCTAAATTTCACTCTGTCTCAGGCTGACCTTGAACTCACTTTTATGCGGGAGTCTGTCCTCCACATTCCTCAACATAGGTCTTAACTAATTCCTTCCTCTGCTTCTGAAAGACCCCGGAGCGGGGAGACCATCACTCAAGTCTCGGGATGACGTGACCCCCCAAGAACTCACGAGAGACCATCCTTGCTGTAATCATACAAGGTTTATTGATGGGAACCAGTGCACTGGAGTCGAGACTCGTATCCCACGCAGGGGTAGAGGAGTTCGACCCTGAGTATGGGAGAAGGGGTATTTAAAGGAAGAAGCCACAACCCAAGGGGGTAGGGATGGCGTCATTGGAAAATGTCGAGAATACCAGTGAAAAATCACAAGGAGAAGCTTCCTGTTTCTCAAGATCATTTTCAAGATTGTAATCTAACTTTATGGTCAGCCAGTTCCTGGGAGAAGCTTCCTGTTTCTCAAGATTGTTCTTTAAGATTTTAATCTAACTTTATGATCAGCTAGTTCCTGGGAGAGAGTTGCCGAACCAGCTGGTGTAATTACTCATTCTGTGGCCAGCTAGTTCCTGGAATATGCAGTTCCAGGGCCCGACCAGTTTCTTTCTTCTGCTCTAAACTTTTGTCTAGGGGGGGGCAACCTTAAAACTTCCACATTTCACTTCCACTTAGCTTCTCTGAGTGCCTGCCAAGCCCTGGCTCTGACATCCCTTTCTAACTCCTTTGAGGATTCACACATTCAATTTCCCCTTCTTGAGACACCATGATTCATGCATGACTTAGTTTGACTTTTTTTTTATAAGATTAATTTTAGCTTTTAGTATTTCTTTTTTCTTTTATTGGATATTTTTTATTTATATTTCAAATATTATTCCCTTCTCCGGTTTCCTGGACATAAACCCCTATCCCCCTCCCCCTCCCCTTAGTTTGACTTTTTACCCTGCAGGAACAATGACCACAATCTGGTATTTCAGAAACTGTTTTCTTTAGTATTTATTTAATTAAAATGTGTGAATTAGAACGTTTCCTGCATATAGGACATTTAGTTTTTAAACCTTGAACTTAGGTTTTCAAAATTTTGCTACATAGTATCACTTGGGTATAACTCCATATCTTAATCAAAGAAGACCTTTTTCCCCATGCCTATGAACTGAACCTAGAGCCCAGCAAGCACTTTACCAACGACCTGTGTTTCCCAGCCCCCCCCCTTTTTTTTTTTTTGAGACAGTATCACTTACTCTGTAGCCAGGCTCTGTTTTGAATCTAGATCTGTGTGATTCAAAGTTCACAATAACCCACAATTCTACAATAATATGTCTAAGTTTTTCAAAAGAATCAAAGAAGTGAAAAAACAAAGGTGCATGGAGATGTGGAATACCCTGACTCACAGTGTGTTGTGTGTGTGTGTGTGTGTGTGTGTGTGTGTGTGTGTGTGTGATTCTTTTCATCACCAAAGCAAATGTCACATCTACATTAATTCTTAAAATATAAATATAATTAATCATCAGAACTTCTTCTTTCCCTCAGTTCCTCCAGACTGAGAAGTCGGAGCTGTGTCTGCATCTGTTTGTTAGCAGAGATGTCAGGGCAGAGGGCAGGAGGATTAGCAGCCAGGAGTAGAACCAGAGGCCTTGGCACTAGACAGTTGATGCTGGTTGGTTTTCATAAATCAGAGGCACCACTGTGGGCAAAGACTACAAACTGTGACCTCATGTTGCGTTTTGATGGAAATCTGAGTGCTGAATGTACTGTGTCCTCTGCTTGCTTATTCGTTTTTTTTTTTAATCCAATGTGTCCTGTGCATCTTGTTGCAGTGTCGGGTTATAGCGGTGTTGGACTGGGAGCTCTCGACCTTCGGCCATCCTTTGTCAGACCTAGCCCATCTATCCTTGTTTTACTTTTGGCCCCGGACACTGCCCATGATAAACCGAGGCTCTCACATTCAAGAGAACACAGGTACAGAGGAGCAGTCACATAAACTCCTTTTTGTTATTGCCAGAGCTGAAAGGCATACGTTGCTTGTAGTTCTGTGAAGCTTTTGTTCCTTAAAAATGTTTCTAATTCATCTTGCTTGTTTTCTGAACTTAGAACCTCACTTTTTATACACATTTTTTGCATATAATATTACTTGGCTCAATAGTGACTGTCTTTGCACTGCATGTCATTGTCAGATTGTATCTTCTCAATGGTGACTGTCTTTGCACTGCATGTCATTGTCAGATTGTATCTTCTCAATGGTGACTGTCTTTGCACTGCATGACACATTGTATCTTCTTGCTCTATTATGTCATTTTGAAATGTTCACTGTGGCATCCTTACTAAGGTTTATGCTGTGTTCTGTTTTTATAGGAATACCATTGATGGAAGAACTGATTTCTATATACTGCCGTCGCAGGGGAATTGATCCTAATCTCCCTAACTGGAATTTCTTTATGGCCCTTTCATTTTTTAAATTGGCTGGAATAGCACAGGTACTTATTTTCAGCAAGTTTAACCATTTCTTTCCAATGTATTGTGAGCTATGTTTAAACTACTGTTTAGGCCACTGTGTTCCTCCAAAAGTCAAGTTAGATATAAGTAACATGTAAGTTTAGAATTTACAACAACAAAAGACTTCAGTGGGAAGAAAATCTGAGTATCACATGAGTTATGACTCTTTTGTACAGAGAAGGTCAGTGAGAGAAGACTTGATGGTGATGGGAAAGTAGGAAGTGCATGGTGGGAAAGACTACGTACAGTGCACCAGAAAAGCACGCTAAAATCCTCGTTTGTTGGAGACCGAAAAATCTTCCCCCCTTGTTTAGTCTGGGAGCCACCCAGGGCATGCATGGTCCCATCTGAATTCATCCAGCATAGGTCTTCTCACCACAGTTACTCTTTCTGGAAGCGTACACATGAACACACCCAGATTCTAAAGCCAGTCAACTAATGATGAGAAGAGGCCGTGTTAGGTTGAGTGGGAATTGTGAAAGAGCTGTTTGCCGTTCAGGTCACACTGCTCAAATGACACTGTTTTACCCAAATTAGGAATCAAAGATGACATTGAACAGGAAAGCCTTCTCCTTGGTGTCAGTGTCTGATTACATTTTGATCGCTGTTAAGGGAAGCAGTAATCAGTATGGGCGTTGCCTTGTTTTGGGCAGTGGCTCATTTTCAAGTTTGGCTTGAGTCATTGGTTACACTTTTGCCTGGATAAGAGGGACACAAGGACATGATATGAGTGTGACTCTAACTCATAGGGATACAGTGTCCTCTGCAAGTAAGTTCACAGCCTCCTTGGTCTGACTGACATCGCTGGAGTCCATGAATTACAAATTGGAAAGAGAATTGGTTAGCTAAGGGACCATTCTCAATGAATTTTAATTGTCCCATGTTAATTTACTTGTAGGGGGTCTACAGTAGATACCTCATGGGAAATAACTCATCTGAGGATAGCTTTCTCACTGCCAATACTGTGCAGCCTCTGGCAGAAACTGGATTACAGCTGTCAAGAAGGTAAGGAAAGCAAGGTCTCGGGTAATTCACAGCCTCGATCAGCTGGGTCTCTAGGACCCCAGAGAGGCAGGGCACAGCCAGGGGTCCTCACTATTCACAGCCTCAATCAGCTGGGTCTACAAGACCCCAGAGAGTCAGGGCACAGCCAGGGGTCCTCACTACTCACTTAGTCACATTACAGCTTCAATCAGCTAGGTCTCCAGGACCCCAGAGAGTCAGGGCACAGCCAGGGGTCCTCACTACTCACTTAGTCACATTACAGCTTCAATCAGCTAGGTCTCCAGGACCCCAGAGAGTCAGGGCACAGCCAGGGGTCCTCACTACTCACTTAGTCACATTACAGCTTCAATCAGCTAGGTCTCCAGGACCCCAGAGAGTCAGGGCACAGCCAGGGGTCCTCACTACTCACTTAGTCACATTACAGCTTCAATCAGCTAGGTCTCCAGGACCCCAGAGAGTCAGGGCACAGCCAGGGGTCCTCACTATTCACTTAGTCACTGGGTGTGGGAAGCTTAAAACTTTAAGAAAATGGAAGTTATATCTCTGTACAGACTAGGACTGCTATTGACAGTCAGGATAGTTTTCTAGTAAATGACAATATACCTAAAAAGATAATGACTTAAAAATGAAAAGAAAATACCCATATTTATGATTACATGTATTCTTTACCAATTGGAATTATAATCTTTTAAATATATAGGTGAGCATGATTTCATATAACCTATTTAAATACCTATTAAACATACCTATTTAAATGACATTATCATATTATTAACTCATCAGTAATACTTTTTTCTTCAACATTTTACAAGTGTCTTTGAAACTGTATCTATATCAGGACAGCATTTCTGAGGGGTCTGACACACCTTTCCAGCCACACTCCTGCTCCTTATACAGTGGATGAGTACTAACCCCAGAGACATTTTCTAAGCCCCACTAACCCATGACACAACATTGGAATAACTGGGTTTAGGGGGGGATTTATTTATTTGTTTCTTTATTTTATGTATGTGAGTTCACT
This sequence comes from Rattus rattus, assembly GCF_011064425.1. NCBI lineage: Eukaryota > Metazoa > Chordata > Mammalia > Rodentia > Muridae > Rattus > Rattus rattus. Next base: position 95,397,989 of record NC_046161.1, read on the forward strand.
GTCACTCTCTTCAAACACATTAGAAGAGGGAATTGGATTTCATTACAGATGGTTGTGAGCCACCATGTAGTTGCTGGGAATTGAACTCAGGACCTCTGGGAGAGCAGTCAGTGCTCTTAGCCGCTGAGCCATCTCTCCAGCCCCAGGATAATTGTTTTTTACAATTCATTTCTAAATTCAACTCAAAACTCTGTGTGGTTTTTCCAACAGAACAAGGGCTTCACTGTGTTTCTTATTACTCTCTTAAGGTCCTCTTTAAAATGACCTGCAGTGGTATCTGTGAAACATGTGTGAAGAATCCTGACAGATTTGTGCAGACCTTCCTTGTTCTTTTGTGGTTGTGACAGTGAATGGACAGCACTAAGGCTAGCACTGGTTGAGGCCATGTGAGGCTTGTGTTTTCCCAAGTAGCTTTTTAAGCATTCAAGCCTCATGATCAGAACAAAGCAATTCTATGTTTGCTCCATACTATAAAAACGAAAAATGATCCATGGGGCTGAGGTCACAGCTCAGTAGTAGTAGAGCAATTGCCTGGTCTGTGCAAGGCTCTGGGTTTGCTCCCTGGAGCTGCTGGTGGCTAACGGATCCAAACTGAATAATGAGCCGAAGCCTCCCAGATGTGGCTGCTCCTCCTACGGATATCTTTGGATAGCTGGGGAGGTTTTAAGAAATGTATAATGATGACTTTGGACACCTTTGTAACCTTTCTTTTCTTTTGCCCAGAACTCTCAGTACTGTACCACCACAGGCTGACGCAAAAAGCCGGCTGTTTGCACAGAGCAGGAGAGGCCAGGAAGTGCTCACTAGGGTGAAGCAGTTCATGAAGCAGCATGTCTTTCCTGCTGAAAAGGTACTGTGCTCAAGGACCGGGTAGTTCTTTCCTGACAGGCAGCACCCCTCCCCCACCATCCCCCATTCTTCCACTTCCCTCAGTTCAGACATTTAGAGCTAAAATCTCCTGCAGGATACGCACATACATCTATGGTTGCAAATCAAGGCAAAGGGACCAAGCAGTGAGGCCTGGATGGACTGGAGTGAAACATTACACCCAGCTGCCTTTCGATAAGGCGGTGATCTTCAGCTTTTGTTACTCTAAATGTGGATGCTTTGAGAATTTGAGAACCACAGTCTCCCCCAAATAGACGTGGCCTGAACTCTGGCCTGTCATTTAAAGCCACATAAATACTAGCCTTCCTTTCCCTCACAAGCTGTCATTATAAGGGGTTACACTGAAGAAGTTCATGGATTGGACTGAGGAAACATTCATCCAGTAAAGAATTATGTACTGGGCACCGGAAGAGCAGCTGAAAATTAGAACAAGACAGACAGGGTTTACGCCCCTGTGGAAAGACAGATGAGGAAGAGGCGCTAAGTGCTGGGAAGAAGAGGAGGAGTTTTGACAGGGTGTGTATGTGAGGCAATTGTAAAGGCTTGGTTCCGATCCATGCCTGGTGGAGGTTGGTGGCCTTGTGTGGCCTCAGTCTTCCTTCTGCAACATGAGTAAGTCTGGTCCGCCTACAGTAAACCTCATGGTAGCTACCTGCGATTCTGAGGGTCTCGAGCTGGACTGGAGTCAAATGAACTCAAAAGACCAAGAGTCTCAACGATGTCAGAAGTAAGATGCGTTTATAGGGACATTAGTGCTGTTGAACTGTAGGACTAGCTGTCATATTAGCAGATGTCTTGATATGAACATTTATCATAGAGTGGGATACAGTTTCTTCAAAAACACTCAAGTATTACTTCTAAAATTGTCACCTCTCTGTTGGCACTAATTAGTTCTGCCCTAGCTAGTGTGTGTCCAATTTTGAATTCAAAATTAAACTTTTGAATATCAAAAGGGGAGAACAGCACTTTTAATTCAATATAGTAGTCTAAATTCACCAAATTACCCTTCCTAAAATAAAATTCAATTGAAGTTTTAGGGCAATGGAATAAATTAGAGCAGGCAAGGGGCCCACCAGAAAAGCTAATGCAAAGTAGATTTGAAAGACAGAGTGGGTCGTCCGAAGAACAGACCATCATAGAGGATGTTTCATCTTGAAGGAATTTTGAGAGGAAAGTGGGCTTTTCCCACAATGGAGAAGTAGGTGATTGGGTGACACGGAGAGCAAGGGGCAGAGAGAAGTCAAGGTGCTGGAAGAGTTATCCAGCTGGAAGCCAGGGCCCATGACCATGAGTGAGCAGCGCCCTGCATTGTTCAGCTCTGTGTCCGCTCGCTCCGTGGAGTTTCAGATGGAGAGCCAGCTTGCCTATCAGTTCATCTAATTCTCATGTACTTACACTGAATCTAAGCCCATCTGCCACATGCCTGCGCCTGCAGCCAGCCCAGACAAGCCGAGATTAGCAGAGGGAAGAAAGGGGTTTGTTTTCTCTTTCACCTGCTGTTCCTGTGGCTGGCACCAAAGCAGGGATGGGAGGGGTCGGAGTGAGGTTGTGGTGCCTGTGAACCCAGTGCTACTCAGCTGTTAAAATATGTGCGAAGGACTCACAGTAAAAGTAAAAACACAAACCCCGGACAGACTGTAGAAGGCGAAGGTTGGCCAAGCTTGTGTGGTAAGCAAAGCCACTTTGTGTTGGCAGAGCTTTTAAATCTGTGTTCCCACATCTGATAGCAGCAGCATGTCATCACTCAGAAACTTGTAACGACCTGTGTAGTTTTATCCTGAAGATGATCGGAACAGCTAATCCCCAGCTGCGGGGCATAATCTGAAATGATTTGCAGAGAAGTAAATAGCTTTTCCCAAAATAAAAGAGAGAAAACATTAAATTCTTTTCAATGTTATTACAACCGAGGTGCCAAACCAACATTGGCATGTCTAGAAGATAATATTGTGTTGTATATTACAGCAGGACTCAACATCGTGTATCTTTAGCTACTAACCTTCTTGGTGGCTCTTTGTTTATATTTTTATGTATTTTCCATAACAAGAAAAAATAAGGTTGGCAGGACTATTTCTGTGCCCTTTTGAAACTCCTCAGTTAGCCTAAAATGAACACAAAACCCACCTCTGAAACTGTATTACGTCAGTTCTTCCTTTTGAGAGCCAGTGAGGAACACTAGCACTGCAGTGTGGGACAGAACAAGCAGCACAGTGTAGGGGCACACAGGCCAGCGTGATAATGTTACCAGAAGTCAAGGGAGTCTCTTCATGGTCACCACATGATCTGGGTAAATGCAGGGACCCTTGTGGAGTTCATGGTCTCATTATTAAAAGACTTTAAAAAACGGCCTCAAATGGAAGTTGCAGGCAATTTTATTAGACTTAGAAAGAAAAGTACCCATGGCAGTCACATTCGGAACTTCACAGCTGCTCAGAGAGAAGAGAAGCCATGCTGTGCTGCTTAAGGCATAATTAAAGTCACCACATGACACCAGACAGCCACATGGCAGGGAGGGAGGCTACAGACAGAGAAGAGTGAGGAAACATGATGTGCCAGGAAAGGTGTGCTTAGGTTCAGGCCAGCATCCGGGAAAGTTGAGTCAGAAAGATGGGCGGACCAAGCTAAACCCCAAAGTGGCTCAGCTCATAGCGATCTGGGCTAGGGGCAGTTAATTCTAGGAAAGATATAGTAGTTTATTAAAGGAGTAATTAATTATTCCTCCTATTTCTTTAGCATGGCTTAAGATGAACCCACCCTCCTGGGGCATGTAAACACAGGTATAATTTGATTTCTCAGAACTGTAGGATTATAAAGAGATAGTCAGAATGAAGACATCATAAACATCTTTCATAATATATTTATTACCAAGCACAACAGCACTGACTTTTTATAGCCACCCTAGGAACAGGCATAATATGCAACTCCAAACGGAAAGGCTTCCAATCCGGCTGGCTTCCTGACAGATGTGACAAGCACTCTCCATCCTGAAGTCTTTGAAAATGCAGGGGCCTCTGCCCTGTACAGTGCTGGGACTCCAGATGAGCCTGGCTTCCCCAAGAGGAACACGGCAGTCCACTGCTGAGGACAGTGTCGTTAGGAAGAGTAATCTACACTAACTTGATGAAACACACAGAAAGTTTTGACAGTACCCATGACCTTTACCCCCATAATTCTCTTAGCTGAAGTGTAGAGAAAGTAGTTGATACAGAGTTGCTGTAAGTATTTATAAATATATCTCTAAACTATCATAGAACTGTCATCCAGTATTTTTATTGTACTCTTCTTGTTGTACAAAGCAGAGGTTACTCTTTGGCCTGAATAGTTTAATTTAGACTTTCCCACTTTGTTATTACTTTATCATTCATTCTTGCAACTCAGATGTTTCTCTTGGAGCCAAGTTCCTTTGCTAAGAGTCTGAGAGAGTTTTTCTGCTGTCGTTTGGTTGGTTTTTGGTTTTTGTTTTGTTTTGTTGAGGGCATAAGTAGTACCTTGCCTATTGATGATATTTTTATTCTGTCCTAATTCTTTAATATTCAGCATTATGCTTTGAGACAAGGTCTCCCTAATTAGTTCGGTCTGGCCTCACGCTCATGATCCTCCTGCCTCAGCTTCTCAAGTGCTAAGATTATAGGTATGTGCCACCAGCAGCAGCGGCCGCCAACAGTTTGGGATATGAATTCCAAGTTAATTACTTTCTCTCAGTTGTTGAAGATATTCACCCCTCAATTTCTTTTTAACATCTCAATTACATTTGTTCATTTGTTTGGGGGGGGGTATGCATATTGAAGTCAGGTCCTAGGGATCAAACTCTGGTCGCCAGACTTGGTAGCAAGCACCCTTACCCTCTGAGCCGTCTCACTATCCAAGATCTTTATTGCTGCCGTGCAAATCAGCACCCCATGGGCCGTTATATCTTTTTTCACTCATACTTTTCTTCTCTCAAGTTTCTGGGTAAAGTAATTTCTTTAGGTCTTCCTACCGTGTTGTTCAGTTCTCCATAGTCTGTATTATCTAACTTTGGAGAGTGTGAGAAATGCCTGGACAGTTCTTAAAGAAGAGGCCCAGACTCACCAAAGTATCGTAGGTGCATGTAGGTGCTACCTGCTCCATGGTCCCCAGTGTGTCTTCCCCGGAAGGGGAGGGGCTTCCGGTCCTACCAGCCTTCTCAAGCTTCATTGCAAAGGCTTTCATTTCCTTGAGTTGCTGTAAAAGTTTGTTTTGTCGGGTTTAGCAGCCCATTGTCTAACTTGTAATTCCTTTCTTTCTTCTTGGAATCTACTCACCACAACCCCTTTCTTCTGTGAAAGTGAGCAGTATGGGTGGTTGTAAGGAAACAGGACTGCTGATTCTGGCCTGTGGCGGCTGGCTTCCTGCAGTGATTAGGGATTTTTCAGGATGGGCTGTGGGTTGATTTTTCCCCCCGAAGGAGTTACGTGAGTTTTTGTACAAAGCTCTTTCCTCCCGAAGGGCTGCTTTAGTTCCTGCCAGCTGCTTGAGGCCACGGCTGGCAGGACATTGTAAACCCAATTTGGGTTTGAGACTTGAGGTCTGGTATTTGGATCCCATGCTTGGGTGAAGGCAGGTTTCCGGACCTGGCATTTCTTTTTCCTATTTTACTGCTAACTAAGAGCTGTGGGGAGCTTTTTCCCCATGGTGTGCCTCTAAAGGCACAGATTTTTGTGTGTGTCTCTCTCTGTTCCATTTGTTCCCCACTTAGGTTTTACTTCTCAGGATGAAAGTTCTATATGCTTTGTCCGCCCCACCCCTGGCCTTATCATTAGCCTGTGCCCTGCTGGTGTGGCCCCTGGAGAACCAAGGCCTAAGTCAGCCTCCACAGCCCAGAGGACAAGCTTTAGCTCCCATTCTCCTGCCTGTCTGAAGGATGAAGCTGTTTGGTTGATTTCTTCCGGAACAACCGTACAGTACTTAATATATCTTCAATTGGTAACACTTCACCCAGCTTTTTTAGTTGAGGTGTTTCTATGCCTACCGTGTACCATGTTGCTGGAAGCAGAACAGGTACCCCCTTGGGTATAAGATTATTACTGTCTGTTGCTGTTTAATATTGAGGCAGCAAGATGGTGGCAGGTGCCTATAATCCCAGCTCTTAGGCAGTTGAGACAGCATCACGAGTTCCAGCCCACACATGTGCAAGCATGTGTGCGTGCTCACACACACACACACACACACACACACACACACACACACACACAGGCACTCACAGTGCTCATGACATTGTTACTTTAAATTAATTTAGCCTAATCATTTTCCCTTCCCTGTCTTAAGGAAGTAGCTGAATACTATGCTCAAAATGGAAGCTCAGCGGAGAAGTGGGAGCGCCCCTTAGTGATTGAAAAACTAAAGGTAAGAGAGACAAGAAGGCACTCACCATGGGGAACTGCGTGTTTGGGGGACCTTACTTATCATTGTTGTCGTGTAGGTAAAGGATAACTACAATGGTAATAACTTTTTCCTTTTCTTTATGGTCTTGACACATTGATCAGACTGGATTCAGTTTGTGGCAATCCTCCTGCCTCTGCTGCCCAAGTGCCTGGATGATAGGCATGATAGCTCATGCTCCAGAAATAACTCTCTTTGTTTTTTGATTTTTTTTTTTTTTTTTTTTTGAGGGGTTGTTTTGGTTTTTTGTCTCTTGATTTTCAAGACAGGATTTCTCTGTGTAGGCCTGGCTGTTCTGGAACTTGCTTTGTAGATCAGACTGGCCTCAAACTCAAAGAGACCCACCTGCCTCAGCCTCCCAAGTGCTGGGAATAAAGGCATGGACTACCATGCCTGGCCATCAGAAATAACTTTCTTAAAATAAAATTGCTTTTTTAAAAAAAATCTGGATTTTTAAAAATCTTGTCTGTGGTGGCTCACACCTGTAATTCTAGCACTTTGGAGGGAGGCTGCAAGCTAGAGGCTAGCCTGGACTACATAGCGAGCCAGGGCCACAGTATGAGGCTCTTTTTAGAGAGAAAGGAAGTGAGTGGGGGAGAAAGGAAGGAAGAAAGAGAGGGAAAGGGAGGGGAGGGGAGAGGGGGGGAGGGGGAGGGAGGGGAGGAGGGGGGAGGGAGGGGAGGGGAGGGAGGGGAAAGAATCTACCTATCAAACCTGGCTACTTGGCATTCTGAATGGTTCTGATGCAGTAGTCTCTTTATGTTGCCCCCTGCTAACCATCTCCCAAGTGAGCTGAAGCCAGAGTGGGCTGTGGGACACGGGGGCTGGGCTCTGACTTCGTGGAAGAGCTCCCCTCTCGAGCATGCTGGGCCCTGAGTTTGTCCAGCAAGGAGCAAGGCCAGTAGGATATTTGTGCAGAGTGGTGTCAGGTCACATGTCATATTTCCGGATCACGGCAATACTTGTAAGATTTACACTCAAATGTGCGGGGGCGGTTGTAATCATTCTGTTTGCATGACAAGCATTGAAGTGTGCAAGTTTAGTTTTAGAGCCAAATCTAAGGGAGCCTGGAAAGCAAGACATTCCCATAATTATTAAGCAGCCACTGACCTTCCGTGAGTTGCTAACCCCTTGATTTAACACAGAATACAATACAATGAAATAATTCCATAAATGCTTTTACATTTCAAAAAGCATTACCACCAATAACTTTAAGATAAGCTACTTTGTTTGGTAAATTTTGATCACTTGTCCATCCCCTTGACAGGAAATGGCCAAAGCAGAGGGCCTGTGGAACCTGTTCTTGCCTGCTGTGAGCGGTCTCAGCCAGGTGGACTATGCCTTGATTGCTGAAGAGACAGGAAAATGCTTTTTCGCTCCAGATGTTTTTAACTGCCAAGCACCAGGTTACTACACATCATTTTCTTTATACTTTGAACAGAGTTTCAAATCTCTTTATTATAAGGAAGTTTTTCCAATACGAAGTCATTCAATTACAAATTTGAGCATAATTTTACAGCTACTTTGAATGCAATATACAGGTGGGTTTGAGGTCCTCAGTGGGCTGTTCTTTTAATCAGTGTCATTATGTTAAGACTGCCAGTAGGCAGAAGTAGCCACCAAGAGGACTGGTTATGTGAACGTCCCACTTCCTGGTTGGGGTTGGGTATTTATTTCTACAGCTAGTTAATCTCCCAGTCTCTCCATTGTGTGAAGCTTTCTCCCAGGCGGCTGCCTTTGTTTCTGTCAGGGGCTCCAAGCCATGTTTACCAGAACACTGTAAACTTAATTGGCAGGATTTCCTACCGCCTTTTATTGTATGGCCGTGGTGTTAAGAGACTGTCCCTAGAAGAGTTGGCACCATATTGAACAGAAGGGCGTATGCAAGTATAGTGGATCTCTGAGAGAGGAGTCCATGTTTAACAAAGTGGCTCTATGCTAAACTGTATGTAAAATTCAGGTTAGTTGATAGGCTTCTGATAGAGCTCATTCCTGGCATGGTCTCCCTCTGTCTGCACCAGTTTCTCAAGTCTCTGCCCTTCTGCGCTGTAATTGGTCAAGAGGCTATGGTAAGAAACGTGTCCTCAGTGTCTGAAGATCTTATCCCAAACCTACCATGTGGGCATGACACACTGCACATGCAGTGTGATTTTATATAAAAGGAAATAAACTGGTAATCTGGAAGTTCACAGCTTTCTTCCCTACTCTTCCTAATAAGACATGACCTATATTGCGACCCACTGTGTAGCACGTGTAGTTACACACATGGGTTTGTAATAGATGGATAAATATTCATTTATTTATATTTATCTAACACAGGTCTCATGAAACTACCATTCCCTACTACACGTGACATTCAGATGTTTTCTAGAGCAGTGTATTAGTTTTGTTCTGTTTTGAGAGTGTGTTAGACATATTCCACTGTGTGGAGTTGTGGCTCAGTAACGTGCCAAGTTCAGCTGCGGGAAGCTTGCTTAAAGCCCTGCCATGGTCCTTCCACTTCGTTTGTGAAGTCACCAGACACTCCGGGGGGCTTTCCTAAGATTGAAATGTCACAAGTCTGATAGTTGTTCTGCTTAAATAATACCACAGATTGTTGAAAATTTAAAATTAGTTTTTGACTAAGAAATGACTAAGCAGTTCTCTCAAGTAGAAAGACAAGGAGAACCAAGGAGCCAGGAGTCTTCCTTCCTGAGGTGGAACTGGTGCAGAGCCTGGGATGCTGTGTGCTGAGGTGTTTTCCAGGCAGACTAATGGAGTCGTGGCCAGTGTGGATTGCATTCTGCAGGATCCTTAAGCCGGATGATTATTTCTACCTAGTTGTCCAAGCTTAGAAACGTACACACCCCTACAGTTTGTCTTTCTGTTTTTCCCTTCAAAGAGTTGTAAATGTTGTTTATTAGAGTGCTAAGATAGCTATTTTAATTTCCAAATCTGCCACTATAATAAGGTAGGGCCTTTGGGCTGTTTTTTTTTTTAAATAGACTTTCCCCCAACCATAAACTAAAAAAATTTATCAATTTCTCAAAGTAAAACTGAAAACTTCATATCCTTTCTCTTTTAAAGAGGATCTCATGTAGCCCAGGCTGTCCTCACAGTTAATGTGTAGCCAAGAATAACCTTGAACTCCTGACCCTCCTGCCTCCAACCTATCCCTACATCCAAACGCTAGGATTACCAGTGTGTGCCACTGCTCCCGGCTTAATTTTGAAAAGTTTCAACTCTTTATTTTGTTTGAACTGTAACAGTGACACCAAATTTCAAACAAGCAAAGAAAGCAGTCATCCACTCTGTTGATTGTAACTGAGGACTGCTTTTCTCCTTGCTTAAAAACGATGTCAGGTTGGTATTGATCTGCTAGGAGTTCTGTCTCTCCTGATTCAGTATTAGTATCTGAACAGAGTATATTTTTAAAGGATGATTTTTAATTTTTTTTTAAAATGCTATCTATGTGTGTGCATGCCTCTGTGTATGCACGTACCCTGAAAAGGAAATAAGATCCCTGGAGCTAGAGTTACAAGCTACTGTGAGCTGCCTGACGTGGGCAGTGGGCCCTGAATTAGATCCTCTGCGGGGATAACTCCCAAGCCGTCCTTCCAGCACTTGCCAATATATATCTTGCTTGATTTATAATTGTCATTTTTCATCAGCATTTGAGCAACCATCCTCCAAGTCACAGGAGGTGACACTGAAAGTCTTTCTTAAAATCACGAGAAGATTACAGCAGAATTCTAAGAACATTTTTCAGGACTGGAAATCAGAGGAAAGCAGAGAGAACATCTTGCTCACAATAAACAGAGACCTTTTTCAGCCGTGAGGTAGAGTGGGTGGTGTACTAGACAGCATCCCTCAAGACTGGAGTGGATCGAGTGGATCCTCCAGGGTTTCTGCTTCCCCACAAGACAGGGATTCTCTCTTTCACAGAGGAATGGGATGCACCAATTAAGATCTATCTTAGAGTACATGCCTGTAATCCCAGCACTAATGAGGCAGAAGCAGGAATTTGATGCCAGCCAGGGCTATGACGAGAAAACCTGCCCCAGACACAAACTGAACAAACAAGCTGCAAAATGGATCCCTGAGTTCTGAGTTCGAGGTTAGCCAGGTCTACAGAGTGAGTTCCAGGGCAGCCAGGGCTACACAGAGAAACCCTGTCTGAAAAAAACAAACAAACAAACAAACAAGCAAAACAAAACAAAATGAAAGATAAAGGAGAATGGCTGCAGCTCAAGGCAGGAGGTCTTTCAGAGGGGTAAGAAGAGCTTCTTGCTGAGAACATAGCTCGTGAGCAGTTTACTTACCCACGACTAACAGACTCTCACATGCAGAAAGCCTGGCCCAACCGTGTGCCTGAGGAACACAATGGACACTTAGGAGCCGGAGCTCAGGGCAGAGTGTCAGTTCCTCTCCAGGAGCATGGAGGCACAGCAGACAATCACAGAGTTTAAGCCAGGAACAGCTACTTCAGTCCTAGCTGAGTTAGACCTCCATAAAGCCAGTGAATGAACTGGGCAAGCGTCCAAGGTTCAGAAACAGTTAAGGAAATACGAACTGAATGCCATGTGATGCAGCCACCACTAAGTGCTATACTTAATGTGCACTTCAGAATATCTTCATCAACAAACACCTTATTTAGATGCACATTTCTTTTTTCTTCTTCTTCTTCTTTTCGGAGCTGGGGACCGAACCCAGGGCCTTGCGGTTGCTAGGCAAGCGCTCTACCACTGAGCTAAATCCCCAACCCCAACACCTTATTTAGAAAGATGTCTGTACTGTCTTCCTAAATGTGGATTCAGGACTGGTAGTTCCCAAGGTCAAACGCTTTGTCCTCCCGTGTAGACACAGGCAACATGGAGGTACTGCACCTGTATGGCAGCGAGCAGCAGAAGCAGCAGTGGCTGGAGCCTCTCCTGCGTGGCGATATCACCTCCGTCTTCTGTATGACAGGTAGGAGCAAGGCACGGCCTATCTGCTGTCATCGCCATCTTGAGATTAGTGTGGATGATGGACTGAAGCAGCGTGGGTTGTAGTCTGGCTGTAGCCAACTTTCTCCACAGCCAGAAGTGTGTTTATTTGGGTCTGGTGTGGAATGCTGGCACCCTTACGTGTTCAGGATAAACACCCCTCTCCTTTGGGAGGGCTCCAGGCGTATTCCGGGAGTCTGCTTCAGTACCAGCGGTTGGGGATGTCTTTTAAATTATGTTGTTTCTACAATTGCTGCTCAACTATTCCGTAACCTAGAAAAACATAACTGAGATCTGTGGAAAGATTGCTGAAACCACAGTGTGGAACGGAAAGCCAGGGGCACACCGAGGAGAATGGTGTCGACACACTTGTGCCCTGGAGAAAGTGATTCAGAAGTTCCTTTAAGGATGAAAATTATCTTCTCAAATTGACTTTAGAATTAAATTCAGTTGGGTTTGGTCATAATATGACCTTTCACTGATGACCAGATTTTATTATTTTCTTCAACTCTTTATATAATATCAAAGTTCTTTCTACTTGAATCATCAAAAGGCACGTATTGAACACCTTCAGAATGATGCAGTGACACTGTTTACAAAGCACCAGCTAAGATCAGGAAATAAGCCTTCCAGCCCCATCTCTGAAAACAGCTCTGGAGCTTTCAAACAAAAGCATGAAGGACCCAAGGCCTCCTTTAAAGGACAGGGGAGGGCTGGGGACATGGCTCTGTCTGTACAGTGTTTGCCATGCAAGTATGTGGACCTGGGTTCCATTCCTAGAATCTACAGAAAAAGTCTGATGTTGTAACACACAGCTGTAATCCCAGCACTGGGGGATGGAGGAGACAGCAAGCCCCATAAGACTTACTGGCTGGCCAAGCTAGCCAATCACGAAGTACCAAGCCAACACCAGCCAATGACAGGTCCTGTCTCCTAAGGGAGGAAAAAAGCCTAGGGTAGGCAAGAACCTGAGGAGAAATGACAACTGAAGTTGTAGGTTGTGTCCATATGCACACATGTTCCAGTATGTGAGCACACTAACCCGCACACACACGCACACGCACACACACACACACACACACGCACAAACCAAAACTAAATAAGCACAATATAGGAACAAGGAGAGACCTGATTGGTTCCCAAATGCCATACAGTAAGCAGAATTTATGGGTGTTAAAGGCTTTTGTACAGAAAGCATTCTGGAGACCTAAGTGTTGCGAAGATTTGAATGTTGCAAGTGTGGCCTGGCCAACACTTTCCCAGTAGCACTGACAAGGCACAGAGAGAACTTGTTAGTGACAGTAGAAAAACCGTGCCTGCCTGTGGTTAAAGCAGATTCCCATTATGGAAAGTCAAAGCCAGTGTTTTCATCTATTTTTGGTGATTAGAAAAATGACGAGTCAGTTGCATGTGGACTCCGACATGAGCAAAGGCCGAGGAACACGGTTGTCAGTGCTAACGCTACACCTCATCCCTCAGTCTTCCCACACACAGAACGAATGCTTGCACTGTCTATATCCGGAAAAGACCAAGGGGGAACGGATAAGAAAGAAAGATTAAAAAATAAAAATAAAAATCAGCGTGCCCCTGTCCTTGAAGAACTCGTACTTTCTGCCTAAGCCTCTTTGGCTGACGACTGGTTTCTGCCCACCTGTAAATCAAGCCATTTTCCTTTCTAGAGCCCAATGTCTCATCAAGCGATGCCACAAACATGGAGTGTAGCATCCAGAGAGATGGCGATAGCTACATAGTTCATGGCAAGAAGTGGTGGAGCAGCGGTGAGTACTGTCTGGGTCTGTCACCCCATTGCTAGGGCAGTGCCAGGGTTCCCACTCACTGCTGCAATGGCCAGTACTGTCTGTGGGTCTGTCACCCCATTGCTAGGGCAGTAGGGCGGTCCCACCCACTGCTGTGTGGTCACAGCTGTAACTCTGTCTCTGAAACATCAAGCGTAGAGTCAGTACCAAGAGGAAACGTAATTGGATAAGTTGTGGGGTCTGAGGTACCCGGTGGTGGTAGAACACAGCTCAGCATGTGTTTGGGTTCAGTCTTAAGTATCAGCGACAATGCTATGTGTGGTACATAATTTTTTTTGACATCACTCTATTTGGTATGTTTTGCTTTTATATATAATATAGATAATACAAAAATAATACCCTGCAGCAGTTAATGTCAGGCTTTGTTTACATATTATCTTCATTGAAAGAACTGTTAGAGATTGTTTTAACTTTTTAACACTATTTCTTTTGAAAATAGCATATATGCACACAATGTATTTTGATCATATTTACCCCATCCTCTTTTTTCTTGGATATTTTATGTATTTACATTTCAAATGTTATCCCCTTTCCCAGTTACCCCCTCTCCCATCCTCCCTCCTCCTGCTTCTATGAGGGTGCTCCCCCTCCCACCCACTCCCACCTCAGTGCCCTGGCATTCCCCTAAACTGGGGCATCGAGCCTTCACAGGACCAAGGGCTTCTCCTCCTATTGATGCCAGACAGTGCCATCCTCTGCTACATATGCAACTGGAGCCATGGGTCCCTCAGTGTGTACTCTTTGGTCAGTGGTTTATTCCCTGGGAGCTCTGGGATGTTCTGCTTGATTGATGGTGTTGTTCTTCCTATGGAGTTGCAAAATCCTTCATCTCCTGTCAGTCTTTTCTCTAACTCCTCCATTGGGGTCCCCTTGTTCAGTCCAGTGGTTAGCTGCAATCATCCTCATCTGTATCAGTAAGGTTCTGGCAGAGCCTCTCAGGAGACACCCATATCTGGCTCCTGTCAGCAAACACTTCTTGGCATCAGCAATAGTGACTGGGTTTGGTGGCTGTATATATGGGATGGATCCCCAGGTGGGGCAGTCTCTGGATGGCCTTTCCTTCAGTCTCTGCTCCACTCTTTGTCCCTATATTTCCTTTAGTCAGGAGCAATTCTGGGTTAAAATTTGGAGATGGGTACGTGGCCCCAACCCCCAAACAGGGAATTGGTCTCTGTAGGTTCTCCCTCCGCTTTGTTAGTCATTTCAGCTAATCTCATCCCTGTTGGGTCCTGGGAACTTCTTGCTTTCCTGGCATATGGGATTTGCTGGTGACTACCCCCAGTTCCTGTCCCCCATTGCTACACACCTCCGTTCAAATTTCTGACCCTCTGTATATCATCCCTGTCTCCTCCCATACCTGATCCTGCCTCCCTTTTCCCCTCCCCCTCCTTTATTCCTCCCAAGTCCCTCCCTCCCTCTACCTCCTGTGAGTATTTTGTTCCCTCTTCTAAGAAGGACTGAAGCATCCACATTTTGGTCTTCCTTCTTCTTGAGTTTCATATGGTCTGTGAATTGTATCTTGGATATTCTGAGCATCCGAATGCCTGAAGAGGGCATCAGATCTCATTACAGATGGTTGTGAGCCACCATGTGGTTGCTGCGAATTGAACTCAGGACCTCTGGAAGAGCAGCCAGTGCTCTTAACTGCTGAGCCATCTCACCAGCCTGTGGTACATATTTTATTGCCTAATTTTTTTAAGTGAAAAAGAAACTTTGTATATAGGATAGTATATTTGCTCACTGGTTCTCAATACTGGGCCAACAGATAAAGGCAAGCTCTGTAGTAAGTTATAAAATTAGACTGACTCTAGGTAAAAATGATTTTCAAAGGCCAGTTTCCAGAATATGCACGATGAACCCAGCGTGTATTTGGATTAGTTTTCTTTGGTGATATCATCAGAGCAATTTGCATGTATAGGAATTTACCAGGATGTGTGAACATCTTTATGGCTTTGGCCTTTTTCTTTAATTACCATTCTTTCTTATATGTTATGTTATAAAATCACTTATAAATTCAGAAACAAAAAAAGTAAGTTTTGTTATGATTATTTAAGCATTGGAATTTTACAAAAAATTCTTATTAAAATTTAAATAATTATATATTTCTCTTAGCATAAGTTTCTTTATTAATTGGTTTTAGATTGCCAGACTCACAGCATGATGTTTCTTTTTTTTTTTTTTAATTTTTTTATTTTGAAGTTGTTTACTCACAGGAAGTTACAAAGATAGTACAGGGTGGTCCTGGGTGCTCATTACCTAGTGTTTTATATTACATAATTACAGTTGCTATCAGATTTGAATAGCTACCACTGCAGCGAAAATGCAAAACACTACCCCCCCAACATACACCTACACACACAAAGACTTCCTCTTTATAGCACAATGCTTTTCTCCCTCCTGCCAAGCTATTTTCCTGTCATTAGCTTTAGTTTCCTTATATTGCCTACTTGTTTGCTCTCTGGTGTCTACTCTGTCTTCCTTACCCTACCCCCACCCCTTGCTCCTTCTTTGTTATACATTGCAACAACAGTGTTTGGTGTTGGATGGTTGAAGCTCAGTGTAACACAAATATTTTATTTGAGGAAGAGACAATGTGTGTGTGTGTGTGTGTGTGTGTGTGTGTGTGTGTGTGTGTGTGTGTGTAAGCAAAAAGCAGAGGCAGAGAGCAGTTTTATATTTAAATGGTAAAAGAACTGGTTGGCTCTGTAGGACCCTCAGAATCAAAAGGAATTTCCTCCACATTCCGTCTCTGTCTTCTCCAGGATCCGTATTTCTTGGCCACTTTCACGATATAGTTTTTGAAAGAGGCCCCCATGAAGACATACAGGATGGGGTTGAGGCAGCTGTGGAAGAGCGCAATGCTCTCGGTGACCTGGATGGCAACATCCATGCGCTTGCTCATGTCACAGTTGGTGATCAGCAGGTAGATGGCATCTATGGCTTGGCAGAACTTGACAACGTTGTAGGGCAGCTGAGTGACAATGAAAACAACAACCACCGCGAGCAGAACCCTGAGGGGGCGGGACTTTTTAATGTTGGGCATCTTGATGAGCTCCCGAGCAGTAATGGCATAGCACACGCCCATGATGAGAAAGGGAACCACAAAACCGATGAAGATTTCCAGCATCTGAATGGATGCTTTCAGGGATGTTCCTAGGTGGTGGGGAAAGATGGGCGTGCATCTAGCATTCTCATTCACGGTGTAGAAAACCAGCTGGGGGATGCTCAGCAAGATGGCGGCCGTCCACACACAGCAACAGATGATCCAGCAGGGTTTCCCCACTCCTGATTGGCTGGGGGCCTTAGTGATTGCCCAGTATCTGTCAATACTGATACAAGCCAGGAACTGCATCCCGGAGACAAAGTTTACCGTGTACAGGGCCGAAGTTACTTTGCACATCATTTTGCCTAGAATCCACCCATGAACTGCGTTAACTGCCCAGAAAGGCAGCGTGACCAGAAGCAACAAGTCTGCTACAGCCAGATTCAGGATGTACACATCGGTCTTGGTCCTCTGTTTCTTGTAATAGGCATAAATCGCCACAACTATGGAGTTCCCTGCAAGTCCAATGACAAAGGCGACCGCGAAGAAGGCAGGCAGGAAGACTTTCGCAAACTGCCTGACCTCTTCTTTTATGCAGATCACTTCATACTGGCTGTAGTCATGAGTGTAGTTCATCTCGGTGTCCTCATAATCGTACTCCACTGACTGGTTCTGCTCCAGAGCCATGGTGTCAAGCTGCACGACAAGAAGAACACAAAGCACTCACGTCAGCATGATAGGGAGCAGCTTCTGCCCAGCATGTGGCTTGTTCTTTTTCTCGAGAATAGATTGTGGCTGTCACATATGTGAGCCTAGCTCTCACTATGGAAACTTCAGTGAGAACCACATGGAGTCAGTCCCCCCATCCTTTGCTCTCATATATAGGAACTGGAGTTGGCCCATGGTCAGCAGACAGTATCCCAGCCCTTAGTCATTAAATCCTGGACAAACGTGAAGACTCTTAAGTATATGAGTTGTTTTATGTGTGTGTACGCACTCGCACGCACGCACGCACGCATGTGTGTGGGTATGAGTGCACATGTGTGTGCATGTACCTAAAGGTTGAAGTTGCTAGGAGTCATTAGATTACTCTCCCCTCATTTGTTGAGGCAAGGTCTCTCAGTTGAACCCAGAGCTCACCATCAGGACTATTCTGACTGCCGGCTTGCTGCAGCCATCCTTTGCACCCTGTAAGTGTTGGGGCTGTGGATGGGCTGCAGTGGCCACCCCTCATTTACACTCATACTGGGGACCCAAGTGTTAGTCTGCACACGTGTACAACAAGCACTCTAATCACAGAGCCGTCTGCCTAGCCTAGTTTTTATAATGCAAAATTTAATCAAAGAGCAGAAGATACATTTCAGTTTTATAAATGTAACTTAAGTCTTGTGGAGTATTTCTACAACAAAGTAAAAGAAGTTGTTTTACTTGAAAAATGTTTTAATTTTTATTCTAGAGTTACTTATAATTTTAATTTAAATAAGTTAGCTTGGCATTGGCACAGAGTCACTGGTTGACTTTGCTACAAGAAAGCCTCCTTAGCCAGCTTGCCTCCTAAGCCTGTCACACTACTTGTGTCCCTGGGTTCCAGTTAGTCTGCACGATCATTGGCAATCCTCCTGCCTTAGCCTCCTCAGTGCTGGAACTACATGTGTGAGCCACCACACCTAGTTTGGATATCAGATTTGACCTTGTGTGTGCGCGCGCACACACACACACACACACACACACACACACACTCTCTCTCTCTCTCTCTCTCACACACACAGATATACACATACAAACACACAAACACACCACACTTAATGCTCCTGTCTTCCTATCTGGAATCTGACTGTTCTTTGTCCTTACCAACTGTTTGTCAAAACCATTCTTCTTACTGCCAATTGATATTGTGCCTCTAACTTGCCAATCTACCACAGTCTCGCTTAGCTCTTTGCCTGGAAGGCTCTTGGATATACCACAAGCTCCTTGGAATGACATCCAAGGCTTCCTCCCGCCACCGCCTCCTCCCCATGCTCCACACAGTAGTCAGTAATGGGCTGAGTTGCAGGCTGTGGCTGACACACTGCCGTAACATGCCATGCCTCTCCATTGCTCTCGCCTGTCAGCTTTATCCAGTTTCCTCCCCAGAAGACTCTCGGTCAGAGCTTTGACTCCATCCTGTGGAGAAAATGTATTTCCAAGCTCTAAGTTCTCTGGAGTCTGACAGTTTGATTTCTGGTTGTGACTGAAGTTTCATTAGCATACCTGGTACGCTCTAGCTGTTCACTAAATATTTGTCAGGCTCTAAAGGTTTTCCCACCACATATAAAGCTGTTATTGCAGAATGGGTGGACCATGTGTTTCCCATCTCGGTCTGGGGAATCACAGCTGGCTAATAACACTGCATTGTACAAGAAAAGCATGCACAGAATTCACAAGTTTAATATAAATACTATAATGACTTTCAATATTCTTATAGTTTTATTTCTAGCTTCTCTATCTTGGTTTGACTAATTTTGACCCTCAAAGAATTTCAGATCTTACAGAATCAATCATGAAAACAGTATTTTCAAAACAGTACAGGAAAGAATATTCAAATTTAAAAAAAAAAAAAAAAAAAAAAAGGTCTTTAACTTGCTAACTCTTCTTTGAATGAATAAAGCAAAGAGTGAAGGTTCCCCTCAGGGAAGGTGCTCCGGGCTGGGAGATTTGCTCTATTGTGCAGAAACCACACCGTCAGTCTCTAAGGCGGCTCAGAAGCTCTGTTAAGGAGACTTCTGCAGCCTCTGTACTTTATGCATTAATTATTAACACAGTATAAACTTGGTTCTTAACTGTTATCCAGAAGCCTTGGACTGGATGATGGAAAGCAATAGAGCCGAATAAAATGTAAGGGCGACATTTGAGAGTAAGGATGACTTCCTAACAGTGTAAGAAAGTTAGAGTAGGAAGAGACTTTGCAGAAAGCACCCTTCTGCAGACATGTAGGGAGGCTTCTAAATGCTCTTTAAAATCATTTTAAGAACAAAAACAAATTTATTTTAAAGAGCCAAAAGCAATGACCAAGTAAACCCTGTCTGCTCCCTGACAACATTGTACAAACCCGCAGTGGTGATGCGAAAAGCTCTTCTTGGTACACTCACGTGAAGTGTAGAGCTGTTCTTAATAGCTCTTTGTGGGACATGTAAATGTTTAAACTCGCCTGTACCAAGTCCCCCATCCTCCACTAAGATAAAAATACAAAATCTTTGGGCTTAAAAATCAGAAACACATATTCAGGTCAAAAGGAGGGGGAAAAAAACCAAAAGAACCAACCTGTTTAAGCCGGGAGAGCTGCCGTCCGGAGCGCAGAGGAGATCAGAGGACCTCTGTGACCCAGGCAACTCTTGTTTTCAATTTTACACCCCGCCTTTATCTTGGATCCAAGAGAGCTTTCCTGAAACTTAACCTCCGGAGCACTTGATTAAGTGCTCTGCGAACCTTCCTGTGGCATGCATCCAAATTCCTAAATGTCCTGGATACAGATGGAAGGAGTCCCAGCTCTGGCGGCCAAACTGCAGGATCGTCCGTCCCGTCCGTTTCCACTCAGCTGAAGGAAACAAGAGAGTGCCTGTGGCTCACCAAGCCCCGGTCAGCCACAGAGAGACACTGAGAGCATCCAGTGGCCACAGGCCCTGCCCCAGGGTGGGGTGTGGTGGCGGGGAGGGAGGGGGGAGCTCCAGAAATACTTGACCAAGTTATTTTGTCTATGAGAGAAAAATAAGATGATTTTAACCCATAAAGTTATGTTTTTGAAAAACCAAATCAGTCAGTTAAGCAGGACTTACTGTTTGCGTACAACACGATTTCAGTTTCTTATTTTACTGGGGCAGAGCCCTGGCTCACTGCAGCATTCTCTGTGGTCCAAAGTGTGCATTTCTCGAGGCTTTCTCTCCTTTTCTTAGAATCTTTTCCTCCTGTGTGTGGAGAGGCAGCTTTTCCAGGCTGCCAAACAAATGCACCTTAGAAAGGAAGACAGTTTCCACGCAGACGGGATCCTCAGCCTCACCTCACATTTGCATACCATTGCCCCATTTTTCATGCAAAGCTGACCTTAGTGCCCACCTGCAGAAGTTGTTTTAGACCCAAGCCTTTTCTTTTCCATCAATGATTGTTGTAGTCTCTGTGTGGATTCATGCAGAGGAAACTCATTGGTATGCGCCTTCATCTTTATCCCCCTCCCCCCATACGTCTGGGAGTCAAGGTAGCCTTAACCTGTGTAGCCGCCTCTCTTTAAGGAAGCATCGGCTAAAACAGCTTAGCTCTAGATTCGTGTCATTTGCCGCGGTGTGAGGAATCCACCACCACCACAATGAGTTCTAAGCATCTAAGTGAACTGACTGAAGAAGTTACTAACAGGCGCATAATCTGTCTTCTGAGCAGGAGACACCATTCGTTTCCTTTGTTAAGGATCGTAGGTGTCTTGCCTGCCTACTGTCCGGCAGTCAGATCTGCTGAAACTGGAGTTACAATTGTGAGCTGCCACATGGGGGCTGGGGATTGACCCCAGTGCTCTCAATGAGCAGCCAGTGTTCCCAACTGCTGAGCCGTCTCCAGGCCCAAGCTAGTACAGTTTTAACTAGGGAGATACAAGCACATCCAAGAACAGGTAAAGACAATGTAGGGTTATGGGAAGTTCAGCTGGTGGAGTGGCCTAGCCTGGGTTCAGTTCTCAGTCCCCTGTGAGCAATACTGACTCATATCTGGAATCCCAGCATTTGAGGTTGAGGCATGAGTACTGTGAGACCAGGTCTCAAAAGAGAGAGGAAAGAAAGGGAAGGAAAGAGGAAAGGAGAGGAGAGGAGAGGAGAGGAGAAAAATACATGACACACACACAGCACACACACACACACACACACACACACACACACACACACATACACAGTGGACTTCTACTCAGCCATAGAGCAGAAAGATGTCATTTTTAGGGAACTAGATAGAATTATGATCATCTGAGAAGAGGAAGGAGACCAGTGGGAAAGGAGAACGGGGAAGGAAAATGGGGGTGAATATGGTTAGAGAACGTGATTACACTGGACCGTCTGCACAGGGAATAGTGCTGGCCCACAGTGGGCCAGAGCCTCCCAGGTCCGTTAACAATCAAGACAGTCTCCTGCAGACGTGCCCATCAGCACGTAACAATCCGATCTGGAAAATCCTTCCACTGAGATTCCTCCTCAGATGACTGACTGTGTCAAGGCGACAACTGAAGCTAACTAGGATGCCCTCCAAGTGCCTCACATCCCACTCCTAGTACTTTATAATCATTTCCGTCCTTCACAGCTGTCTTGCACTCTGTGTGTTTTAAGCATTTATGATGGTAACTTACTCATGATGCCAGCCTGTCAAATAATAAACTCACGAAGCAGTGAATCAGTCAGTTTGAGCAACATCCTCCATTTTGATGCCAGGGCTACAGTTCTCTCTTACGTGTTCAATGTTAGACTTTTTCCATTTTATCGTGCAATCTCTGACACATTTCCGGTATCCCATGATGCTACCTGCTGTGCAGTCTTAATTTTGCTCTGTGTGTGCTTGAATATGTCTCCTCCTAATCCTTGTTTACCCTACCCTAAGAAACTATGTATTTTCTTATAATTTGGGTTCCTGTCTTATAAACAAGTTGTAATTCTGTAATAATCTTTACAGCTTTTGATTTAAAAAAACAATCATTTTCTTCAAACGTAAGCCGTCAGGACATACAGGCGTCTGGACTGGGTTGGGGCTCCAGGCGCGATGAGCTCATGGTGTATGAGTCATGGCGAACAGACCCCTGGCTCTGTTTTCATTTCTTCAGATACAACTAGGAGACTTGGTAGTGATGGGAAATTTGGGTGGGAAATTTAAAAAAAATCAGAAATGCATATTCGGTCAAAAGGAGGGAAAAAAGAAAGAAAGAACCAACCTGTTTCAGCTGGGAGAGCTGCCTCTGGAGCGCAGAGATCAGAGGTAGCTGGGTGTGGTGACTCAGGCTCTTAATCCCAGCACTCTGGACGCTGAGGCAAGGGTCACAAGTCTACCACCCATCCAAGCTACACAGTGACAGCCTGTCTCAGACCAGACAGCACTTAATAGCGAGCAAATAAGGGAGAAGCAGAGTAGTGGCCGGAAGTGAGAGGCCGAGAAGAGCATCCCCACTCTGAGCAACTTCAGAGCCCTTGATGTTTGTCGGCTCCACACCTGCCTGTCCACCGTAACCTCTCTCGCCTCTCATCAGACTCCTGAGTCTCAGTACCAAATGGTTTGTAAAAATTATTTCTCGCCTTAACACAGCAGTGTCCCTTGGTCCCCAAACTGCCTCTCTCTCTGTCCATTCCCTGGCCCTCTGCTGGTGGCATTGTTTTGCCAGTGATGAATGTTTAACTAAACTCTATGTTACTGGGCTTCAAGCGGAGCGTTACTTAGATAACCTTAAGACCTTGTTTAGTGTCCATATTACATGTTAATTCATATTTTAATAGGTTTTTTTTTTGGTTCTTTTTTTTTTGAGCTGGGGACCCGAACCCAGGGCCTTCGCGCTTCCCTAGGTAAGCGCTCTACCACTGAGCTAAATCCCCAGCCCCTTTAATGGGTTTTAATGGCATGTTTTTGTAAGCAAAAAAAAAAAAAAAAAAAAAAAAAAAAAAAAAGCTTTTATCAAACTCACCATCAATCGAGTTTCAGTAGAAGTAATATTTTATTGCCTGTATCACCATTGTTTGCTTTAGTATTTCTTGGGGAAATTTAGATTTCTTTTTAGTATCATAAATCACATCACAGAGTAATAATTTTGTAGACTGTGATAAAAATAAACTAATTTTAGAAATTTTGAAGGCTGTAAATAATTTTGTCTGCTAAAGACAGTGTTAGCATGATTCACTTGTAGTCATGACTCCGTCTATGTTGGTGATTAGAAAACTTCTGTATCCCTTCTGTTATAGGCTCAACACAGCATGTTTGAACAGGCCTGCTGGAAACTGACCGAATGTTCTTCCTCACAATCATTACTACCCAAGTCAATGCTCTTAGGCTCCTGCCATTTCGTAGAGGGGCAGCCATATTTACAGGACAGATACAAATGATAGATACTGGCTGGGAGGGTCAGGGACTGGGGGAGTCTGATTTTCCCGGGCATCGCCAAGTTGTGCTGCTTGGGAATGGTTTTCCTGTTATCCCACCAGCGATATGTGCCAGTGCCTGTTTCCCAACACCCTGCCTCTGTGAGGTCCATACATAGACTGTAGTTCCATAGCACTCTACTTTCTATCGTGCCCCTGCTAGCCACACGTGGGATGGTGAATTGTAAGCTCCTGTGATAAGTAAGTTACCTTTGACCTTTAACTGTACGCGGCATTTCATTGTTACCTTTTCCCCTACTTTGACTCGGGGGAGAAGGGGGTTGGTAAAGGTAAATGCTGGAAAAAAATCTCTAATTCTTATCTCTTCTTTCTGCAAACGTGTCCATCTTTACCTCTCTAATGGTTTTAATACTCTAAGGAGACATTAAACATATTTTATTACCTTTATTTTGTAATATAAAATAATTTTATATTGACAAAAAATTGATCTTTTTCTATTACTTTAATTTATAGTTTCCTTTGTTGTTGGGTTTTTTATTTGTGTGTTTCTATCTTTCTCACTGTCTGTTTTATTTTTTTGAGGCAGGGGCTTCATGTAGCCCAGGTGGGCCTTGAACTTAGTTTGTGGTCAAGGATAAAATTGAACTCATGATCCTTCTCCCTCCGTACACCTAGTGCTGGAATTGTAGGCACACAGTAGCATACCCAGACTCATATATAGTTTTAAATTTCAAGATTCCAATCCAAAGATCTATAAATATTATTTTTCATAGTTTTTTGTGGGTTGATTCCTTAAAGTTTCTGAAAACCTCAACTCTAATGTATTTGGAATTCATTTTGATCCATTTACACTGGAATTTAACACTTACTAAATAATCATTACTTAAGTATCAATTATTCTAAAAATAGTTTCGGTGTGTGCCAAGGTCTGCTTTCCCTAATAAAAGTGGCACGAGCTCGGAGAAAACACATTGGATGATTTTCCCCTTAATCATGGGCTTGGATGATAAACTTTTCCAAGTGGAAATTTTATTATAAGAAGTTTCTTAACTCATAATGTTTTTATCCTGATTTGAATCATTAATATTAGAGCTGAAGCCAAATTAAATTTAAATATTTTTTACTTCAGAAAGTCCATGTCGTTAGAAGAAATGGCCTCAAGACCTCCCGGTGGCTGGCTATGCTCTGTGTGGTACCGTGTGTTCACACATGGCTCAGAACACACACACAACATCACGATAATGCTAGCTGCCATCTTTCTTTCCGTAACCATGCGAAGTTAAGAGACTGAGAGCTCGAGCGGATGAGCAAACATCAGGGAGAGAGGACTGTACTCTGACTGCATGCTGGCACTTGAACAGTCTTGCAGTAGAGTCTGTGCTGAGAACAAACACCCTTATCTGGGGCATCTGTTTTCATTCGAAAGGCCTGTGACCCGCAGATATGCTGAGAGGTTCCCTGGACTCTGCATTTCCTACAGCCCATCCCACTTCTGACACTGTGTATCCTGGTCAGTGACTAAAGTGACATAAGAGAGGGGTTCTCTTCTCTAGAAGGGTGTTCCTGCTGCTGCCACCCCTGACACATTCTGCCTGGAGCTTGGGGAAGTTGATGTATTTATGAGGATCTTTGCATCTCTTTTTCTGAATCAGGGAGGTTAACTACAAAATATTTTAAGTTTTATCCGTTGTATATTTGCCCTGACTTCCTCTACTTAACAGTCAGCAAAAAAGGCACGTTAAGTGTTTCATATTTAGAGTCCAAGTAATCCTCCATGTGTTAATGGATAAGGCAAAATTAAAGAATTACTTGCCTGTTGTTTTCCTTCAGAATTCATCTGCAATCTATTGAGGGCTTATAAGACAAAGTGCCTAAGTCCTTTCCGTTCTGAAAGTCATGGCCATAGGAAGCATGGCCAGGGTGAGAGGTGGGAGAGGAGGGTGTACATTCTAAGCAGTGAGAAAGAGGCCTGGGCCAGAGCTCCAGGAGTGGTGGAGACTGTGCCTGGTTGCTTTGCTGACACAGGGTGGCCTTAACCTTCCAGCCTTCCTGTCTCCACCTCCCAAGTGCTGACTACTGGGCTGTACTGCCACTCCCAGCTTTGCTTTACTTACTTTTTACACAGTGTTGGGGTTGAACCTAGAGCTGCCTGCATGCTAGACTACCACGGTACCCCCGAGCCACATCTCCAGCCCAGGTTGCACTTCTGAAGTCTGATTCTGATAAGACTTGTAATGGAAGCGAACCCCAAATCGTGTTAGTGTGCCCTGTTCCTATCTTCAGCTGTGTGCTCACCAAGGAGGTAGCATGTCGCGTGGGGCACATAGACTCGACCTTACAGCTTATGGGCCTCTAGGTACTGACTCTACTGGAAAAATATTATTGAAGAATTCAAAGCGAGCCATTATATTAAAGCACTTTATTCTGTAATCTCTAAGAATGGACGCATGGCTTCATGGGGGCTGGAAAGATTGCTCAGTGGTTAAACCCATACTGCTTTCCCAGAAGCACCACCACGCCAGACAGCCTCCGACCACCCCTCCTCAGGCTCTGAGGGCATCTGCACTGCGCTCTCTGCCCCCACCCCACCCCCCAGACAGGGAAGAGAGAAGGGGGAGAGAGGGTTTTTTAAAAAGCATAACTTCACATGATTACAGAGCCTGGGCAAATAAAGTGAGAAAAATCTCCCAGCTGAGAATTTTCAGATAAGGAATTCTAGCTACAAACCACAATGCCGGAGAGAGTTTGCCATTTAAAACAAAGTCCAGAAATACTAAAGCTCCCATTTCCGGCTGGTTTTGCTGGCCAGCCATCTGTCACTAAGATAAGGCCTGAGCTTATTAGTGTAGAGGGAAGGTTTCTTTCTGTACATGGCCTTAGAGACTCCAATCTATGACCAGATGGCCCTACTGCTCTGGACCCTAGAGCAGACACTGAATGGCAGTGGGAGGAGTAGGGAGGAGTGGGGAGGTAGCAGAGTGAATCACTTAGCCCACGGCTTAGCTTGTAGCCATGAGGCAAACAGGGAAGGAGGTAGGCCTAGGGTCCCATGGCCTTTCCCACATGACTTAGTGACTGGAACTAACCTCTGCCTCCCAATGGCTCTCTTGCATCCTGTCAGTGCTGCCTTGTGCCAGTCCTTTCACACAGGGCCAGGGGAGGACATTTAACATTTAAACTGTGGCATTGGTTGACACAGAGCAAGTGTGCTCAGCTGAACCAAAGCTTTATGCCAACACTAATACAGCAGACTACTTGAGACCTAGCAACATGTTTTATTTAAGTCACTTCGCATTTTCCTCATTTATACTTGAGGAAATGCTTGCCTTTTTCTTTTAATGAAAAACATTCATTGCTTTTTAACATAATAGTTTCCATTTCACTTTATTTGAAACAATTGGATTTAGTAATCAGATTGTGTTGCAAATACCCAGAAGGTTGGAAAAAATGGTTCCATATTTTATTGCACACAAAATGTAGGCAATAAGTCATGTGTTCAGGGAAAATGGGGAAGAAATTTTTTGCATAACGTATTTGTTACCTAATAATAATGTAACATCTCTTTGGCCAGTTTTGCTTTTTAAAGTTCCTGTTTCAGTTAGTTTGAAGACACCTCCCTTTCTAGTCACCCATAGGAGTCACACATGTGCCTCTGTGACTGCACGTTCAGACAGGTGTGGTGGCTGCGGCTATAGAGGCATCAGAGCTGTCATTCAAGTGCCAGCCAAGGTGTGCCATTGATTTGATGCTAGCCTGAGAATGAGGGAGTCACTCAGTTTAGGCTCTCCGCCCTTTTCCCCAAACCCTCCCTTTCAGAGATAAAAGATTTTATGTTTTAAAAATCCACTTAAATACCTCACCAGGCAGAGCACGCAGGTAGGTTTCTGGAGTTACACATACTCACTTGTAAGTGAAGAAAGGCCTCTCCACCAAGAAATGACCCTTCCACTGTCCTGAGTTTTATGTTCAGATTAAAGGAAAATTGGGAAAGGAAAGGAAACCCAGATCTAGTCTCCCTCTTCTAGTCAGATTCTATAATTTGTCTATATGAGGGCAGGCTTTGCTTTTCTTTCACCATTTTGAGGGCGGTGTTGAAGAGTCTCACCATGTAGCCCATCCTGCTCTGATTCTCTGCGTGCTCCCACCTCAGCACCCCAAGTGCTGGGATTGCAGGCATGCGGAACCACACGCTGCTTAGTTATGCTAATAAGTTTTTTTAAAGTTCTTCTTGTCTGGCTGAAATGGTAACAAATAAGAGATCTCCCCGCCTGCTCACCCCTATCCCGCCACATGGCAGCGTGTGCCCTGGAGGAGAGAGGTGGCAACTTTCTGATTTCCACTCTGGTTCAAGGTGGCCCAAGTTCTCCCCACTCCCCATCTACACCATCAAGATGGTATCATGACGCCATTTGGCTGCTCCTATTGTAGCTCTCTGCATTTTAATATTTAATGTTAAGTAAATTTATATCTATTAAATAAACAAACAACTCAATAAGTTGGAATAAATAATTCCAATATAAAAGTGTCTAACTTTTGGGCTGCGTTTGGTAGTGCATGTCTTTAATCCCAGCACTCGGGAGGCAGAGGCAGGCAGATCTCTGTGAGTTCGAAGCCACCCTGGTCTACAGAGAGAGTTCTTGGCCATCCAGAGCTATAGCCACAGAGAAACTTTAAATGCAGTTTAGGGTTCTGATTCCTCACGCTCTCCTCAAGCTCTCTTCCGTAGTGGAAGGTCCTGAATTCTTTCACCTCTTTTTCTACCCTTTAGCTCCTCCTTCCTTTGTCACCATACAGCTTCTTCCTGCATGGCCCAGGTCACTCGCACTGCCTTCTCTCCTGTGACCGCACTTACAGTTGACCCAGGGTGACCCTGAACTTTGAAAACCAGCACTTAGCACTCACTCTGTGGTGAGGAGTGTTCCATGTTTTCTGAGTATCCTGCTGGATTCCTTGAGCCTCTATAGCGGTGCAATGTAAACCATCTGGCTGTTCCAAAGAGACTTTCTACTGTTGAGGTCGGTACCTCAGCTTCCTGACACTTAAAACTATCCCACAGTATGGTTTGTTGGGGTCATGGTTCACGTGTACACTAGATATTTTCCAGTTTCTAATTGCTATTTTCTAATGGAATCATTTGCTTTTATAAGCTCCCACTCTTGCACATGCTCCTTTAATTCTGCAGACTGGCTTTTTTTTTCTTCCAGAGACCTCCATGGACATCAATGATTCTTTTCCACTCTGATTGTTTTATAGGCACATTTCAGTGTGACTATCCTAGGATTTACATGTATCACCTCACTGAGATATACTATTTTTGAATATTTTGGCTTTCTTTATTTGTTCCTTTAGTTTGCTTGATTAGATTCTTAACTCTTTGAGGAAAAGGTACATACTAGGTAAATTCTCAACTCTTACTCATTGGTGTGTATGCTTATTCTAGTCTCACAAAGGTGGATAGTTTATCTAGGTATAGAATTCTGGTCATGATCTTCTTTTTATCCAGCATCCCTTGCAGTTTGTAAAAAGGATCTCAAGGATACACCCTCCTTCCTCTTGGGTGCCTTCTTTTATTCCCTCTGAAATCTTTTAAGGTTTTCACTTTGTTACTGATATTTTAAAATATTCTATTTATTCTAATGAGAAAAGGAGGCTAAGTTAAAGTTTCTTCTGTTACTGGCATTGAATTATTTCCCAGGTACATTTCTTTCCTGTGTAGTACTCCATAAGAAGGTTCTCAGTGGGGCAGCTCTCAGATCCCTTCCAGTCAGCTGATGGGATGCTGGGCTGATGGGATGCTGGGCTGATGGGATGCTGGCTTTGACTCCAGCCTCCTAGTGTCAAAATGACATCATTTGATTTCTGTGCTGTGAACTTTAGTACATTCCTCCTCCCAGCTGTTATTCTAATGAGAATGAAGATTGCTTCATTTTCCTTCTTACATCCTTGGCTACTTTCACAACTTTCCTAGCCCTGTCCCTCTGCAGGATCTTGTGCAGATCTAGACACCTGTTTCTCTATCCATTTCCCTGATCCTCTTATTCTCACCCATTCCCCAGATATTATTGGAATCTCATTTTTCAGTAGCCACCAACACCCCAATCCTGCTTTACCTCCTCCATTTCCTTTTCTCTACAGTTTTGCCTTCACTATATTTTTACATCTTTATTTCAGTGAAAATCCCAATGGGGTTGGGAAGCAGACACCATTCTACCATTTTGAATCCTCCCAGAATGGTTTTGGAAAAGCTTTCAGCTCAGTTTTTTTTTTTTTGGTTCTTTTTTTCGGAGCTGGGGACCGAACCCAGGGCCTTGCGCTTCCTAGGCAAGCGCTCTACCACTGAGCTAAATCCCCAACCCCTCAGCTCAGTTTTCATTTGTGGACTGTTTCCGTGTATAGTCTCCTGTTTCCCGATGTCTCCTCAGTCAGGTTGAAGCCTGCAAGAGCTACAGAGTCGTACCCATTTCACCCTGCTGCTTCTCGAGAGCCACAGACTGTGGCCTTTCTTCAGATGAAAGTGCTGCTGTGAAAAGCAGACTGCCTCTTTCTGAAGACCCATGCCTTTCTCTCTTCTCTCTGGTAGAGACCGTGTGTGTGTGTGTGTGTGTGTGTGTGTGTGTGTGTGTGTGTGTGTGTGTGTGTGTGTGTGATATTGCAGTGCATTGTATGGCAGTCAGAAACAAGCTACTTGCAGGAGTCAGTTTGTCAGTCTTGGCTGCACCTTTACCCTCTGAGTCATCTCATTGGCCCTTCAGTGTGTTTTTTGCAAGGTCCTAAAGAGGAATTCTCACAGACCTTAAAAATGTGATTAAAAAAAAAAATAAGACTCAAATCAGAATAGCTTTGTTATCTAATTTTCACCCTTAATAAACCAATAAATAGCCCTACCATCTAAAGATGGTATCAGAACCTGTAAGGTGCTACTTCAGACATATAAAACGGTACAGCCTTTGCAGCGAGGCTACTGCTTACAGTGCCATGAATGAGGCATGGTCACTTTTGCCTCAGGCATCCAGCTGCCTCACGTTTCTTTAGCATCTGGTCATTTTGGCATAGCAGCTTTTCATCAATGGAGTGCAATCTTGTCCTTGCCTAATCCTTTCTCTTGAATGGTGTACAGCATGTACAAAATGTTGTTGTTTTAATGAATGAAGTCATTTCCTCCTTTTTTTTTTTTTTGACTAGAAATAAACATGGAGGGCACAGAAACTTCAGAGTGGAATGTAACATGAGAGCTTCCCTTTGTTCTCTCTGCCCCTTTTCTCCCATCCACAGGAGCTGGGAATCCCAAGTGCAAAATCGCAGTTGTCTTGGGAAGAACGGAGTCTCCCTCTGTATCCAGGTAATAAAGCGCTGCTGACGGAGATGAACACAGAAGAATGAGCCAGGCTGTCCTTCTCTCCACTCCCTCACTTAAAAAGCACCACGTGGGCATCCTACCATACCTAAGACACGCTAATGACTAGCCTATGTCTGTATCCCAAGAGCTCTGCTGTCAAAATTCACTAGGGAACTATTTGGGGAGAGAGGGATTAGAGAGGAGCTGCTGAGGTTGGCGCAGGCCTGTAACCTCAGTCCTCAGAGGCAATGGAGGCGGAAGGATCAGAGTCCAGTCCAGCCTGCTCCACGCAGCAACTGTCAGGCCAGCCTGTGTTGTGTAGTGAGACAATAAAGGGGGGTTGGGGGAGAGGATGAAGTGTTTATGAATCTTGAAAGATGTTTGGATAAAATGATTAGAAATTAAACTCTTCAGTGTTCAGTGGGTGTCGGGTTCAGGGCCCTGGTTCAGTCATCGGTACTGTAGAAGAGAATAAATGTTCAGAGCTGACTGAGTGAAAGGCAGGTGTGTGTGTTACAGGCGATTGTCTTCAGATGCTCAGTTCGGATGGAGTTGTCATCTATCATTGTTGAGTAGTGAGCGGCCTCAGGTTTCAGTCACCCTCGAGCTGTTGCTTCTGGTCCCGAGCACAGTCTGTACCCACCCAGGCTAAGTGTGGCTTTAACACACTCACTATTCCCGTCGTCCTCGATCACCTGACCTCACAGAGCTGAAGATCCAATGTTTTTCTTTTGTGCAGACACAAAGTGCACAGCATGATCCTTGTGCCGATGGACACCCCTGGAGTAGAGTTAATAAGGCCTTTGTCGGTGTTCGGCTACATGGGTAAGTGCTCAGTACCGAGTCCACGCATCCCATGCAGGAAGACAGAGTCTGCGGAAACACGGAAAGGAGCCAGCAGCACTGTGTGCATAACACGCACCCTTAGAGACCCCTTGGCCCCGTCAGCTCTTTAGTTTGCCAGGGAAGGTCCAGACAGAGCAGATAAGGAGAGGGTGGCAGCCCAGCTTCCTGCCTCCGTGTTTACACCATGGAAAGGGCAGCTTGTCCTCAGAGAACAGTACCGACCGGCGGGCTTCTCTGCATGTGTGTTTGTATACTCCGAAAGGAAGCTTCCACTGTGGGGGGAAAAGAGTCAACATTTAAAACCTTGGAAGTGAGTGAGGCACTGGAGTTTCTTAGTTTCTCATTCTGGAAATGAATGCCTGATGATACCATGGGTCTGCTCAGGGGACAAATGAAACGGGTGGTAAATCAAATTGACATCATCCGTGACGCACACTCGGGACCTGGTCCTCCGTTTCCATTAGTCTGCAACTTCAGATGACAGATTTAAAAGGCTCCATAGAGTTCCTGAGACCTCTTCTGACGATGCCAGCAGTTGAATTTGCTGCAACACTGGGTGCCATGAACTGTGGGCTGGGTTCTGCCCTGGAATGTCCACGGTATCTTTGAAATGTTCCTTTCACTGAATAATTACACTTTATAGCAGAGTCACTGTCTATGACTTCTTGGCTCAACTCATTTTGCATTATAAAATTGTTACTTTCTGTTGTACAGACAATGTGCATGGTGGACACTGGGAGGTCCATTTTAATCACGTACGCGTTCCCACCAGCAATTTAATATTGGGTGAGTATTACCACCCTAGTCCCAGATCTGCATCTGAAAAAGATACAGCCTCAATTTGGACACTTCCCACCTTCTTCCAGTTATCAAGGAAAATGTTCCTTTTGCATACTTTCTTATTTGGGATGATGCGGGTTTATTTGAATGTTTAATGACAGTTTTATATTTTATATCAGCCGAAACATAGCTGAATACAAACATTGTCTAATTCAGAACCACATGCTGAAGGCTCCTTAGTGGTTTTAAGAAAATGTTGATACTTTCTTTGAATTTAGATCCAAGACAGAATAAAATTTAAAATGTCCATTACATGCCTGGGATGACGCCATCTTTCCATTCACTGGAAACCTCCCCAACCTTCAAAGAGTGTTCTTGTTTCTCACCACCCCCAACACACACACACCCCAACACACACACACACACACACACACACACACACACACACACACACACACTGGCCCTGGAATTACCATGGAGGACAGTGACCCTCCCTTGCCTCTCCTTGTCTGTCTGTGTCACCGTAACCACGTCTGTTATTTCTGGACTCTGGATTCCTAAGGCAGGGACAGCATCTCCACCTTTGTAGCTGTGTAGCACTTCTCAAGCAGCCGATACGTGACTCAAGAGACGTCCTTACATTAGATTGGAATCCAGATTCCCCTCCATCTTAGTGAACGAACTCCTCCCACACCAGAAGACAGTCAGTTTGTACTGAGGGCGGCTCAGATTTTTTTTTTTTTTTTTTTTTTGCCTTTTATGTAGATAAAAGGGACTGGATAGGACGTTTTCCTGTTCTGTTTGCTTTCTCACAGGTGAAGGCAGGGGCTTTGAAATTTCCCAAGGCCGCCTTGGACCCGGAAGAATCCACCACTGTATGAGATCCGTGGGCTTGGCAGAACGCATTCTGCAGATCATGTGTGACCGGGCAGTGCAGAGGGAGGCCTTTGGGAAGAAGCTCTATGAGCATGTAAGGAGAATCACATCCTTGAACCTGCTGTACCCCTGAGCTCTGCTCACCTTAGTGAGAGGAGCATCCATGCTGGAGAGGGTTCCAGCGTGGGCGTGGGCTTCTCTGCTGTGGGCCTGGGCCTGTCCTGGCTGAGAAGCTGCATTTCCCCCGTAAAAGATAAGCCGGGTCCCAGGCTTCAACACCCAGCACACAGCGTGAGGATGACCTCAGCCCTCTCAGACTCATGCTGTCTAGAGCCTGCCCGGGACATCACAGCTCACTGAGGACTTGGGATTGTCATAGAAAAAGAATGTGCCTTGCCCTTGGGGTTTCTAGAAGAGATTAGAACAGTTAAGTGTAAACATAGGGAAACAGTGAGTAACTCAGACAAAGAAGGAATATTCTATTTTAGATTTTTGTTTAAATGGAACGGGCTGATTCTGATGGAGTAATGTAGAAATGGGGCCAGCATTTGGTGAGGGGTACATTGGTTCCTTACAGTACATGATTTTTGAATTTTAATTTATATAAATTGTATACGATTGAGTCTGTTAGTTACAACCCACTATAAACACAGTGACAAATAGGCAGTAAAATTAGATCATGTGTGTCTGCAGAGGGAAGAGGCATGGCTGCAGACTCTAGAGAACCTTCTAGAAGAAGGGAGATAGCCAAGTCACAACCCACAGGCCCTCCTACTGTTTAATAAAGCAAGAAAGCTCAGTGTTGAGTATTAATCTCACCTGTGTTCACGTGCGGGCATCAGGCCTGTGTTGACTGAGTACTGTGTTTGCCGCACAGCTGTAAGCTTTTGTGTGAGCCTCCCCCACCCTACCACCTGCTCCCCACTCCTGCACCCCACGCCATTCAGCTATGACTCAGAATGTTTCACAGCGGCTTCTTGCTTAGGTTTGGTTGTTTGTCTTGTTGGTTGGTTTATTGCTCTTCTGAGACAGAGTCTTTCCAAGGCCTGGTGCCCTGGAACCCACAGCTACACACCTGCATCTGCCTCCCAAGTGGGCGTGGAAGGTGTGCACAGCCAGCCCAGCTTCCACTGAGGCGTGTATGGGCTGCTGTGTCTTGTGAGGTAGCCCATCTTCAGTGCAGGCTCTGAGAGCAGTGTGGGTGCAGACAAATACGAATATTAACGATAGCAGCGTTGTAGCACAGGAGGCTGGGAAGAGGGGTCAGCAAAACACAATACCTGCGAGTGTCTGAGCTCACGCAACAGTAACATGGTTTGTTTATAATGTCCTTTTAAAGAAGAACGCAGCCAAAATGGTGATGCCATACAGTTTGTGGGGAAGCCTGTGGTTGAGGAGCTCCTTGGGAAGATGTGGGGTCATGATGGATGTAGCCTTACTGCTGCCAGATAGGGACTAGCTCATGGTCATGATCTCTTCCCCACATCTTTGCAAGCTTGTCGTATGAGCCCTGGAGCACGTGTTGGGGAGGACGTGTTGGGGGTCCAGCAGCATCCTGAGCTTAAGGTTCAGCCCAGGTGCTTCCGAGTGGTGTTTGGTTTGGTTGGGTTTGTTGTGGTTGCTGTTGTCGGTTTGTTTTCTTTTGTTTGGGGGAGGTTGTTTTGTTTTTGTTTAGTTTTTTTATGAGGCAGGGTTTCTCTATAATCCTGAATGTCCTGGAACTCGAGCTGTAGACCAGGCTGGCCTCGAACCCAGGGACCTGCTGCTCGCATCAGCCTCTGCCTCCTGAGTGCTGGGATTAAAGGCCTGCACCCCACACCTGACTTGAGTGCTGTTTTAATGCTGCACCAGGGAGGATGTCTCTCCTGCCCTTTAATATATCCTGCTACACCAGCAAGGGCTCGAAACCCGCGTGTCTCTTTCTGCTGGAAGCGTCTCACATCTGGCTTGAATTAATTGAGTTGGCAGAAGCAAAAAGAGAGCGAGTAGGCGTGTCACAAACAAGAATGTGCTCCAGCTCTTCTTTTCCTTTTCACAATTTGTAAAAATGACACTTTATTTCCTTCCATGCGGAGCCTCCTTCCAGCTGCCTTCTAAATCATTCCAGCTCTAAACTGGAATTCCATCTCAGTCAGTACGCTTGACTGTTTCCTGGAGTTTCCAGTTTTCACCCTCAGTGCTTTTCAGCAAGTCTGGGGTCTGAGGAGACTCGTCTGGGAACTCGATCCTTCGTTCTAAAAACTAAGAAGGGAAAACATTTCAGTCCGTTCATGAAGTTGTGGTTTCCCTGGTTTTCATTCATCACCGCGGCAGCTGGGAATGCACTCCGAGCCTGTTCCCACCTGCTGGGCCGTCCTGACCTGAGTGCTGGGCCCGCACAGCACTCAGGCCGATCCTGTGGCTGCGTTCTTGAAAAGTAAAAGGAAGCAGATGAAGCCCATTCAAGACATGTGCTCAACTGCCCCAGTCTGTGTGAGCAGTGAGCTCAGCACAACACAGGACGGTGAGGCGGTTCCCGCTTTAGGACGGAGTGCACATTTTACACTTCACAGTACACTCACGTTCTTACTGGACGTGCTTCAGACCTTAGAAGCCACACGTGCGTGAAGAAAGACGATGGAGTGCAAGATGGCCCTGGGGGCGTCACATGGCTTGAGTCAAGCGCTGGAATTTGCTGGTCAGGCTTAGCAAGCACCATGAGCAATAGTAAAATTGGGAACCCCAAAATCCATTTTGATCACCTGGGTTGGGTTACGAATGCCCTGCTGCATCTGGGATTTATGGCCCGTGAACCCATAACCCATGCACTTCCCTCCTCCGTTCTAAGCTCTGACAACTGAAGGAAACTCAGGATTTTCACAGAGATAGGTGAGAAGCAAGTACTCCTTTTTACCGTTCTGTCTTGAGGTAAGTATAGCCACATCTACAGCCATAGGAGATAATGCCAAGAGGTCCCTTCTACCCCATTCTCCTCAGTGGGGGCAGCTTGAAAAGCTACAGAAGCACATCAGAATGACGCTGATGCTGTCACGGAATCCACTCAGCTACCAACTTTCCATCACCACGAGCTCATTCATGCTGTCCCTCTGTGACCCAAACTCACCTCACTCTCAGCTCCATCTCTCCACTGGCTCCCAGCAACCATAGTCTGCTCTGTTCAAAGTAATTTTTCATTCCAGACATGGAATTATATGGTATGTAAGTAAGCCTCGGGGATTGGCTGTTTTCCTCAGTCGTGGTTCTTTGGAGAAGCACCAAGCTGTGTGAATCAGTAGCTGGTTCTTTGTCCTGCTAAGCAGCACCTCTTAGTGTAGAGGCCCCGCAGGTGAGCTGTGCGTCTGCGAGGGACCCTTTCTTGTTTATGGTGTCATGGCTCTGGTTGTTAGAAAGCTGGTATACCCACTTGCTTTAGGTGTTCCCGTGAATACTAACCTACCATTTATCTGAGAGAAATGCTCAGGGGAACGACCATTGTATCCAGCTCACAAGCTGCGTATCAGTGGTCCAGTGTCTGTGCACTCCGCCACATGTGACGATGTCGCCGGTTTCCTTCTTTGGGCATTCTGGTTGGTTTGTAGTGATCCACATGACTCTAGCGGGACATCTCATCATATTCTTCCCTTGGGCTTCTGTCTGCTGTCCACTGTCTACCTGGATAACTTGGTGTTTTCTACTGAGAGGTTTTTACATTCTGGGCACTTTATCAGCTCTGTGGTTCTCAAGTATTGTTTTATCCCATTCGATTTTAGTGAACTCTCACTCGTCCTGTTGTCCTGGCCCATGTCTGGGCATCAGTCTGGGGGCCTTTGCTTTGTCCCCACTGCTCTGGAGCACAGCGCAGTGTAGTCTTGTTCTGAGGGATGGCTCCTCAGACTCCTGCTTTTGTCTGTTCATCTGCCCCGACACTTGTGGGAGAGGGCGCCCTTCCTCTGTTTAAATGCTCTTGTGCCTCTGCAGTCTGCCGGGCCGTGTTCGTGGGGTTCTGCTTCTGCCCTGTGAGCTCTCCTGAGTCGTTCTCTTCCAGCCCCTCACATTCTTATACAACTCCTCTCAAAGAAAGCTAGACTGGATCCTCTCACTTTTCTCTTCTCTTAAACAGTTCAGCTACTCCAGGCTCAGCTACTCCAGGCATTTGCTTTTCCACAGTTTTGCTCGGAAGACTGCTTTACGTGACTCTGATTATGTTTGCATGACACATCTTTTTCCTTTTTTGTTTTTGTCAGTTTTGCTATGTCATATCTCACGAATGTCTCTTTAAGACATGAGCAGACTTAGCAATGGCAAACAAATATATCAAAGGAGGATCAAAAGCACCAAGCATTAGAAAAATGCAGGCTGGATCCGCAGTGAGATATCTCTGACTGAGGATTATTCCTAGCAGTACCCAGTGCTTGGGAAACACCCAGGACTGTCATAGTCAGCTGCTGTAAATACCACATGGGATAGCCACTCAAGCCAACTATGTCTCACAAATGTTAGCCAGTGGCAAACAAGTCCACTTCTAGTGTCTGCTTAAAAAATGACACAAAACAACAACAACAACAACAACAAATGAAGAACATGCCCTCATACCAAACAAAGGCTGTATAGAAATGTGCGCTGAGGCTTCATGGATCAGAAGTCGGTGTGGCTCGATGTCCCTCTGCAGGTGACTGGGTAACAGCAGACCGTGCTCCTCCCCAGAATGGAGTCATTCTCAGCAGCTAGCATCGCTGACTGTTAGTGAGCAGAAAGACGTGGGCAGAAGTCAAAGCATGACACTGGGTAAAAAAAGCTGAAGACGCCATTCTGCATCGAATACATGCTAGAGAATCTCTTGGCACAGCACCCCAGAAAAGGCACGGCTGTGGGGTGATCTCTCCAATCAGGCTTTGAAGTGAGGGGTGTGACACCAGAAGCCTGCAGCTCTGGGGTGGTTTGGAGGAGATGGAACTGTTCTGTGTCCCAATGTGTGTGTGTGTGTGTGTGTGTGTGTGTGTGTGTGTGTGTGTGTGTGTGTGTGTGTGTGTGAGAGAGAGAGAGAGAGAGAGACAGAGACAGAGACACACAGAGAGACACAGAGAGAGACAGAGAGGAGAGAGAGGAGAGAGAAAGAGAAACTCTTAGAACATCCTCTAAGGGGTTTCTGTGTGTATGTTCGTTTGTCTGTTATGGGTTTGGGTGTTTGCCTGCATGTGTACCGGAATAAGAGAGCATCTGATCCCTTGGAACTGGAGCTACAATTGTGAGCTGCTATGTGGGTGCTTGGAACTGTACCCAGGTCCTCTGGAAAAGCAGCCCGTGCTCTTAGCCACCCCACCAGGCTCTCTCTCCGGTCTTGGTTGTTTTGTTTTATTAAAAGGAGATCTCCTGTAGCCCAGTCTAACCTCTCCTGATTCCTCTGTCTCTCCTTCCTAGTGCCGGTGTTACAGGCACGAGGCACTTACTTCTCTAAGCATGGGAAAGGTCTTTTTAAATAAAACACCTCAGTAAAGGGCTGCTGGGTCATCTGAAATGGTGCTGGGAATAATCTAGTCTGACTGGAACCAGTCCCTCCATTGTCCTTACATGGACTGGTAGTCACGTGGGCCCCAAGTGTGGCACTAAGACAGTGGCTCAGGTCA
Source organism: Rattus rattus (assembly GCF_011064425.1). Classification (NCBI taxonomy): domain Eukaryota; kingdom Metazoa; phylum Chordata; class Mammalia; order Rodentia; family Muridae; genus Rattus; species Rattus rattus. The sequence continues at coordinate 95,436,621 of NC_046161.1, forward strand.
GCCACCTTAACATCAGACATAAAGATATTCAAAATAAGAGGCCTGCCAGCCACCATGCTACACATGGGGGAAAGACATCCAGAGACCTACTCTCTTTGTGGCCTGCCCACAGCGGGAGCCACTTCACTGTGCAAGTCTGTAGGAGAGATGGGAGAGAGAGAAGCAGGATGGCTTGAGCACTGTGAGTCGAGGCAGAACCGGCAAGGGCTGCGGGCCATGTCTGGTTCATGGTCTGTGTCAGTGCCCTGGCTAGCTCACCCAGGGCTGCAGCAGCAAGGTAAGCAGAGCCGGCTTACCCAAAGGTGAGCTAGCCAGTGCAGTGCTGGAGCGCTCGCTGTGGTGGTGTGGGTGCAGGAGAGCTGCCAGGCTGACAGCTTACTTACCACCCAGGCCCACCCCAGCATGTTCCCATCTTTGAACTGCTGGAGCACTAGAAGCAGCCAGTTCTGAGGAGCCTAAGCTGCAGGGTCTCCACGACTCAAGGCAGCCATAGCCCAAGGAGTCCAGATGAGGGTCCAGAACTGAGAGAGTAGCAGAAGCCAGGGACCTCGAACCAGAGCACTGCCTTACTGCAGTGGACATTTACAAGTACAGACGTATGGACATGAGGGTGTGCTCTGTGATACACTCCAGCTTCCACGGTGAGATGTTTGTTTGTTTGTTTGTTTTACTGTTATTATTTTTATCATTTTCTTCTCTTTTATTAGGGAGGTTGCAGGGGTCAGTAGGGATGGGGAGATGAGTAGGATTGGGGTGCATGATGTGAAAATCACAAAGAATCAGTAAAACATTTTAAAGAAGATATCCAGAATAGGCACCTGCCACCATGCATGGCAGACACACACACACACACACACACACACACACACACACACACACGAATTTTAAAACATCCAAAATAGCTGATTTTTTTTCTGAGTGACTTCTGAGTGACTAACGCTTCTACAATCTTCCTCTTATAACTGTGCTATTCCGCAGGTTTCTAGCTAGGACTCTAACTCAAAAATATATGCAGCCAGGCTTGTGAACTCGCATTGAACTGGAAAAGGTTTATCAACCAAGATCCCACTGATCCTTCCCTCGATCCCCTACAGGAAGTCGTGGCTCACTGGATTGCTAAAAGCCGTATCGCCATTGAGGAGATCCGCTTACTGACCTTGAAAGCCGCTCACAGCATAGATACTCTGGGCAGTGCCGCAGCCAGGAAGGAGGTGAGCTACCCATCCAACTCCAACCCCTGCATCTCCAGCCTCAGTCTTCTCTGCCCTCTCCCACTGCTGGCTACTTCAGGATTCATGCCCCCCAGGATGGCACTAA